>NC_089840.1:301072485-301372485 GCF_035609145.1 Eleutherodactylus coqui | reverse complement strand
ACCTAGAGGGGAGGTAGATTCTCCTCAGTATATACACATAGAGGTGAGGTAGATTCTCCTCAGTATATACACACAGAGGGGAGGTAGATTCTCCTCGGTATATACACACAGAGGGGAGGTAGATTCTCCTCAGTATATACACATAGACGGGAGGTAGATTCTCCTCAGTATATACACATAGAGGGGAGGTAGATTCTCCTCAGTATATACATATAGAGGTGAAGTAGATTCTCCCCAGTATATACACATAGAGGTGAGGTAGATTCTCCTCAGTATATACACACAGAGGGGAGGTAGATTCTCCTCAGTATATACACATAGAGGTGAGGTAGATTCTCCTCAGTATATACACACAGAGGGGAGGTAGATTCTCCTCGGTATATACACACAGAGGGGAGGTAGATTCTCCTCAGTATATACACATAGAGGGGAGGTAGATTCTCCTCAGTATATACACATAGAGGGGAGGTAGATTCTCCTCAGTATATACACATAGTGGTGATGGAGGTGAGGCAGATTCTCCTCAGTATATACACATAGAGGTGAGGTAGAATCTTCTCAGTATATACACATAGAGGGGAGGCAGATTCTCCTCAGTATATACACACAGAGGTGAGGTAGATTCTCCTCAGTATATACACATAGAGGTGAGGTAGATTCTCCTCAGTATATACACAGAGGGGAGGTAGATTCTCCTCAGTATATACACAGAGAGGTGAGGTAGATTCTCCTCAGTATATACACCTAGAGGGGAGGTAGATTCTCCTCAGTATATACACAGAGGGGAGGTAGATTCTCCTCAGTATATACACAGAGAGGTGAGGTAGATTCTCCTCAGTATATACACAGAGGGGAGGTAGATTCTCCTCAGTATATACACAGAGAGGTGAGGTAGATTCTCCTCAGTATATACACCTAGAGGGGAGGTAGATTCTCCTCAGTATATACACATAGAGGGGAGGTAGATTCTCCTCAGTATATACACATAGAGGAGAGGTAGATTCTCCTCAGTATATACACATAGAGGTGAGTTAGATTCTCCTCAGTATATACACATAGAGGTGAGGTAGATTCTCCTCAGTATATACACATAGAGGTGAGGTAGATTCTCCTCAGTATATACACACAGAGGTGAGGTAGATTCTCCTCAGTATATACACATAGAGGTGAGGTAGATTCTCCTCAGTATATACACATAGAGGTGAGGTAGATTCTCCTCAGTATATACACACAGAGGTGAGGTAGATTCTCCTCAGTATATACACATAGAGGTGAGGTAGATTCTCCTCAGTATATACACATAGAGGTGAGGTAGATTCTCCTCAGTATATACACATAGAGGTGAGGTAGATTCTCCTCAGTATATACACATAGAGGTGAGGTAGATTCTCCTCAGTATATACACATAGAGGTGAGGTAGATTCTCCTCAGTATATACACATAGAGGTGAGGTAGATTCTCCTCAGTATATACACATAGAGGTGAGGTAGATTCTCCTCAGTATATACACCTAGAGGGGAGGTAGATTCTCCCCAGTATATACACATAGAGGTGAGGTAGATTCTCCTCAGTATATACACACAGAGGGGAGGTAGATTCTCCTCGGTATATACACACAGAGGGGAGGTAGATTCTCCTCAGTATATACACATAGACGGGAGGTAGATTCTCCTCAGTATATACACATAGAGGGGAGGTAGATTCTCCTCAGTATATACATATAGAGGTGAAGTAGATTCTCCCCAGTATATACACATAGAGGTGAGGTAGATTCTCCCCAGTATATACACACAGAGGGGAGGTAGATTCTCCTCAGTATATACACATAGAGGTGAGGTAGATTCTCCTCAGTATATACACACAGAGGGGAGGTAGATTCTCCTCGGTATATACACACAGAGGGGAGGTAGATTCTCCTCAGTATATACACACAGAGGGGAGGTAGATTCTCCTCAGTATATACACATAGAGGGGAGGTAGATTCTCCTCAGTATATACACATAGAGGGGAGGTAGATTCTCCTCAGTATATACACATAGTGGTGATGGAGGTGAGGCAGATTCTCCTCAGTATATACACATAGAGGTGAGGTAGAATCTTCTCAGTATATACACATAGAGGGGAGGTAGATTCTCCTCAGTATATACACACAGAGGTGAGGTAGATTCTCCTCAGTATATACACATAGAGGTGAGGTAGATTCTCCTCAGTATATACACAGAGAGGTGAGGTAGATTCTCCTCAGTATATACACAGAGGGGAGGTAGATTCTCCTCAGTATATACACAGAGAGGTGAGGTAGATTCTCCTCAGTATATACACCTAGAGGGGAGGTAGATTCTCCTCAGTATACACACATAGAGGGGAGGTAGATTCTCCTCAGTATATACACATAGAGGAGAGGTAGATTCTCCTCAGTATATACACATAGAGGTGAGTTAGATTCTCCTCAGTATATACACATAGAGGTGAGGTAGATTCTCCTCAGTATATACACATAGAGGTGAGGTAGATTCTCCTCAGTATATACACATAGAGGTGAGGTAGATTCTCCTCAGTATATACACACAGAGGTGAGGTAGATTCTCCTCAGTATATACACACAGAGGTGAGGTAGATTCTCCTCAGTATATACACACAGAGGTGAGGTAGATTCTCCTCAGTATATACACACAGAGGTGAGGTAGATTCTCCTCAGTATATACACACAGAGGTGAGGTAGATTCTCCTCAGTATATACACATAGAGGTGAGGTAGATTCTCCTCAGTATATACACATAGAGGTGAGGTAGATTCTCCTCAGTATATACACATAGAGGTGAGGTAGATTCTCCTCAGTATATACACATAGAGGTGAGGTAGATTCTCCTCAGTATATACACATAGAGGTGAGTTAGATTCTCCTCAGTATATACACATAGAGGTGAGGTAGATTCTCCTCAGTATATACACATAGAGGTGAGGTAGATTCTCCTCAGTATATACACATAGAGGTGAGGTAGATTCTCCTCAGTATATACACATAGAGGTGAGGTAGATTCTCCTCAGTATATACACACAGAGGTGAGGTAGATTCTCCTCAGTATATACACACAGAGGTGAGGTAGATTCTCCTCAGTATATACACACAGAGGTGAGGTAGATTCTCCTCAGTATATACACACAGAGGTGAGGCAGATTCTCCTCAGTATATACACATAGAGGTGAGGTAGATTCTCCTCAGTATATACACATAGAGGTGAGGTAGATTCTCCTCAGTATATACACATAGAGGTGAGGTAGATTCTCCTCAGTATATACACATAGAGGTGAGGTAGATTCTCCTCAGTATATACACACAGAGGTGAGGTAGATTCTCCTCAGTATATACACACAGAGGTGAGGTAGATTCTCCTCAGTATATACACATAGAGGTGAGGTAGATTCTCCTCAGTATATACACATAGAGGTGAGGTAGATTCTCCTCAGTATACACATAGAGGTGAGGTAGATTCTCCTCAGTATATACACATACGGGAGAGGTAGATTCTCCTCAGTATATACACATAGAGGTGAGGTAGATTCTCCTCAGTATATACATACAGAGGTGAGGTAGATTCTCCTCAGTATATACACAAAGAGGGGAGGTAGATTCTACTCAGTATATACACATAGAGGTAAGTAGATTCTCCTCAGTATATACATACAGAGGTGAGGTAGATTCTCCTCAGTATATACACATAGAGGTGAGGTAGATTCTACTCAGTATATACACATAGAGGTGAGGTAGATACTCCTCAGTATATACACACAGAGGGGAGGTAGATTCTCCTCAGTATATACACACAGAGGTGAGGTAGATTTTCCTCAGTATATACACATAGAGGTGAGGTAGATTCTACTCAGTATATACACATAGAGGGGAGGTAGATTCTCCTCAGTATATACACATAGAGGGGAGGTAGATTCTCCTCAGTATATACACATAGAGGTGAGGCAGATTCTCCTCAGTACATATACATATCGGTAAAGTAGATAATCACGTTGCGACCCCTTTACTCTCCGTATTTACATACTGTGTTGGCGCTGACTGGTGAGGTTGTGTATTTTGGCTAAAACGGTGTTCATCTATATCTATTAGTATCATGCATTGCAGCTTGGAGCGCTGGGGGTCCCGGGGGGCGGTGGGGTCCACTTATGGGGTGCAGGCCAGCCCGTCATTAATAGGCTCTGAGCCTGCATGGTGCACTAGACCCTCAGTATAAGGGAGGTGTGTTGGAGGGGGTTCATCTGTCCGTTCCTGTGCGGCGGCTCCTCCATCCACCAAGTACAGAAATAAAGTTATTGCAGTGTAATTTTTCTTTTTCCGTCTTTCTGTCTGGATTTGATTTTCATATTAGATTTTTTAAAGAAAAATCAGCTAATAACCCAGAATGACGATTCCTCGCATTAATTGGAGTCGGTGCCAAGTCTTAATAGTGGTTGCAGCCCTGTAATGCAGTATTTCCACATGCAGACATTGATCTCGGGGTTTAAGTTGTTCCAGCAGATACTCTGTGTCGGCGGGTGATAGGCTGTCGGCTGCGGGGCTGGAGGGATCAGATGCATTTATTCAGCAGCCCCCTCTCCTCACAGCCTCACATTCACCTCTTCTTAATTGAAATATCACTCAACGCTCTTTATGTTTGGAGATAAAACATTTTAATGCATTATCTTAATTCTTGCTTGTTGGACGCAGTTCTGAGACTCCTCAAGGTAAATTACACCTGTTCTACAAGATGGAATTAATATACAGATCTTCTTCCAATACTGCAATATATCTTGTGGGCAATGTATCATAAGCAACCGCAGCAAGCGTTATTACAACAACAGCCAGTGGAGCGCACACAGGGTGGGCTGACAGTTCCTGTGTTCTCCCTGACCGGTAGAGGTAGTCCAAGCATAATACAGAAGGGTCACACATTTAGAACAGGTAATAGAAGGTTAGACAAGAGATTGATAGGTGACAGGGGGATAAGGCCAGAGAAGGTTTAAATATGGCAGTCATTCCTCTTATTAGTTGGAAGATCATTTGCCCCGCCCATGAGGAACTGCAGACATCTGAATGTAAAAAAGTTGTACCACCAAAACATGTATTCCCTGTCTGCAAAATAGAGGATAAATGTCTGATCACTAAGGGGTCCAACCCAAGTAACTGCACCCCAGAATACCCCATATGGATCCAACAAAAACATTGTGGCATTTACGTATTATGGAGGTAGGCATATATGCAAAAACCCGGCTGTGCCCTCTCCATGCCCCCTTCCCTGTTTGCCATCACTGGATCAATATGATGTTCTTTGCATCTTCAGACTACAGGAGAAATCCTTCAGCATGACTTACAGTAAAATCAGTGCTTCCCGTTTTCTATTTGCAACTTTGAGCCAAGTTTGAAGACATTTACCTGCTTTGCCCTTGACGAATATTCCCTCTTGACTCTCCCGACACGCTGACCCTGTAGAGGAGTCACGTCTTTAAAGGCTAAGACTTCTGCACTGCCTGCGGCGTCTCCGATCTCTTGCTTGCGGTTTCACAGCAGTTAAGCATTCAGCTTCATGCAGTATGTGGCAACCCGGAAAATACCAGATTTTTTTTTTCTTTTTTTATACGTCTCTTTCTTTTTAACAAATCCATCATCATTTCTGGGCAGCGTTAAGTATAAGATGCAGAGAGCGTGGGGCATGGCTACCACCCAACATGGACGCCGCGAGGTGTGAGAGCTCCTGAGCCAGACTGTCTGAGATCGTCCTCCTCTCCCTCTCTGGAATCCTTTTGTGGTGACGGACGTCCAGCACTGCTCGCTGACCACCACTGAGCCCCTTGGACTGACGGATGACAACTAATCTGCTGTGATAGAGCTAGCTGCACTTGTGAACTCCATTCATAGCTCCCTTGTTGTGGCTGTTCCTTGACTGGGCCCCAGGGGCCACAACCTGCCCTTTCATTGCTTGTCCTTAGGCCTCTTAGAGGGTTGCATAACTGTTCTCAAGATCCACCCAAATCAAAAAAGGCACAACGGCCGGATCGATGTGAGCCCTATGGGTCCAACACGGTAATCTTCCTCCTTTGATAGACTTAAAAAATTAGCTAGAGAAGAACCGTGAAGTGCCTCTGACCCCTCGGCCTCACCTTGTGCCTCTGACCCCTCAGCCTCACCTTGTGCCTCTGACCCCTCAGCCTCACCTTGTGCCTCTGACCCCTCAACCTCACCTTGTGCTTCTGACCCCTCGGCCTCACCTTGTGGCTTTGACTCCTCGACCTCACCTTGTGCCTCTGACCCTTCGGCCTCACCTTGTGCCTCTGACCCCTCGGCCTCACCTTGTGCCTCTGACCCCTCGGCCTCACCTTGTGCCTCTGACCCCTCAACCTCACCTTGTGCCTCTGACCCCTCGGCCTCACCTTGTGCCTCTGACCCCTCGGCCTCACCTTGAACCTCTGACCACTCGGCCTCACCTTGTACCTCTGACCCCTCGGCCTCACCTTGTGCCTCTGACCACTCGGCCTCACCTTGCGCCTCTGACCACTCGGCCTCACCTTGCGCCTCTGACCACTCGGCCTCACCTTGCATCTCTGACCACTCGGCCTCACCTTGCATCTCTGACCACTCGGCCTCACCTTGTACCTCTGACCAGTCGGCCTCACCTTGTGCCTCTGACCCCTCGGCCTCACCTTGTGCCTCTGACCCCTCGGCATCACCTTGTGCCTCTGACCCCTCGGCATCACCTTGTGTCTCTGACCCCTCGGCCTCACCTTGTGCCTCTGACCCCTCGGCCTCACCTTGTGCCTCTGACCACTCGGCCTCACCTTGTGCCTCTGACCACTCGGCCTCACCTTGTGCCTCTGACCCCTCGGCCTCACCTTGTGCCTCTGACCCCTCGGCCTCACCTTGTGCCTCTGACCCCTCGGCCTCACCTTGTGCCTCTGACCCCTCGGCCTCACCTTGCATCTCTGACCAGTCGGCCTCACCTTGCGCCTCTGACCAGTCGGCCTCACCTTGCGCCTCTGACCCCTCGGCATCACCTTGTGCCTCTGACCCCTCGGCATCACCTTGTGCCTCTGACCCCTCGGCCTCACCTTGTGCCTCTGACCCCTCGGCCTCACCTTGTGCCTCTGACCCCTCGGCCTCACCTTGTGCCTCTGACCACTCGGCCTCACCTTGTGCCTCTGACCCCTCGGCCTCACCTTGTGCCTCTGACCCCTCGGCCTCACCTTGTGCCTCTGACCCCTCGGCCTCACCTTGTACCTCTGACCACTTGGCCTCACCTTGCGCCTCTGACCACTCGGCCTCACCTTGTATCTCTGACCACTCGGCCTCACCTTGTATCTCTGACCCCTCAGCCTCACCTTGTATCTCTGACCACTTGGCCTCACCTTGTGCCTCTGACCCCTCGGCCTCACCTTGTGCCTCTGACCCCTCGGCCTCACCTTGTGCCTCTGACCCCTCAACCTCACCTTGTGCCTCTGACCCCTCGGCTTCACCTTGTGGCTCTGACTCCTCGGCCTCACCTTGTGTCTCTGACCCCTCGGCCTCACCTTGTGTCTCTGACCCCTCGGCCTTACCTTGTACCTCTGACCACTCGGCCTCACCTTGTACCTCTGACCACTCGGCCTCACCTTGTACCTCTGACCCCTCGGCCTCACCTTGTACCTCTGACCACTTGGCCTCACCTTGCGCCTCTGACCACTCGGCCTCACCTTGTATCTCTGACCACTTGGCCTCACCTTGTACCTCTGACCAGTCGGCCTCACCTTGTGCCTTTACTAGCTGCGAGGCCTTGGCCGTAAACCCTACTGTTCTCTCAGGACCGGATAGAACGCTGAGACAAAATGTCTGACCAGTTACTCTCTACTATTCAGTCCTCCACCGCTGCCCTCACAGGCAAACAGAGGAAGGTGAATGGGATGTTAGCCTCCTGCGGCCAGATCTCCAATATCCGAGAGGCTGTGTAACGCACGTGCAGCAGAGTTATGGTGGGCGCTAATTTTATTGGGGGCGATTGATTGTGATTTGTTTTCTCTCTTGTTCTGCTCGGATGCCATTGCCCTTGGGCACAGTTTGTAGTTGTGAGTGGTGAGGTGTGGAATAATACACGGAGCCAGATATTTTGCTTACCTTATTGTAACCCCAATATTAGTAAATCAGGCCGTGAGATGAGGGAGTTTCCTTCATCACATTCAGTGCATAATAACTGCTACACAATTGCAACAATGTAGCCACCTGTCTAACTCCTCCACACACCGGCAGCTGACTCTGGATGTCGTCTCTCTGTCCTTCTTTGTATTTATGTATCTTTATTTCTTTTTCTCCCTCTCTTCATATTCACGTCTCTTTTATTTTCCCTCTATTCGCTGTCAAAGCTGTCTCTCCTCCTCAGTTACTCATGGTTACTCAGATTTCTCTATTTCTCTCTTTCTCTGTCTGTCTCTTTTCACTTCTTTCTCCTGCCTGGCACTTTCTTTTCTCGTATTGGGCGCTTCTTTTTCTGGCGCTCTCTCTGCCTGACGCCATCTTATGCAGATGGCTAATAAACGTCCTAACTGGTTGCTAGGTTACCTGCATCACTTCTGTTTACTGACTCAGATTAACCCCTAGGGCTGGTTATCATATTACCGATCCCAATAACTAAACAGCTCTATGTAGCTCCTTTTTTCAGCTCACTACCGAGTCTCCACTCTGGATAATCTTACTACATCAACCACAGCCTGGTATATGATCTCGTCCAAAAAGCAGATGACTTGGAGAAAGGCTCCAGGAGAAACATCCGCATCATTGGAATTCCTGAGAGGCCAGAGGGGCATTGGTGAACAATGGCGATGTGATATATAGTGATATGGAGCATGCTGGTATAACCTGGGTATCTCCTGTATATAATTATATATGTACAGCTGGTATAAGTTATACATCCTGTATATAGTGATACGGAGCATGCTGGTATAACCTGGGGATCTCCTGTATATAATTATATATGTACAGCTGGTATAAGTTATACATCCTGTATATAGTGATATGGAGCATGTTGGTATAACCTGGGTATATCCTGTATATAATTATATATGTACAGCTGGTATAAGTTATACATCTCCTGTATATGGTGATATGGAGCATGCTGGTATAACCTGGGGATCTCCTGTATATAATTGTATATGTACAGATGGTATAAGTTATACATCTCCTGTATATAGTGATATGGAGCATGCTGGTATAACCTGGGTATCTCCTGTATAATTATATATGTACAGCTGGTATAAGTTATACATCTTCCTGTATATAGTGATATGGAGCATGCTGGTATAACCTGGGCATCTCCTGTATATAATTATATATGTACAGCTGGTATAAGTTATACATCTCCTGTATATAGTGATATGGAGCATGCTGGTATAACCTGGGTATCTCCTGTATATAATTATAGATGTACAGCTGGTATAAGTTATACACCCCCTGTATATAGTGATATGGAGCATGCTGGTATAACCTGGGTATCTCCTGTATATAATTATATATGTACAGCTGGTATAAGTTATACATCCTGTATATAGTGATATAGAGCATGCTGGTATGACCTGGGTATCCCTTTTATATATTATTATATATGTACAGCTGGCATAAGTTATATATCCCTTTATATAGTGATATGGAGCATGCTGGTATGACCTGGGTATCTTTTGTATATAATTATATATGTACAGCTGGTATGAGTTATATATATCCTGTATCTGGTCATATGCACCATGCTGGTATAACCTGGGTATCCCTTATATATAATTAAATATGTACAGCTAGTATAAGTTATACATCTCCTGTATATAGTGATATGGAGCATGCTGGTATAACCTGGGTATCCCCTGTATATAATTATATATGTACAGCTGGTATAAGTTATACATCCTGTATATAGTGATATGGAGCATGTTGGTATAACCTGGGTATCTCCTGTATATAATTATATATGTATAGCTGGTATAAGTTATACATCTCCTGTATATAGTGATATGGAGCATGCTGGTATAACCTGGGTATCTCCTGTATATAATTATATATGTACAGCTGGTATAAGTTATACATCTCCTGTATATAGTGATATGGAGCATGCTGGTATAACCTGGGTATCTCCTGTATATAATTATATATGTACAGCTGGTATAAGTTATACATCTCCCTGCATATAGTGATATGGAGCATGCTGGTATAACCTGGGTATCTCCTGTATATAATTATATATATACAGCTGGTATTAGTTATACATCTCCTGTATATAGTGATAAGGAGCATGCTGGTATAACCTGGGTATCTCCTGTGTATAATGATATGCACAGCTGGTATACGTTATACATTACCCTGTACATAATTATATAGACCATACTGGTATAATCTGGGTATCTTCTGTATATGACTGCACACTTTACACACAATTTAAAAAAAAGCACATTAAAAAACTACAGGGCCCCTTTTTCCCCCTCGCCCCGTACCTTCGCCTGAGGGACAATGTCCACGTGCAGATTTTATTTATAAAATCCACACATGGCCCCCGCTCAGGAGATCCGTGCATCTTACTGACCATAGGGATGCATTGGCATCAGTAGGGCAGCTAAAAGCATGCAGATGGGATTCCTTCCCGGCAGGCGGGTCACACGCACAGGAAGCGATCACAGCATGCTCCATTTTCCTGTGAATCTGTCACACGGACGGCTCCTGCGGCTTCCATTGAAGCCTATAGAAGCCGTCCGTATCTGCGGTACGGCCGCAGCTGTTTTTGTGCTGTGCCGCAGATATGCGGGAGATTTTTTGAAAAAAAATTGGTGCTCATGCAAGCGTCACGCTGCCAGCATGCCGAGCACGTCCGCCGACCGGTAGAAAGAAGATCCGGCCTGCACAGAGGAGAGCCCCGCAGCGTCCGGAGAGGTGAGTGTAATGTATTTTCCCTCTCCATGTCTGCGGGCATGCACAGATTTCACTGCAGGATTCAGCAAGTAGGCATGAGGCCTAAGACAGAGAGAGATCGATTGATCGATAGGGGACCGATAGATAGATTAGAGAGATAGATAAATATGAGACCAGGCATGATAGAGAGACACATAGAAAGACATACAGACAGGCAGACAAGCAGATAGATACATACCCCGGTGCCCGGACTACTTTTCTGGTGAGTAGAGCAGCTGTACACAGTGTCAGCAGGAGGGAAGCAGCAGGGAGGTGACATCATCCCTTGTCCAATGGATGCCATGCTGTGCTGTGCCCGAGAGTCTGTGTCCTCTCTGCTCCTTCCCCCACCCCCCTCCTGTTCCCGTCATCTCTCCAAGTCCTTTCTCCTCCCTTCTCCTACTTTTGTCTCTGGCTCATGCTGTTGGCCGGACCGCACTAAGCACGCGGCCGCCAACAGTGCGAAGTGAAAGTGTATGGTGGGAGGCGGCCTCTGGGCCCCCTCAAGTGCAGTGGCCGGGTCGCCGTTGTGACCCTGGCAACCCCTGCCAGTACGCCTATGCTTTCAGCCTCCTTCATTCTTGGCCACACAGGGCTGAAGGTGTTTGCAGAACTCCGAAAACCTCTCTTGCAGGTCTAGAACATAACTCTCCTGCACACTCCTTTCAATCACATATAAGAAGCATGGTCAGGTGACCACCAACTCACAACATAAAACGATACATTTCCCAACAGTCAGCTCACATACCAGATAATTAACTCTTTCAGCGCCTCAGCTATCCAATACCCACCAATCATGCAACACACAAGACGCTGACATTACAGTGGAGAAATGCATACACACTATTATGGAGGGGCCCCATTGCTCTGGGCCACTACACTACAAACAAATATTTTTGTAGTCCAACTGTGTCTAGAAACCCTGCAGACATGGCGGGTTCAGCCCTTCCTGATTCTACACTTTATAATGTAGCAGGTCAACAACGATGCATATGATTCTGGCTTTCTGAAGACCCTCTGCTAAATGCTGACCGCCACCTGATGCACTTCCTATCCGAAATATCCCTTTGGTCTGTGCTGGAACACCCGGATTAGCACAGTAGACTACTATCACCTACACATACCCTAGCTGCCCGGGTCTGGCAATGGGACAACAGATAATTGGATATAGAGGATGCCTCTCGAGAGTCCTCTTTGGGGAAATGGATCTCTTCCACAAAGGTAAAATCTCCCGGACACAATACTGGGTGGTTATGGACTCTACTCTCTAGAACATTTGTACATGATGGGATATTTGTCTCTTTTGAACAATTACAACAAATGCATCAGATTCCAGATCCGGTTTTTATAGATTTTTGCAGTTTAGACTTGCGCTTTATGGCCATTTTCTGGAGCCCCCCAGCCCATCTCTGCATACCATGGATGGGTATTCTGCGCACACCGGGGCTTATGTGTACTCTGTATACCCATCTTATTCCAGCCACACCGGCTTATGTAGGCCTGGGGACTCACTCGTTCCTTGCCTCACTGAGGGGAGTGGACCGGCTATATCCTCATATACATCGGTCTTACCAGCAGCGAATAATAAGCTTATCTATACATATATATAAAGACGAAAGCCCTCACTGACTGACTGACTCACCACTAATTCTCCAACTTCCCGATGGCGTAGAAACATGAAATTTGGCACAAGCATTGATTATGTCCAAAATAGGAAAAGTTAATGGGTCCCAACTCGATTATTCAATTCTAGCGCAAAAGAACTAGCGTCCAAATTTTATGTACGTAATCTAATTCTCCAACTTCCCAATGTCATAGAAACGTGAAATTTGGCAGGAGCATTGATTATGTCATAAATAGGAAAAGTTAAAGGGGTTGTCTCGCGAAAGCAAGTGGGGTTCAGAACTTCTGTATGGCCATATTAATGCACTTTGTAATATACATCGTGCATTAAAATATGAGCCATACAGAAGTTATTCACTTACCTTCCCTGCGCTGGCGTCCCCATCTCCATGGCTCCGTCTAACTTCAGCGTCTAATCGCCCGATTAGATGCGCTTGCGCAGAAGGGTCTTCTGCCTTCGGCTCGGCACGGCAGCAGCGGCGTCCTGGCCCCGCCCCTTCTACGCATCATCGCGTAGCTCCGCCCCGTCACGTGTGCCGATTCCAGCCAATCAAGAGGCTGGAATCGGCACACGTCAT
This sequence comes from Eleutherodactylus coqui, assembly GCF_035609145.1. Taxonomy (NCBI): domain Eukaryota; kingdom Metazoa; phylum Chordata; class Amphibia; order Anura; family Eleutherodactylidae; genus Eleutherodactylus; species Eleutherodactylus coqui. Next base: position 301,359,345 of record NC_089840.1, on the reverse strand, counting down.
GGGGCAGAGCTACGCGATGACGCGTAGAAGGGGGCGGGGCCAGAACACCGCTGCTGCCGTGCCGAGCCGAAGGCAGAAGACCCTTCTGCGCAAGCGCGTCTAATCGGGCGATTAGACGCTGAAGTTAGACGGAGCCATGGAGACGGGGACGCCAGCGCAGGGAAGGTAAGTGGAATAACTTCTGTATGGCTCATATTTAATGCACGATGTATATTACAAAGTGCATTAATATGGCCATACAGAAGTGTATACCCCCACTTGCTTTCGCGAGACAACCCCTTTAATGGGTCCCAACTCGATTATTCAATTCTAAGCACAAAAGAATTAGCGTCCAAATTTTACGTACGGAATCTAATTGTTACCTCCCCATGGTGTTTCCTGGGTAACGCAAAGAACCATGCAAAATGGTGAACATATGTTTTCCCGGTATCTCTAAAGTAACCACGACTTCATAAGATTTTCCGTGTGAACGCCAGATAAACACCAGTACCAAATCAACTCGGGCGAAGCCGGGTATATCAGCTAGTTCACCTATATACTTGTTATGTCTGTGCTGAGCTTCACGCACCACGCCAGCACGGGCACAATATGGTGCTCACATGGGGCAAATCAACTCCAGAAACTCCCAGAAAAAAAACACTAAAACCAACACCCAACATAAACAAGGGGAACAGAAGGGGAATCTAGCCCTACCAGCCAAAAAGTGGGGCGATCATCCCGACAAGGACAACCCCACATCCCAAACCTAGGGAACATCTGTACTGACCCTGAGTAGATACAGGAAATGTCAGTAGTAAGGTGGCAACTAGGATTAGCGAGCACCAAAATGCTCGGGTGCTCGTTACTCGAGACGAATTTTTCGCGATGCTCGAGGGTTCTTTTCGAGTAACGAACCCCATTGAAGTCAATGGGCGACCAGAGCATTTTTGTATATCGCCGATGCTCGCTAAGGTTTTCATTTGTGAAAATCGGGGCAATTCAAGAAAGTGATGGGAACGACACAGCAACGGATAGGGCAGGCGAGGGGCTACATGTTGGGCTGCATCTCAAGTTCACAGATCCCACTATTAAGCCACAATAGCGGCAAGAGTGCCCCCCCCCCTCCCAACAACTTTTACTTCTGAAAAGCCCTCATTAGCAATGCATACCTTAGCTAAGCACCACACTACCTCCAACAAAGCACAATCACTGCCTGCATGACACTCCGCTGCCACTTCTCCTGGGTTACATGCTGCCCAACCCCCCCCCCCTGCACGACCCAGTGTCCACAGCGCACACCAAATTGTCCCTGCGCAGCCTTCAGCTGCCCTCATGCCACGCCACACTCATGTCTATTTATAAGTGCGTCTGCCAGAGGAACCGCAGGCACACACTGCAGAGGGTTGGCATGGCTAGGCAGCGACCCTCTTTAAAAGGGGCGGGGCGATAGCCCACAATGCTGTACAGAAGCAATGAGAAATCCAATCCTGTGCCACCGCCATCAGGAGCTGCACACGTGGGCATAGCAATGGGGAACCTATGTGCCACACACTATTCATTCTGTCAAGGTGTCTGCATGCCCCAGTCAGACCGCGGTTTTTTATAAATAGTCACAGGCAGGTACAACTCCGCAATGGGAATTCCGTGTGCACCCACAGCATGGGTGGCTCCCTGGAACCCACCGGCGGTACATAAAAATATCCCATTGCATTGCCCAACACAGCTGAGGTAGTAATGTCGTGCTTAATGCAGGTGGGCTTCGGCCCACACTGCATGCCCCAGTCAGACTGGGGTTCTTTAGAAGTGGAAACAGATGCATTTACAACTCCCTGTGGACCCACAGCATGGGTGGGTGCCAGGAAGCCACCGGCGGTACATAAATATATCCCATTGCAGTGCCCAACACAGCGGATGTAACGTCAGCTATAATGCAGGTGGGCTAAAAATTCATTTGATTACACTGTAGGCGAGGGTCCCCAAAAATTGCTGTATCAACAGTACTAATGTACCTCAGAAAAATTGCCCATGCCCAACCAAGAGGGCAGGTGAAACCCATTAATCGCCTTGATTAATGTGGCTTAATTGGTAACTAGGCCTGGAGGCAGCCCAGTTAAAATAAAAATTGTTGGAGGTGAAAGTTTCAACGCTTTAATGATCATTGAAACGTATAAAAATGGTTTACAAAAATTATATGAGTGAGCCTTGTGGGCCTAAGAAAAATTGCCCGTTTGGCGTGATTATGTGAGGTTTCAGGAGCAGGAGGAGGAGGAGGAGGAATATTAGACACAGATTGATGAAGCAGAAATGTCCCCGTTTTGGATGGTGAGAGAGAACGTAGCTTCCATCCGCGGGTGCAGCCTACGTATTGTTTAGGTATCGCTGCTGTCCGCTGGTGGAGAAGAGAAGTCTGGGGAAATCCAGGCTTTGTTCATCTTGATGAGTGTAAGCCTGTCGGCACTGTCGGTTGACAGGCGGGTACGCTTATCTGTGATGATTCCCCCAGCCACACTAAACACACTCTCTGACAAGACGCTAGCCGCAGGACAAGCAAGCACCTCCATGGCATACAGCGCGAGTTCAGGCCACGTGTCCAGCTTCGACACCCAGTAGTTGTAGGGGGCAGAGGTGTCACGGAGGACGGTCGTGCGATCGGCTACGTACTCCCTCACCATCCTTTTACAGTGCTCCCGCCGACTCAGCCGTGACTGGGGAGCGGTGACACAGTCTTGCTGGGGAGCCATAAAGCTGTCAAGGGCCTTAAAGAGTGTTGCACTGCCTGGGCTGTACATGCTGCCTGATCTCTGCGCCTCCCCTGCTACCTGGCCCTCGGAACTGCACCTTCGGCCACTAGCGCTGTCAGATGGGAATTTTACCATCAGTTTGTCCGCCAGGGTCCTGTGGTATAGCATCACTCTCGAACCCCTTTCCTCTTCGGGTATGAGAGTGGAAAGGTTCTCCTTATACCGTGGGTCGAGCAGTGTGTACACCCAGTAATCCGTAGTGGCCAGAATGCGTGTAATGCGAGGGTCTCGAGAAAGGCATCCTAACATGAAGTCAGCCATGTGTGATAGGGTACCTGTACGCAACACATGGCTGTCCTCACTAGGAAGATCACTTTCAGGATCCTCCTCCTCCTCCTCCTCCTCCTCAGGCCATACACGCTGAAAGGATGACAGGCAAGCAGCATGTCAACCCTCACCAGTGGGCCAAGCTGTGTCTTCCCCCTCCTCCTCATCTTCCTCCTCCTCCTCCTCACCACGCTGAGATATAGACAGGAGGGTGCTCTGACTATCCAGCGACATACTGTCTCCCCCCGGCTCTGTTTCTGAGTGCAAAGCGTCTGCCTTTATGCTTTGCAGGGAACTTCTCAAGAGGCATAGCAGAGGAATGGTGACGCTAATGATTGCAGCATCGTCACTCACCACCTGGGTAGACTCCTCAAAGTTCCCAAGGACCTGGCAGATGTCTGCCAACCAGGCCCACTCTTCTGAAAATAATTGAGGAGGCTGACTCCCACTGCGCCGCCCATGTTGGAGTTGGTATTCCACTATAGCTCTACGCTGCTCATAGAGCCTGGCCAACATGTGGAGCGTAGAGTTCCACCGTGTGGGCACGTCGCACAGCAGTCGGTGCACTGGCAGATTAAACCGATGTTGCAGGGTGCACAGGGTGGCAGCGTCCGTGTGGGACTTGCGGAAATGTGCGCAGAGTCGGCGCACCTTTCCGAGCAGGTCTGACAAGCGTGGGTAGCTTTTCAGAAAGCGCTGAACCACCAAATTAAAGACGTGGGCCAGGCATGGCACGTGCGTGAGGCTGCCGAGCTGCAGAGCCGCCACCAGGTTACGGCCGTTGTCACACACGACCATGCCCGGTTGGAGGCTCAGCGGCGCAAGCCAGCGGTCGGTGTGCTCTGTCAGACCCTGCAGCAGATCGTGGGCCGTGTGCCTCTTATCTCCTAAGCTGAGTAGTTTCAGCACGGCCTGCTGACGCTTGCCCACCGCTGAGCTGCCACGCCGCGCGACACTGACTGCTGGCGACGTGCTGCTGCTGACACATCTTGATTGCGAGACAGAGGTTGCGGAGGAGGAGGAGGGTGGTTTAGTGGAGGAAGCATACACCGCTGCAGATACCACCACCGAGCTGTGGCCCGCAATTCTGGGGGTGGGTAGGACGTGAGCGGTCCCAGGCTCTGACTCGGTCCCAGCCTCCACTAAATTCACCCAATGTGCCGTCAGGGAGATATAGTGGCCCTGCCCGCCTGTGCTTGTCCACGTGTCCGTTGTTAAGTGGACCTTGGCAGTAACCGCGTTGGTGAGGGCGCGTACAATGTTGCGGGAGACGTGGTCGTGCAGGGCTGGGACGGCACATCGGGAAAAGTAGTGGCGACTGGGAACTGAGTAGCGCGGGGCCGCCGCCGCCATCATACTTTTGAAGGACTCCGTTTCCACAACCCTATATGGCAGCATCTCCAGGCTTATAAACTTTGCTATGTGCACGTTTAACGCTTGAGCGTGCGGGTGCGTGGTGGCGTACTTGTGCTTGTGCTCAAACACTTGCGCTAGCGACGGCTGGACGGTGCGCTGAGAGACATTGGTGGATGGGGCCGAGGACAGCGGAGGTGAGGGTGTGGGTGCAGGCCAGGAGACGGTAGTGCCTGTGTCCTCAGAGCGGGGTTGGATCTCAGTGGCAGGTTGGGGCACAGGGGGAGAGGCAGTGGTGCAAACCGGAGGCGGTGAACGGCCTTCGTCCCACCTTGTGGGGTGCTTGGCCATCATATGTCTGCGCATGGTGGTGAGGCTGGTGGTGGTGGCTCCCCGGCTGATCTTGGCGCGACAAAGGTTGCACACCACTGTTCGTTGGTCGTCAGGCGTCTGTGAAAAACTGCCAGACCTTAGAGCACCTCGGCCTCTGCAGGGTGGCATGGCGCGAGGGGGCGCTTTGAGAAACAGTTGGTGGATTATTCGGTCTGGCCCTGCCTCTACCCCTGGCCACCGCACTGCCTCTTGCAACCTGCCCTGCTGCTGCCCTTGCCTCCCCCTCTGAAGACCTGTCCTGAGTAGGCGTTGCACACCAGGTGGGGTCAGTCACCTCATCGTCCTGCTGCTCTTCCTCCGAATCCTCTGTGCGCTCCTCTCTCGGACTTAAAGGGGTTGTCCCGCGCCAAAACGGTTTTTTTTTTTTTCAACCCACCCCCCCCCCCGTTCGGCGCGAGACAACCCCGATGCAGGGACCTAAAGAAAGCTTACCGGAGCGCTTACCTTAATCCCCGCGCTCCGGTGACTTCTATACTTACCGGTGAAGATGGCCGCCGGGAACCTCTTCCTCCGTGGACCGCAGCTCTTCTGTGCGGTCCATTGCCGATTCCAGCCTCCTGATTGGCTGGAATCGGCACGTGACGGGGCGGAGCTACACGGAGCTACACGGAGCCCCATAGAGAACAGGAGAAGACCTGGACTGCGCAAGCGCGGCTAATTTGGCCATCGGAGGGCGAAAATTAGTCGGCTCCATGGGAACGAGGACGCTAGCAACGGAGCAGGTAAGTATAAAACTTTTTATAACTTCTGTATGGCTCATAATTAATGCACAATGTACATTACAAAGTGCATTAATATGGCCATACAGAAGTGTATAGACCCACTTGCTGCCGCGGGACAACCCCTTTAATGCCCTTACTACTACCTCACTGATAGACAACTGTGTCTCATCGTCATCGGCCTCCTCACCCACTGAAAGGTCTTGAGACAGTTGCCGGAAGTCCCCAGCCTCATCCCCCGGACCCCGGGAACTTTCCAATGGTTGGGCATCAGTCACGATAAACTCCTCTGGTGGGAGAGGAACCACTGAGCAGGGGCCCGAGAACAGTTCCTGGGAGTCTGCCCGCTCCTCAGAATGTCTCATTTTCATGGAGTGAGGAGGCTGGGAGGAAGGAGGAGCAGCAGACAGAGGATTCTGAGTTGCAGCAGTGGACGGCGCTGAACTCTGGGTGGACGATAGATTGCTGGATGCACTTTCTGCCATCCACGACAGGACCTGCTCACACTGCTCATTTTCTAATAAGGGTCTCCCGCGTGGACCCATTAAATGTGCTATGAATGTGGGGACGCCAGAAACGTGCCTCTCTCCTAATCCCGCAGCAGTCGGCTGCGATACACCTGGATCAGGAGCTCGGCCTGTGCCCACACCCTGACTTGGGCCTCCGCGTCCTCGGCCGCGCCCACGTCCTCTAGGCCTACCCCTACCTCTCAGCATGGTGTATTACCAGTAATGCAGAAACACAACACTGTAATTTAATGTGCCGCTTATTGGCCTGTGGTTGGAGGCTGACTTCGCTTACGGAACGCCAGGAAATAATTTGGCGCAAGCCTGCTGTAACACTTAGCTGGCTGCGTATTTATTTGGAGAAATTTTACCCCCAGCACAGACGGACCCAGAACACTGAGCACAGTGACAGGCAGGCCAAATAGATTTTTTTCTAATCTTTTTTTGCACAAGGACCACTGCGTATATTCAATCAATAATATATGTCTTCTGTCCCTGCCTACACAATTCTATCCCTGGAGTATTACTGCAAGGCGCAATGCTCTGCACGGCTGATATAGCAAAAAAAAAAAAAAGTGCAACACTGCTAAAAGCAGCCTCAACAGTACTGCACACGGTCAGATGTGGCCCTAAGAAGGACCGTTGGGGTTCTTGAAGCCTAATATAACTCCTAACGCTCTCCCTATAGCAGCTCCGGCACCAGCAGCACTGTCCCTGATCTCTGTCAGAATGCATCTGTGGCGAGCCGCGGGAGGGGCCGATTTATATACTCGGGTGACACCTGATCTCGCCAGCCACTCACTGCAGGGGGGTGGTATAGGGCTTGAACGTCACAGGGGGAAGTTGTAATGCCTTCCCTGTCTTTCTATTGGCCAGAAAAGCGCGCTAACGTCTCAGAGAGGAAAGTGAAAGTAACCAGAACACCGCGTGGTACTCGTCACGAGTAACGAGCATCTCGAACACGCTAATACTTGAACGAGTATCAAGCTCGGACGAGTACGTTCACTCATCTCTAGTGGCAACGACTAATGGCAGCAGGAGCAACGATAGAAGCAACTTAACGATACAAACAGCTACTTCGCTTGATCCGCACGGCAGCACCAAGGACCAAGGACCAAGCACTAGACCAACTTCACCCACAAGAGATGAACAATCAGAAACTTCTAAGAGCCGCGGTAGAAATACATCAACCCTCTCAAGGAGATTGGCCAGGAAGACACAAACCCCTCAGGGGAACTTCACCATACGACTCCGATGACCCTTTATTAACGGCGGGGGACCCAAGGGGATAACAATCATAGGACCACAAAAACAGCGTGTCTCGGATGGTGGCTACATGCTTCCACAGGACAGGACTGAGAATAGGGAGTGTCCTAGTAAATCCCGTGAAGTATGGGATACTTGGTGCAGCTCTCCGGCCACGAGCCACGAGCCATAAGCAGAGTGCATTCCAGTTCCTGATGGACTTCTCCCGGCCCGGTCCGCCGCACAGACTCATCTGCCGCCCTCTAAACTGAGGGTTATTATTAATGTCGGCGTTGATGCGACAGTCTCTGATGGGGATTGCTGCACTTCTTGGACTTTACGCTTCTCCAGGATGGCAGCACCTCTGCGTCAGGTTTTATGCAGTTTTATAGTCTTAGGTTTTCAATAAAACAAGTGCAGGGGAGCAGCGGTGAGCAGCGGGGAGCAGCGGGGAGCAGCGGTGAGCAGCGGGGAGCAGGGCTGAACGTCTGGTAATTTTCTAACATTTTTCTTCCACTCGGCAGCAAAGACAGCGAAAAATACGAAAAAAAAAAACTATTAAAAAAACTTGTTTTATTCTGTAATTTGATTGCAGTGCTACAGAACAATTGTGTCTGGGTGGCAGCGGAGGCCGAGGCGTCACACACGCAGCCAGCGGATCCGTAACTGACGGGGTGTAAATGTTTTATGCTGTAACGCACGTTGTGATGCCATTCACAGCTCCGCAGACCATCTCCCTGTAAGAGGCGACTGGAGAGACCGCCCGCGCTCTAGGGCTGCAGCACCACAGAGGTAGTAGATTCCATCTCTTTATGTCACCATGATATTCCACAGCGCTGCACATTCGGAGCTGTAGGGGGCATCATTCCAAGAAAGATGCCTTGTACTATACCGACCACCCCTTTATTACCCCCATCCAGTGGTGTTGGACTCCTTTATCCTTCAGAACCGCAGCAATTCAACGTAGATCCCACTCGGTGATGGAACGGTTCTGTGGGAATATCGGCCCCTGTGGACAGGAAGCTTCTCGTAGTCGCTGCAGATTAGATGGCGGTGCTGACATGGTCTGACGGCTGACAGGAAGGGGTCAGCGATTCATGCTGCTTGCCCCAAATTCTGACCTCCCATCAGCACATAAATCTGTCTCCATCTGACCAGGAGATGTTTCTCCGCTGCTCAGTGATACAAGTTTTGCGCTCTTTTGCCCGCTGGAGTCTTTCTGTTTCTCTTAGACACAATGGCGCTGGAACTGGTCGCCCGCTGTTATACCATCCGTGCGGAGGAACGGCGAGTTGTGCGTTTGGACACGTTAGTTGGAGCTCCAGCGTTGTATTCAGCTGACTGTGCAGCCTGTTGGTCAGATCGATTCCTGACATCCTCCTCCGACCCCTTTCAGTGATGAGTTGTTTCCGTCTGCAGGATCGCCTTCTCGCCATTCTCTGTATACTCTCCACACCGTTACATGAGAAACACCGGCTAGTCTAGCACCGATGACCGGCCTCGCTGGAAGTCGCTCCAATCGCTGGATCCAATGTGGATTCACACTGAAACTGAACTGCGGAAAACTTGTCACGTGATTTTATGCCGCGCTCCGGGGTCACGGGGAGAATTACCATAAAGGGGGCGCCAATCGTTAGAAGGCTGAGCTCTAATAAAGAGGGATTGGTGGAGGTCTAATAAAGGGCCTTTCATTACTGGCTCCTCCCCCAATAGTCTTCTATGAGCCTGCATTGTTGTTGGCTCGTACTGGGGGGTCGCAGGTTAATAACAGCACCCGGGTAATTATGTCCTCCATCAGGCTCAGTGTTGATGCGGCACTTCTCCCTGCCCCACAGCCGGCATTTGCTGGTGATTGGCGCCGCCGGATGGTGATACATCACAGAGGGAGCATTCCACATCAATTGTTTGCATCCTGATAATCTAATCTTCACATAGAAAATTCTCATTAAAGGCAAATTCTGTTCCGTAGGAATCGCAGGGGACGTCCTGCCGGTCGGGCGTTGGGAATATCAAGGCGTGTTGTCCGGCGCGGTGTCTGTGGATGGACGGCGCGGTGTCCGTGGATGGACGGCGCGGTGTCTGTGGATGGACGGCGCGGTGTCCGTGGATTGATGGTGCGGCGGATCCTGTGATGTCCCGAATCCCGATGCATTTTATCACCCAAATCATTAACGTGTCAATAAACAATGTCTGGAGCCCTTTGTCCCTCGGCCCTCGCTGCGGCCCTGTAAAGCTGTAAATGCATCGCCGCCATCAATATTTCATTGGCTTTTCTCTTAGCTGGTTTTCACTTTTAGAAGTTGCATCGCTGAATTAACCGCTGGGCTGCCAGCCTGCTCCTCTAACATGAGGGTGACGGGTCGTGCCGTGTACTATAGTCCATAATGATCGGTGAGACTAGAAGACGCCCAGATCGCCCCTCGGTGCTGACAGAGGGATAGGCTACACGTACCAGCGCTGCTCCCGCGCCGTCTGTAACCCCATAGTTGGCGTTCGATGCGGCCGCATGCCGTGGCCTGGGCTTTCTTCAGTTTGCAGTCCTCAACTGCTCCCTTGATGCAATGAACACCCGATCACCCGCTGGACTTTATTATTGCACTTCTGGGACCCTGGTCCATGACCCTGCAGCGGCTCTGCATGGCATCCGCCTCGCCTGACAAGGTTATTTGAGTGCTGTGGGTAACCCTATCGTGTGTTGTCCGTGTCCGCAGCCATCGGCGCTCAGTTTTAGTGGCTTCAGGTGTCGCAGTCCTCATACAGTTGTGGTAATCCACAGATTTTAGGGCTACATGGCGACTTTGGCTGCGATGGAGGTCACATGACTACAAGTCACCGTGAAGCACTGCGGCCCCACAATGCTATTGAACGTTACAGAGTCGCACATTGTCGCATCAGCAACGTCACAATCACAGTAAATCCATCCATGTCGGACTTTTTGCGGCTCGCACTGTGACTCCATTGAGTTCGATCGCAGGGATTCTCGGCGGTCTTTGATCGTGCGACCCCAGAGCCAGCGTGTAGTCCTTGTCCAAAGCATCTCTGCCCCAGACCTGCTGCGGGGTCCGGCTGCATCTGTAATGAGCCTGCGGTTCGTGACTTCAGCAATGGGTGAACAGCATCACGTCCGCCGGTCTCCGGCACGCATCATCCGGGCGTCTTATTCTTTTTTTTTTTCGTTTTTCTACCATTTTTAGAAGAACATTTATCGCCCGCCATAAAAGAATATCTGCACTCAGCAATTTAATTATGTTATTGGTTAACGATAATGAATCACATGCATTAAAAGGCTTAAACACTTTGGACGCTCTACAAATCTACTCGGGGAGAAATTTATGAATGAAAATATATATTGATCTGATGAAGCTGCCGAAGTCTGAACACTATTAAAAGCACATAAACCGCTCAGATTGCGCCGTAGATTACTCACCGTCACGGAGTTTTACTTCATCCGACGCAGCCAGAGGCCATCAGCTCTTGTTGGGTATATATTAAGCCTTGTAGGATGGCGGAAGAGATCCAACACCATTACGGTACACTTACACAGAATTTACATTTATTCAAAGGGTATCAAACAGCGTGCCGACTCCTTCCGTCTGCCGGGTCTCGTATCGGAGGCAGTACGGCATAGAGGGGGGGGGGGGGGGCGGTGCTCGGGGACTGGGCCTTCTCTCATAGCAATCTGTTGGTTCCAGAAAAATGCACACTAACTAATGCCAGGGCTCATATAAAAAACCTTCCGCTGACCACTCATAAGGAAAGTTTGTGAATCCTTGTCCCCCCACCCAATTGGAGAAAACATGTGAGTCTTCCTTCACCCTCCCACTCAGAGAAAGCTGGTGAGTCCTGCTTCATGACCAGAATTATAGTTCCCCTAAGCTTGAATTCCTGCCGCTGGTTTGGGCCATCACAAAGAGATTTACAGACTATCCTGCTTTCTCCACCATTGTGGCCTTCACTGACAACAACCCCCCGGCTCCGATGAACACGGCCAAGTTGGGTGCCTTACAGCAACAGTGGTTCTCTCATTCTGCAAATTACAACTTCACTATCAAGTTCCGGGCTGGAAGAGGTCATGACAATGCAATACGTTACCCCGTTTGCCTTATGCTAGAGCCTGTGCAGATGATGAGGATGATCAATGGGAAGAAATAGAACTATCAGATCTCAGTGCCCAAACCGCACATTGAATGCTCTTCAAGCCAAAGACCCCGTACCAACAGCACAGAAAGAAGAACAGGGGTTCACAAGCAGAAAGCTGAGTCTTTGGTGAACTCCTGGACCACCTTTCATCAGGTACGACACCCAGGGGGATCAGACAAGGCCATCCAGACCCAGAACTACGACTATCGCGGCAAAGAGACTTCCTCAGAAGAAATTCTATCAATCCTGTTAGCGGCCATAAAGTGCAACAAATATTGATTCCCCAGTGAGATGCAAGTATGATTCTGACCGCATATCATGACCAATCCGGACACTTTGGTGTACAAAAGACTGAAGCAAGGATTTATAGATGTTTCTATCGGATTGGCATTTGAGCTGGCATCAAAAACTGGTGCCAAGATTGGTCAGCATTGACTCTTCTTCTGGTTTCACACTCTGCACAAAGAGCTCCTCTACATTCCATCATATCCACTCGACCCCTCGAGAGTCTTGCCATCGACCATCTAAAGATTGTGCTCAGCAGAACCGGTTACAGCTATGTTGTCACCATGATCACTGCATAAAATATACCGATGCCGTCCCTGTGAAAGACTTGACTGCAAAAACCACTGCCCAGCTGGTCTGGAAGAATTCCTTAATTCCCTACGGCTGCCCAGAGAAGATCCTGTCTGACAGAGGTGCTGCTTTAGATTTCCTACTGTTCCAGGAATTATACCAACTGTATCGTTGTAGGAACATGGGAGCCACGGCCCACTACCCCAAAGAAATGGTCCTTGTGAGAAAATGAACAAAACTATTCTGGGATTGCTGAGAATAATTTCTGCCGATGAAATAGCAGACGGCCAACGCTCCTGACTGAAATGAGATTTACTCACAACCAGAATGTTCTGCTGGGTACACTCCAGACTAACGGATGTTTGGCCAACCAGGCAAGTAACCTGCAGATCTAGCCCTTGGAATACAACCCACAGATGAAGTTAACCCTTTGCCAACAACTGACTGGGTGCTAGATCATCAACGGTGACTTCAAGAATCCCAGGAAATCGTTAAACTCTCATGAAGGAAGTTCGTCAGAAGCAGCAAAGTGACGGACAAAAATGCTAAAGCTACAAAGTTAAACGTTCAGGATCAAGTCTGGCTAAAGAAACGTCTATGCACCATAAAATTGGACTGCATATGGGGGCTACAGCTTACACTGTTTTGTCCAAACCTTTGCTGATCAAGAACTATATTGTGTTGGATGGAAGAATCATCCACCGAAAATCGTAAATTGGGACAGACTTAAACAATGCCAATCCAGAATTTGACCCTTTTTCAGATATAGGCAATCCATCTGTTTCAAGGTTGGATCCTACTGATTGGATGACTTGATATCTTCTAACTGGTTTAATGATGCCATCTCATCAGCCAGACCCATCTGCTCCAATCGCACGGCAGCCTGTCCACAGAGTTCCACAAAATCATCCAAGCTTCAGCAGTTCTGAAGAAGAACCCAGCCTTGTAAAGACTTACTCAGGGGCAAATACCTGTCTGCTACAGAGACTAAAGCCCAACCCCCATGTTTAAATTATTGGGACTAACCGCTGCAGCTTGAGTAATGTTCCTAAAGTTTTCCCCCTCAGGAGACTGCTTGGAGACGTTTTCCAGTTAAATTGTTGATTCTTCATTTTGCTTGCTCGTCGCCTTCATCCATCATCTCTTTCAGGCTTCATTGTCACCAGCATTTATGGACTACTTGATTAATTCTCTCTCCTTTTCCAGCAGTCCGTTTGTTTAAATATGTGCTGTATTTTATGCTAAAAATGTAATTGCATAATGTAGCCTTTGAGGAGAAGCATCATGTATAGACCCCATAGCAATGTGAGGCCTAGTGGTCCACCTTAGCTCAATCTATTGTCCCGGGAAGAACAAATGAATGCATTCTTTAATATCAAGCTTTCAACCCATTCCAGCCGAGGACGGCTGTTATTTTAGTAAGGGGGAATCTGTGGTGACCTGAAGTGTGACACTACAGTAATAGACTTAACCTCAAGTACAGAACCACTGTACTAACTATTCCCTATTTGTAGTGATGCAGGTTTCCATTTAAGGAAAGAGTTGGCTAGAATAGGGAATCGATGGGTTAATTTTGCTTAGTCATTTTCACTGTAATACAGTCGTTTAGGGACTTGTAAAGAACCTCAGTGTGCCACCAACATGACCTTCCACCGCTATCAGTGGACATGACCCAGAAGAAGCAGCTCTTTGATTGGTCGATGGGCGGAGCTAATCGCAGCCACTTAGAGGAAAAGAATCCTGATTGGAGGAGACTAGGGGAATTTCCTTCCACCCTGATCTGTGTCACAGCACAGAAATATAAAAGTGTCGAGGGACGGGAAAAGGACAGACAGGGACTATAGTCAGGCGGAGGGGAAGGAGGTCTGCAGCCAGAGCTGTTCAAGAAAATAGATCCTTGCTGCTGTCATCCTCCTTACCCTGACACTAGAGAAGCTGCATGATCCCTCCAGGAACCCCTTCTGCAAGTAATCGTTCACCTACTCTGCTGAGAGAAGCCTTCACTTGCTTTCAGATCCAGAAAACCTTCCAAGCCGTGTTTTTCCACCATGCTTTCCCTGAGCAGCCAGAAAAGTCACCACAGGCTGCCGAGTCCAGAGAGTCTACTTAAAGCTGAAGGGTCCCCAAATATACTAACAGCCTGGATGCAAACTGTACTAGTCACGACTCCCGGCTGCCACCTGCAGGCTCTACTTGCTGTATATCTAAAAATAATAAGGGTAATTTGCACAGAACCCTAAAATACACAGAATTTGGTTTCCGCTATATGGGATAAAAACTCTACAAGCTGAAAAAGAAATAAAATAAAAGCTGTCCAATTTTGCAGAATTCCCACCGTCCCCTTCTGTGAGATCATCGCTGGCGTCAGGTGATCTGTCAGTAAAAAATGTATTTCTCAAAGTGGCTTCAACTACAAAGCGCAGTGTCCGTATTCTTTACCTGCACCCTGGGGATTGCATGAATGGGCTGAAGCCAGACAACAAGACGATGTAAATTCCAGAAGTCATCAACTCCAGATGCTTATTAGCATTGCCGGCAGCCTCTGGTATAACCTGACGCCGAGCACTGGAGCGTCAGATCTCTTCTCACTTCTCTACGGTATCGATTCCCCATTGTTAACCTTTATTTATTGCTTGTTTATGTTCTTCGCACATCAATAAGAGGCTTTTCATAAAAAGGTAGAAGCAGCAAACAGCGGCTCTGACGAAAGGTCAGGCGTCGGAGGAGGAGGAGGTGGCATCTTGCTGGGAGCTGTCTGTAATGCACACATAGACAGTGCCGAAAGGTTACGTGTCTACATTCCAGGTGAGGTCAGAACGCTTCTAGCAAGGCTCCGAGTAATATCATCTGCTGCATCACATGACTGATATCTGCAGCCACCTATCGTTACCTGATATCCAGTCCCAATGACAATGAACCAGACCTAATGAAGCCGAACTTCACCAAAGTCAATTCAAGTAACGCGATAGGTGGTGAAGAGATAAATACCATATAAATAGGTATTCTTTATTAGATATACTGGGCTGCCTCATAAACAATGCGGGTTGTAAAAAAAAAACCTCCAATATATAACTGCAAGGTAACATATACATAAAAGGACCATAGGTCTTCAAAACGCACTATCCAGTACTGTCACCAATGATGGAAGGTGGAGCTACTGCTCTGAGAAGAGCGACCCCATTAGCTTCACCCTGTACTGGAGACCCTGATTGGCCCTACAACATACCAAACATGTCACCTTCCTTTTCTTTCTAAAACATTGGGTTCATAAGGGGACTATTTACAGTGATGAACAATACCAGAGGGCATCATGAAACCGGGCACAGATAACGTCCAAAGAGTCCCATGCCAATAGTCTACAGAAGCTGCATACTAGTCTAGTGCTGGCATATGCGGCGTTAATGCTCTTTGGTAGGTTGTAGGACATATCAGGGTCGGCACTACTGGCTGAGATCCACCAGGTCGCTCTTATCCAAGCTGTAGCTCCTTCTTCCATCTTGGGGTACAACAGCAAATAGGGATTTTAGGGAGAGTTAGTTTCATTCTTTACCCCTTTATACCTCCCCGTTGGAATTATTTGCCTCTACGAATGTGAATGTTATGGAACAGGATGGATGGCCGCTGTTATAACATCCCCTGGATTGTGAAATATCATTATAAACTTCAAAACTGAACATCTCAGGCAGATATTAATACTTCCGGATGGCAGTAAGAAAGCTACAATTATATTTGCTTGGTGTTTTTGACTACTTTGGTCATCTATACAGGGTGGTTCACCGGTATGAAGACACCTGGGAAATGGAAATGGTGGTTGGGAATAGAATTCGGTTTGTTGCATATCCCTATAGTAACATAATATGTTAGGCTGAATGAAGACAATGTCCATCTAGTTCAGCCTGCTTCAAGGGGGAAAATCTGAAAGCGGCGGCATCCAATATGGTGGCCATTTTGAAAGCCACCATCTTGGAACCAAGTTGATATGTGTATACGATAGAGAATCCAGACCTGTGCTCAAACATCCTGTACCTTTATTCCTATCAAGGTTATTAACTTTTATTCTAAGACATGGAACACAACAACGATCTACTACAAGATGTCCTCAATGTGCTCCCTGTGCTACGAATCATTAAGGCTATCCTCTTCACCCATTCATGATGCACCAAGAGCAACACCTCAGCAGAAATGCTTGCACAGGCATCCACACTCGGAATTTTCACTGCTTAATACCCTGGACTTGGCATCCCCCCATAGGTAGAAGTCCAAGGGATGAGATCCACTGAGTGCAGGGGCCACTCCACTTGGCTACGATACCCAATCCCCTTTCCCAGAAATGGCTGATCCAAAAACTGGTGGACATAATGTCCATAATATGTGTGTGTGTGTGTGTGGTGGGGGAGAGGGGGGGGCACCATCCTCCTGGAGGAACACAATGACGTTAGCACCTCATCACATAGTAATTAGAGATACTGGGCAGCAGTAAGGTTACTGTTGATGAAGAATGGGCCCACTAACTTCGTACCCCACACACCACACCAGGACTTTGTTGCCAACTATCTCAGAGGGATGTTAGTATGGTTTATGTCGGACCAGTGACAAAGGTTTTGTTTGCTCACCTCTCTGTTCATATAGAGGTTGCTCTCCCCACTCTAGTTTTAGTTGTGACGAACTTTGCCCTGATGACTCTGGAGATCCCTTCTGAATCTACCATTGTATGATCAGCTTGCTTCATCACCGTCTCGGATATGCGGGTCCATTGCAATTGCTGTGAAACCAATTCTGCAAATTCAACATGGACATCGGGATTGTCCTCATTTAGATGATGCAGCCACTGGATCATTTGTCCCAGTATCCACCTGATGGCCATTCGACTCACCCCGCTCTACTGTGACAGACACCAGGTGCTATGATGTGGGTTCCTGCACGCAAGGACAGCTACTGCTTTATCTGTGGCAGTTATTTCACGTTCACTTTTTTGCAGGTCCAAAACGGAACCTGTTTGGTCAAACTTGGCAAGCAATTTGCTCACTGTGCCATGGTGGATGGGTGGTCTGTTAGGGTGGTGACTATTGAAATCCACTGCAAAGAGTTGGGTACTGTGCTCCCTGGAAATTAGCGCAATCTGTGTCCTATCTATGCATGTTAATCTCGCAGTCATATCTGTGTCTGTACAAAGAGAAAATTGCTAATAACGGTCAGGAGTGAAGATATGTCACAATTGAGCACAGTTTTAGATTTCTCGTCAAATTCTCTATAAGATACATATGTCACATGCAGCCCTTCCTTTCATGGAGAAAGGAGCGGGGGGCCCGATCGATCTCAGCTCTATCACCAATTTATCACAGATCAACTAATCCGAGCGCTCTCACCGCTATGACCACTTGTCCTGGCAGAGCCTCGATCAATCACTGTAGTGGGATTGCCAGCATGGAATTGTCAGAATACAGGCAGATTTGTACTCAGCTTTCCCAGGCTTCAGCAAGCATGCAGAATGAAAGCTTAAATCACCCCCTCCATCTGGTCTAACGGCTCCAGCACTCTACAATACCTAGACACACACTTGCAGCCACCACCAGCCTTTGTTTCCCAGGTCGGCTGGCGGACAGACTTATGAATTATTAATCCCTGGAGTTATGGTTCGTTTTAAACAGACAAGGTTTGACCAATAAATTGCAGATTTATTCTAAAACAACCTAGCAGCGCTAAACATTATATGATATCTATGACTGTTACAGTGGAGGTAAGGGTAACATGTATACAATAAAATAAAACAGGGAGGAAATAAAAGAAAGATACCAGATTTGGGATGTTTGGCCTAAAGTTCTGATTGTGCGGAGTCACTGGAAAAAACTAAAGTCCATACGCCGTGGCGCACCTCTGAAGGTCTAACACTGGGTCACTCTGACCTCCTAATTTTTAAAGTTTCTCAAGAACACACCTCCTCCGCTCAGTCAGTAATTCGGAGAGGAGTGGGGTAAATGTGTGCGTACCTGTGAAGAACCATAATCCTCCATTTTGGCCATATATCCATGGGAGATCCTCTGAATGGGAATATACGCCTGGCATGTTTCTGGACAGGATTTTATCTACTCAGTGATATCAAACGACACGGAAATTATATCCAGGTACCTGGATACACCGTTGGGGGGTGTTCTGGGGCTCGCACCTCAATGAGTTTAGATGTGTTTAATTCAACTGGCCCATACGATTCCAAAAATATAATTCATATTGGGCTAGGACCGTCACATGACCAGTAATCCTTATTAAAAGATTTTCCCCTAACTTGAATCTTGGAGCCGGACTGTCTGGGAACCCAGCTCTTAGTTGAAGAATTTTCCTTAGATGCCATTAACCCTTTCCAATCCAATTTTTATCCTGATTTTCCTATGGGGCTTACTCTTTTCCTGCCATTATACAATGGCGCTATTTGCTGGCTAAAGCCAGTACTGCATGAGGTGACATGTTGGATAGGCTTCGACAACAGAGAGGCCGGCAATATACAGTAAGAGAACCCCAAAGGACGTCTTCCAACATCAGACCTGTACAGCCTTAAAGGGGTTGTCCCGCGGCAGCAAGTGGGGTTATACACTTCTGTATGGCCATATCAATGCACTTTGTAATATACATCGTGCATTAAATATGAGCCATACAGAAGTTATATACTCACCTTCCCTGCGCTGGCGTCCCCGTCTCCATGGTGCCGTCTAATTTCAGCGTCTAATCGCCCGATTAGATGCGCTTGCGCAGAAGGGTCTTCTCCCTTCTGGTCGGTCCGGGCACGAGCGGCGTTCTGGCTCCGCCCCCTTCTACGCGTCATGGCGTAGCTCCGCAACGTCACGTGTGCCGATTCCAGCCAATCAGGAGGCTGGAATCGGCAATGGACCGCACAGAGCCCACGGTGCACCATGGGAGAAGACCCGCGGTGCATCGTGGGTGATGATCCCGGCGGCCATCTTGGAGGAAAAGAAGGAAGAAGTTGCAGAGAGGGGATTCGGGTAAGTAAATTTTTTTTTTAAAATTTCAACACATCCCTTGGGTTTGTCCTGCGCTGAATGGGGGGGGGCCTATGCAAAAAAAAAACAAAAAAAAAAACCTTTCGGCGCGGGACAACCCCTTTAAATCATAATGCCTTCAGACATCAGACAGTGGATTGGAAAGGGTTAACAAGTAAATGGTAGTAAAAATAAATGAGGGTTATTTACACCACAGCTCTTCTTCAGGTTAGGGTCAGACCAGTTGCCTTTCTAAATGTGAGTATTCAAAAGGCAGGAGTGAGCAAATGGGTGAAGGGGCAACCTAACTGCACAAGGGGTAACCTAGTGGATCCAAAATGGAAGCTGAAATAGGTCTAAGGCCCGACACAACAAAAAGGCTGCCGGCCCACCAGGCTCTATATCACACTTCCCATTTGCAAAAATCTACTTGGTTCTAACATGGTGAAATTCAAATTGGCCACCATATTGGACACCGCCCCTCACAGTTTTGTCCTTTTCCCCTAAGTAAGAAGCCACACACAAAATGGCATTCCCAACCAAAGTTTAGCATTTATTCAGGTGTTTCTATACTTTTGACCACATGTACACCTTTTCTATGTGCAAAATACCTTGTATTATTATCACATGTACAAAATATCGACAACAGCAAACTGTACACTTTCCACCGCCGTCTACGGTTGTACTGAGGTTGTCAATCCAAGTATCCACTCAGAGGCACCATGGGCATCATGAGATATTAGATGTTGGATATTTTGATATCTGTCTGAGATAATTTAGTGAAGCTGCACTGAGCAGGGGGTTGGACCCGATGACCCCGGAGGACCCGATGACCCCGGAGGACCCGATGACCCCGGAGGACCCGATGACCCCGGAGGACCCGATGACCCCGGAGGACCCTTCCAACTCTACCATTCTAGGATACTTGGTGTTGTATATGAGACAACCTAGTATAGCGGGCGAAGATTTATACTCTCAGGTTTAATCTACATTTAATTGCAAAAAAACTTTTGAAATACTAAACATTCAGTCCCATATCATTACCTCAATTCCACACGTGTGCCTTCCTGACAATAGGGGGCAGTATTATAGTAGTTATATTCTTGTACATAGGATCAGTATTATAGTAGTTATATTCTTGTACATAGGAGGCAGTATTATAGTAGGTATATTCTTGTACATAGGGGGCAGTATTATAGTAGTTATATTCTTGTACATAGAAGGCAGTATTATAGTAGGTATATTCTTGTACATAGGAGGCAGTATTATAGTAGGTATATTCTTGTACATAGGGGGCAGTATTATAGTAGTTATATTCTTGTACATAGAAGGCAGTATTATAGTAGGTATATTCTTGTACATAGGAGGCAGTATTATAGTAGGTATATTCTTGTACATAGGGGGCAGTATTATAGTAGTTATATTCTTGTACATAGGAGGCAGTATTATAGTAGTTATATTCTTGTACATAGGAGCAGTATTATAGTAGTTATATTCTTGTACATAGAGGGCAGTATTATAGTAGTTATATTCTTGTACATAGGGGGCTGTATTATAGTAGTTATATTCTTGTACATAGGGGGGCAGTATTATAGTAGTTATATTCTTGTACATAGGATCAGTATTATAGTAGTTATATTCTTGTACATAGGGGGCAGTATTATAATAGTTATATTCTTGTACATAGGAGGCAGTATTATAGTAGTTATATTCTTGTACATTGGGGGCAGTATTGTAGTAGTTATATACTTGTACATAGGGGGCAGTATTATATTAGTTATATTCTTGTACATAAGGGGCAGTATTATAGTAGTTATATTCTTGTACATAGGGGGCAGTATTATAGTAGTTATATTCTTGTACATAGAAGGCAGTATTATAGTAGTTATATTCTTGTACATAGGGGGGCAGTATTATAGTAGGTATATTCTTGTACATAGGAGGCAGTATTATAGTAGGTATATTCTTGTACATAGGGGGCAGTATTATAGTAGTTATATTCTTGTACATAGAAGGCAGTATTATAGTAGTTTTATTCTTGTACATAGGGGGGCAGTATTATAGTAGGTATATTCTTGTACATAGGAGGCAGTATTATAGTAGGTATATTCTTGTACATAGGGGGCAGTATTATAGTAGTTATATTCTTGTACATAGGAGGCAGTATTATAGTAGTTATATTCTTGTACATAGAGGGCAGTATTATAGTAGTTATATTCTTGTACATAGGGGGCTGTATTATAGTAGTTATATTCTTGTACATAGGGGGGCAGTATTATAGTAGTTATATTCTTGTACATAGGATCAGTATTATAGTAGTTATATTCTTGTACATAGGATCAGTATTATAGTAGTTATATTCTTGTACATAGGGGGCAGTATTATAGTAGTTATATTCTTGTACATAGGGGGCAGTATTATAATAGTTATATTCTTGTACATAGGGGGCAGTATTATATTAGTTATATTCTTGTACATAAGGGGCAGTATTATAGTAGTTATATTCTTGTACATAGGGGGCAGTATTATAGTAGTTATATTCTTGTACATAGGAGGCAGTATTATAGTAGTTATATTCTTGTACATAGGGGGCAGTATTATAGTAGTTATATTCTTGTACATAGGGGCAGTATTATAGTAGTTATATTCTTGTACATAGGGGGCAGTATTATAGTAGTTATATTCTTGTACATAGGAGGCAGTATTATAGTAGTTATATTCTTGTACATTGGGGGCAGTATTGTAGTAGTTATATACTTGTACATAGGGGGCAGTATTATATTAGTTATATTCTTGTACATAAGGGGCAGTATTATAGTAGTTATATTCTTGTACATAGGGGGCAGTATTATAGTAGTTATATTCTTGTACATTGGGGCAGTATTGTAGTAGTTATATACTTGTACATAGGGAGCAGTATTATAGTAGTTATATTCTTGTACATAGGGGGCAGTATTATAGTAGTTATATACTTGTACATAGGGGCAGTATTATAGTAGTTATATTCTTGTACATAGGAGCAGTATTATAGTAGTTATATTCTTGTACATAGGGGGCAGTATTATAGTAGTAATATACTTGTACATAGGGGGCAGTATTATAGTAGTTATATTCTTGTACATAGGGGCAGTATTATAGTAGTTATATTCTTGTACATAGGAGCAGTATTATAGCAGTTATATTCTTGTACATAGGGGCAGTATTATAGTAGTTATATTCTTGTACATAGGGGGCAGTATTATAGTAGTTATATTCTTGTATATAAGGGGCAGTATTATAGTAGTTATATTCTTGTACATAGGAGGCAGTATTATAGTAGCTATATTCTTGTACATAGGGGGCAGTATTATAGTAGTTATATTCTTGTACATAGGGGGCAGTATTATAGTAGTTATATTCTTGTACCTAGGGGGCAGTATTATAGTAGTTATATTCTTGTACATAGGTGGCAGTATTATAGTAGTTATATTCTTGTACATAGGGGGCAGTATTATAGTAGTTATATTCTTGTACATAGGGGGCAGTATTATAGTAGTTATATTCTTGTATATAAGGGGCTGTATTATAGTAGTTATATTCTTGTACATAGGGGCAGTATTATAGTAGTTATATTCTTGTACATAGGGGGCAGTATTATAGTAGTTATATTCTTGTACATAGGGGCAGTATTATAGTAGTTATATTCTTGTACATAGGGGGCAGTATTATAGTAGTTATATTCTTGTACATAGGAGGCAGTATTATAGTAGCTATATTCTTGTACATAGGGGCAGTATTATAGTAGTTATATTCTTGTACATAGGGGGCAGTATTATAGTAGTTATATTCTTGTACATAGGAGGCAGTATTATAGTAGCTATATTCTTGTACATAGGGGGCAGTATTATAGTAGTTATATTCTTGTACATAGGGGGCAGTATTATAGTAGTTATATTCTTGTACATAGGGGGCAGTATTATAGTAGTTATATTCTTGTACCTAGGGGGCAGTATTATAGTAGTTATATTCTTGTACATAGGTGGCAGTATTATAGTAGTTATATTCTTGTACATAGGGGGCAGTATTATAGTAGCTATATTCTTGTACATAGGGGGCAGTATTATAGTAGCTATATTCTTGTACATAGGGGGCAGTATTATAGTAGTTATATTCTTGTACATAGGGGCAGTATTATAGTAGTTATATTCTTGTACATAGGGGCAGTATTATAGTAGTTATATTCTTGTACCTAGGGGGCAGTATTATAATAGTTATATTCTTGTACATAGGTGGCAGTATTATAGTAGTTATATTCTTGTACATAGGGGGCAGTATTATAGTAGTTATATTCTTGTACATAGGGGGCAGTATTATAGTAGTTATATTCTTGTACCTAGGGGGCAGTATTATAATAGTTATATTCTTGTACATAGGTGGCAGTATTATAGTAGTTATATTCTTGTACATAGGGGCAGTATTATAGTAGTTATATTCTTGTACATTGGGGCAGTATTGTAGTAGTTATATACTTGTACATAGGGAGCAGAATTATAGTAGTTATATTCTTGTACATAGGGGGCAGTATTATAGTAGTTCTATTCTTGTCCATAGGAGAGGATAGACGTGTGCTTGTGAGCTCCCAGTAGGGAGGAGGCATGGCCTCTGACCCAGGAGGAAGTGAGTGCAGCTGGGCTGACGATCCTGGGAGAGCCCAGAGCCTGGAGTGTGGCTTGCAGCAAGGAGATCAAGAAAGTGGTAACCAGGAAATGGTGGCTGGTGAGATTACTGAATCATGTAAAGCATTTGGATTGAGTATGAAAGTGACTAAGAAAAGTTTATTTAAACTGGAAAGACAAATTTTGAAGTTAAGAGAAGAGATTAAGATAGAGACGGATGCAAAGACAAAGCTGATGAAGTGTGAGTGCCTGGATAATTGCACACGTGAGCTCGCTATATTAAAGGAGCGACTAGACAAAGAAGCAAATGCAATACCTAAAGTAGAAAACTGGGCAATGGAGAAAAAGAGGGAGGCCAGAGTGCAAAATATGAAGAGGGAGGCCAGAGTGCAAAACATGAAGATTAAAGAAGTCATTGAGAAAAAAGGTACTGATTATAATGTTGTGTATAGTATGGTGGAGCAGGGAACCCCTCTGAGATGTGCGGGTGCAGCGCCTGGAGGGTCACTGAGTATGGGAGCTGATCTATCAGACTCTGAAAATGCTGCTAATACTGAGGAGCAAAATGTGACAGCCAATAAGGGGTTAATTGCAAAGGACTCTGTTTGCAGTGCTGATGAAATGAATGCAAGTAGTAAACTGGTGTATGCTTCAGGTACTGACATTGTAAATGAAACACCGTGCAGTATAATGAGTGAAGAGACAACTGCATTGTCCGGAGTAGATATGGTGGAGATTTGTGAAGGTTCTCAGCCATCCGCAGAGGAGTGTGTACAGAAACCTGCAGGACAGTCTCATACCACCGCAGGTGTGTCTGCAGGACAGTGTGAAACCACCGCAGGTGTGTCTGCAGATCAATCAGGAGTCAGTAAGCCTGCTGATGAGGAAAGGTCAGGCACTCATCCCTCTGCTGACCGTCCACAATTCAACAGACTATTCTCCAATGTCACAAAGCCAGCTCCCCCTCCACCACAGAGGAGAAACGCTGTCAGGATTAAGTACACAGGGCCAGAGGAGAACATTCCCTCCAGACTGTACATCGGGAAGAGTCTCCTAAAAGACTTTATGAAGTTCAAAGCCTCTGAGGTGTACGCTCTGATCCATATCCCCTCCAGCAGAATCTACGACATCAGCTTTAAGCTGCAATATGACTTGGATGCATTCTGGAGTATATATAATGACACAAGGGGACAGTCAATCTGGGAGTATCTCCAGGTGATCCAGCTGTCCAAGCCTCAGGTGGTGAGGGCCACCATATTGTTCCAGTCTGAGGTGGTGGCGCTGGCAGATCTGGAGCACTGGCTGAGTAGGCAATGTATGATCATGAACTATCCAGAAAAAATCTATGATGAGGAGGGAATCTGGAATGGTGGATACACTGTAAAGATCCAATTAGAGCGAGCCAATGGTGTGACCAGACATCTACCGCACTCCTTCTATCTGGGCTCAGAGAGAGGAATATGCTACTACCCTGGTCAGCCTCGTCTATGTCATAGGTGTGGGGGCAGACACCTCGCTTTCAACTGCTCTCGAGTCAAGTGTTCATTATGTGGAGAGTTTGGACATTCAAAAAGCGATTGTAGAGGACCCGTCATTTGTAACCTGTGCTTAGGAGCAGGTCATACATTCCGGGAGTGTCCACATGCAGAGCATAATAAAGGAGGTGATGATATCTGCATAGAGCCCATGGAGGAAGGTAAAGAGGACGTCGCCGCAAGAGCAGATACAGCCCCAGAATCCAACAGTCCTAATACTAATGTAGTGCAAAGTACCAGTGACCCTGCTTTAGAGACTGATAACTCACCCGCTGCACTACAAGTACCAGCAGAGGGAGAGATGGATGGTCCTCCCACTACAGTACAAGTACCAGCCACCGAGAATGCATCTGATGGAAAAGGAAAAATCCTTGCTGTAAGAAGTGAAATATCCCCTGTTGTACTACAAGCACCAGCTATTGAAGAGAAACCTCATGAAAAGAAGAAATATCCAGTAAACCTGTTGCTAAATCACCTGAACAGCAGCCATGTAAGGCTACAGAACCCTCCGACCGAGCCGCAAGGCCCAGACGCCCCTCTGTGGATCAAGAGGGGTTCCAGGCGGTGAAAAGAAAGAATAAAACTGCTGCGGCGATTTTTCGAGCAGAATTTGCAAAGAAAACCCCGGATCAGCCGGTGCCGGCCATAACCTCCGGACAGTATGGAGTGCTGGGAGAAGAACCAATGATCGGCCGGTGCCGGCCATAACCTCCGGACAGTATGGAGTGCTGGGAGAAGAATCAGAGAAGTCGGAAAAAGAATGTGTCTCTTTACATAACTCTGATGATGACCTTCAGGAAGAGGAACCTCAACCATCAGTGTCCACCAAAAGATGGGGCTCTGCAGGTGACAGCAGCGGACGGAGGAGGAAAAGCAAGAAAGACCAGTGACTTAAATGAGTTTTGAGAGTCTGCTCTATAAATGGGAACAGTGTAAAGACTAAGAACAGAAACAATGTACATAGTATAAACTGGAGGAGAATCCGGGTACCAACTTCTGTGCGGGTGTGCTGAAGTTTATTTTGTTCTGCTTTTCTGTTCTGATGTTCTGTTTTCGTTGTTGACTCTTATGTGTTTATAGTTAGTATATTGTAATAATTTTGTTGCAAGTTTTAAATAAAAAGATCATTATAGTAGTTATATTCTTGTACATAGGGGCAGTATTATAGTAGTTATATTCTTGTACATAGGGGCAGTATTATAGTAGTTATATTCTTGTACATAGGGGGCAGTATTATAGTAGTTATATTCTTGTACATAGGAGCAGTATTATAGTAGTTATATTCTTGTACATAGGAGGCAGTATTATAGTAGCTATATTCTTGTACATAGGAGGCATTATTATAGTAGTTATATTCTTGTACATAGGGGGCAGTATTATAGTAGTTATATTCTTGTACATAGGAGGCAGTATTATAGTAGCTATATTCTTGTACATAGGGGCAGTATTATAGTAGTTATATTCTTGTACATAGGGGGCAGTATTATAGTAGTTATATTCTTGTACATAGGAGGCATTATTATAGTAGTTATATTCTTGTACATAGGAGGCAGTATTATAGTAGTTATATTCTTGTACATAGGAGGCAGTATTATAGTAGCTATATTCTTGTACATAGGGGGCAGTATTATAGTAGTTATATTCTTGTACATAGGGGGCAGTATTATAGTAGTTATATTCTTGTACATAGGGGGCAGTATTATAGTAGTTATATTCTTGTACATAGGTGGCAGTATTATAGCAGTTATATTCTTGTACATAGGGGGCAGTATTATAGTAGCTATATTCTTGTACATAGGGGGCAGTATTATAGTAGCTATATTCTTGTACATAGGGGGCAGTATTATAGTAGTTATATTCTTGTACATAGGGGCAGTATTATAGTAGTTATATTCTTGTTCATAGGGAGCAGTATTATAGTAGTTATATACTTGTACATAGGAGCAGTATTATAGTAGTTATATACTTGTACATAGTGAGCAGTATTATAGTAGTTATATTCTTGTACATAGGGGGCAGTATTATAGTAGTTATATTCTTGTACATAGGGAGCAGTATTATAGTAGTTATATTCTTGTACATAAGGGGCAGTATTATAGTAGTTATATTCTTGTACATAGGAGGCAGTATTATAGTAGTTATATTCTTGTACATAGGGGGCAGTATTATAGTAGTTATATTCTAGTACATAGGGAGCAGTATTATAGTAGTTATATTCTTGTACATAGGGGGCAGTATTATAGTAGTTATATTCTTGTACATAGGAGGCAGTATTATAGTAGCTATATTCTTGTACATAGGGGGCAGTATTATAGTAGTTATATTCTTGTACATAGGGGCAGTATTATAGTAGTTATATTCTTGTACATAGGAGGCAGTATTATAGTAGTTATATTCTTGTACATAGGGGGCAGTATTATAGTAGTTATATTCTTGTACATAGGGGGCAGTATTATAGTAGTTATATTCTTGTACATAGGGGGCAGTATTATAGTAGTTATATTCTTGTACATAGGGGGCAGTATTATAGTAGTTATATTCTTGTACATAGGGGATAGTATTATAGTAGTTATATTCTTGTACATAGGGGATAGTATTATAGTAGTTATATTCTTGTACATAGTGGGCAGTATTATAGTAGTTATATTCTTGTACATAGGGGGCAGTATTATAGTAGTTATATTCTTGTACATAGGGGGCAGTATTATAATAGTTATATTCTTGTACATAGGTGGCAGTATTATAGTAGTTATATTCTTGTACATAGGGGGCAGTATTATAGTAGCTATATTCTTGTACATAGGGGGCAGTATTATAGTAGCTATATTCTTGTACATAGGGGGCAGTATTATAGTAGTTATATTCTTGTACATAGGAGGCAGTATTATAGTAGTTATATTCTTGTACATAGGGGGCAGTATTATAGTAGCTATATTCTTGTACATAGGGGGCAGTATTATAGTAGCTATATTCTTGTACATAGGGGGCAGTATTATAGTAGTTATATTCTTGTACATAGGGGGCAGTATTATAGTAGTTATATCCTTGTACATAGGAGGCAGTATTATAGTAGTTATATTCTTGTACATAGGGACAGTATTATAGTAGTTATATTCCTGTACATAGGGGGCAGTATTATAGTAGCTATATTCTTGTACATGGGGGGCAGTATTATAGTAGTTATATTCTTGTACAGAGGGGGCAGTATTATAGTAGTTATATTCTTGTACATAGGGGGCAGTATTATAGTAGTTATATTCTTGTACATAGGGGCAGTATTATAGTAGTTATATTCTTGTACATAGGGGACAGTATTATAGTAGTTATATTCTTGTACATAGGGGGCAGTATTATAGTAGTTATATTCTTGTACATAGGGGGCAGTATTATAGTAGTTATATTCTTGTATATACAATACTATAACTGATGAAACTGAAAATGATTTTAGGACTCTTTAGCTTTCGTGAATACCCCAAATACTGAGCCATCTGCCTGAGAGAACGTGCCGCTACTGGCTGTGAGCCAGCGATGTGGATGAAACGTCTGGTTGGGTTGTCATCTACAGCCGTTTACTGGCTGATATAGCGGGCAATGCAGCATGTAAGATACCCGGGACTTCTGCGAAACGCAAGATTCTTGTCAGGATGGAAATGCTGCCATCTGCGTGAGGATGGGCTTCAGATTTATCTTGCAACGTGGAAAGTGAAAACTGCCTAAGTGCCACATGTCAGCTTCATTATAGTGGCTCCAGAGGGGGGCGCTGAAGAGGTGGCTTCATAGCTATTGAAAGGAATAAGGCTGAAGCCCTTGGTCTGGACCCCCTGCGAAAATGTCAAGTGTCCGCCGCACTCACAGACGATCCGTGGTCCTGATCAGTGAACCCTTGGCAACCAACCTCTGATGACCGATCCTGAGGACAGCTTGTCAATCGTATTTACCTAGAAAATCATTTCAATAACTCTGCTTGCTGTCAGAAAATGGGGAAAATAATGGTTTGCAATCAGAAGCTGAAAACTATCCGGACTTTGTCCTTCTTGCAGATGCAGATTGTGTTCCAATGTTGTAGCTTCTGTCCTGCTGATAAACCTGCGAGAGCAGCCGATGCGCTCATGCAATAAGCGGGATGTAATTGGATGGCGCAGAGCGTCGAGGGGTTAATACAATGATAATAACAATAATGTTCAAAATTAAGTTAAATAAAACATATTTTAGCTGCATTAGAATAGAAACGTCGTCTGATAATAACCTGGAATGTGATGAAACACAAATGGCTTCTACAGGTGCCGCGCTAAATTCTTAATGGGATTTTCACGGTTCAATGAACCCAAATATTATTACCGCAACACATTTAAAATTAGCAAATATAAAAATTAAATTGCTTTTCTGAGGCCTGCTGAGAACCGGGGGATCCGCCTCAGATGTCGCTCCTCGGGTGGCATCCGGCACGGATAGCAGCTTAAGCGGAAGATCCCACACCTGATTACAATAATGTGCGGCGCGAGGATCAGCGGAGCGGGCGATACGGAGGAAGGACCCGGGCAGCATATTGTTATTACACCCCCGCCCCGTTATTACCCCCAGCTAGCAGCGCTGGGCTCCTCTGACCTTCAGATCCACAGTAATTCATTGCGGTGTAGGTCCTACTTGGTGTTAAAACAGCTCTGCAGGTATACCGGCCCCTGCGGACAGGAAGCTTCTTGTAGTCCCTGCAGATTAGATGGCGCTGCTGACATGTTCTGACCGGCTGACAGGAAGGGGTCAGCGATTCATGCTGCTTGCACCAAATTCTGACCTCCCATCAGCACATAAATCTGGCTCCATCTGACCAGGAGATGTTTTCCCGCTGCTCAGTGATACAAGTTTTGCGCTCTTTTGCCCGCTGGAGTCTTTCTGTTCCTCTTAGACACAATGGCGCTGGAACTGGTCGCCCGCTGTTATACCATCCGTGCGGAGGAACGGCGAGTTGTGCGTTCGGACACGTTAGTTGGAGCTCCAGCGTTGTATTCAGCTGACTGTGCAGCCTGTTGGTCAGAACGATTCCTGACATCCTCCTCCGACCCCTTTCAGGGATGAGTTGTTTCCGTCCACTGGATCCCCTTCCCCTTGATGTTTTCCTCGATCGCGCCATTCTCTGTATACTTTCCACACCGTTACATGATAAAACCCGCCGCGGTTGGCGGTGAGACCCCGGCTAGTCTAGCACCGATGACCGGCCTTGTTGGAAGTCACTCCGATCGCTGGATCTTCCATCTAATGTGGATTCACACTGAGACTGATCCACGGAAAACTTGTCTCGTGATTTTATGCTGCACTCCCGGCTCATGGGCGTAATTACCGTACAGGAAACAGCCAATCATGCGACAGCCTGGGGCTGTAATAAAGGGGCGGGGCTCTAACAAAATGGCTATCCAGTGTGTGATTAGCATAAAATGAAGCACATTACTAGGTTGCAGCAGGAGATGCAGGAAAGGTCATTAGTAGGTGTTTGGCAGATGTCTACTGCTAGATACCAGCTGATTGCTGGGCCTTACAGACCTGAACACACAGCTCCATGCACACTGCAGTGGCCAGAGATGGTATTGCAGGTACAGATCCCATTCAGTTGAACCATCCTGAGTGCATGGAGATTTGTATTTCTGACAAGGCATCAAGGGGGTTCCTGCTGATCAAGTATTAACGATCCATCCTGAGGATACAAGTCATTAAGAGTTTAGTCCTGGGAAACCCCTCTGAGGCCTCATGTCCACGGGTGAAACATGTAAACCGCTGCGTGTAATTAGCCGCATCTCCCTGCGTATTGAATCTCTTGGTCCTTTTTCCGCTCGTGTCTGTGATATGTCTTCACCGTGTTTCAACACGCGCACAAAAAATTGCAAACACTTCTTCCTGCTTTTTTTCTCACTTCATTACATGTATCCTAGCAACATGCGTCCCGCCCGTAGAGAGCGCCGGCGCTGTACGCACGGAATACGCAATAAAATGAAGCACACTGCACTTTTTTCTCGTGTTTTGTCTCCTTGCGCACATGTGCATGGATCAACACAAGCCTATTGACTGTCACGGACTCCATTCACCGTGAATCCCGCGGCCGCACAACGCACAATATCCTATGAGGATCCGTCTGCAGCCAAACGCCATCCCGATCCACCCGAGGTCTTGCATTCCTATTGCTGAGTGCGCGGTCGCGCCTGCCAGTAAGATGGCAGGTGAATAAAATGTACAGTGGAGTGATATGAAATCGCCACGTTCAGCGCTTTAATAGCCGCATACGAAAATATATATGCGAGCAGTTCAAGGCTAATGATGCATCTCGCCGGCGCACTCATTGCCGGTCCTGAATATGAATTACAGCGATATTACAGCCGCAGCAAAGACCTTGTAAGGATGAGGGATGCGGCGGCTCCGGGAATCACACAAACTCCCATTACTTCCAGTGTCCTTTAGTCATCGCCGAGCGCGGTGCTGCAGCGAGGGGCGTTCGCACCCGCGCAGACACAAACACTATTTCCTCTTTATTAGCTGCGGATCACCTGGAATTGTCGTCTTTCCAGTAAAGGTTTTTAATGTGGGAACATATTGAGGTTTCTTAGTATCGGATTGTAGAAACGGACGAAGCTTTATGACTCCCCGCAAGAGCAGCGCGCAAATCGGAGGCAGTAATACTAAATAATGGGAGCAGTTAGAGGAGAACAGCCGGCGCTGAAGGGGGAACCTGAAACGGGGAATATCCGAGCGATGGAGACCCCGAAACTGAAAGCCAAAGCATGACCACCCCTCTGGGCGGAGATCCTACATCGATTAGACCCCCCAGCCCCCTTTATCAGCCCCCCAGCCCCCTTTATCAGAGCCCCCCAGCCCCCTTTATCAGCCCCCCAGCCCCCTTTATCAGCCCCCCGGTCTTCTCACAATTGGCGCTTCCCTGTATGGTAATTTCCCCCGTGACCTCAGAGTGCAGCATAAAATCACATATTAAGTTTTCTGCGGATCAGTTGGTGTGAATCCCCATTAGTCTGTGGTTACACGGGTGAGTGCAATATCGGCCCGGGAGACTCTGACCAATTGCGCGCTCTCAGGCCCCTCCCACACGGGCGACGGCGATTTTGCTGCAAGAAAATAAGAAATACAAGGTGAGTTTTCTGCAGAATCACCGAGAAGGACGAGGTGCTGCAGCGTCTCCATCTCACAGCTTGGCACAAAATCAGGTGCGTGCCTTCAGTGATGTCAGAGGACGCAGCGCTCCCCTCCGAAGTCTTCAGCTGCCAGCGCTTCCTGTGGCAGACTTTGACTTTGTTTTGGATGCATAAATGCTGAAGTTTGCTGAGAAGTTACCGCTGTGGACTATCTGCAGCATTTCTGTCCTGTGTGAACATATCCTAATGGTGCGGAGAGTATATTGAGAATGTGCAAAAGCCGAGCTGAGCGTGCCAAGGTGGGGGAGACCATGGGGATTGCAGGATGGTTGTCACGGGTGGCTCTGTAATCCTTCCAATAGTGGCGGTAACGGTGCTCTGCTCAGCTCTCACACAGTGGCACAAATAACATATAAGGATACGTTTGGAATAAAAAGTGTTTAGTCACGGGTGACGCCAGTACTCCAACCTGAACTCCTAAATCTAATGATGGCGGAATAACTTGAGACTAATCCGGTAGCTTGTTTTACTAAACTGGGAGCCCACAGGTTTACTGAAGCTTGTGGTGATAACAGCTTGCAGCAGTAAAGATGTAGCAGAGCCGACAGGGATGCAAGAATTAAGCACGCTGAACACAGTGGATTTGTACTTGAAAACAACAATTCCTATAACGCTCTCTCTATTCTCCTTGAAGGAACTCAGTAAGACTCCTTCAGTGCCAGTGAGCTGGTGGGGTTACTGGACTTGTAGGATGCAGCTGTCGGATGAAGATTACCGATGGCCACGGACTAATCCTGGCTTTGACGTCACTGGGTAGTTAAACTCACTGTTTTGTGGAACGCTGACCTCCAGCTTGCATCTCCTCACTGCAGGATGGACAAGGGAGCGGAGAGGGACCACTGCACTGCACACACGACTGACTCACTAACACTCGTCCTCTCTGACTACGACTCGCTGCACCCGTCTCTCTCCTCTGACTCCTCCTCTACACACTGACTCCTCCCTCACTTCCTCTCCCAGTTCCACCCACTCTGACTAGGGACTAATGTTATGGTTTCCCGCCCAGAACTCACTTACCAATCAGTGGAGGCCAGACAGACAGCCGATAGGAAGCCAGCTGTTTGCCAGTGCCAAGCTCTCAGCTTAGGAAGGGGAGAAACAGGGATTCTCTGCTGCACAGCACCTTCTATGCCTCAGGGAAGCGCATGGATGTGACAGAACCAAATATTAGTATAACTATTCTGGAGGACCCTCCGGGCGACTACAAATGGCCTGATCAAGGAAGACATCCAGCGATCAGAGGGACTTCCAGCAAGGCCGGTCATCGGTGCTGGACTAGCCGGGGTCTCACCGCCAACTGTGGGGGGTTTTATCATGTAATGGTGTGGAGAGTATACTGAGAATGGCGCAATCGGGGAAAACATCCAGTGAAAGGGGATCCTGAGGACGGAAACAACTCATCACTGAAAGGGGTCGGAGGAGGATGTCAGGAATCGTTCTGACCAACAGGCTGCACAGTCAGCTGAATACAACGCTGGAGCTCCAACTAACGTGTCCGAACGCACAACTCGCCGTTCCTCCGCACGGATGGTATAACAGCGGGCGACCAGTTCAGGCGCCATTGTGTCTAAGAGAAACAGAAAGACTCCAGCAGGCAAAAGAGCGTAAAAGAGTGCCGCCCTGATCTTAACAGCCATTTTCCATAAGGTTCTGGTTCTCGCGGGTTTGTGCTGCGTTTAGCGCATAAGAGAAAATGGCTCAGGCGCCTGAGACCAGATCTGCGTGGGGGATTTGAAATCTCCTGATTTCCGGCTACTGATGGTAGGGGAGGCAGCAGATGTCACGGGGGACCGCGGTCAGGGTTTTTAAATGAATAGCACCGATCGCATGAAAGTAAGTAAAATGTGCGCTGAAGAAGACAAACACCTCCTATAACAAGGACAAGTATTCTAAAAGTGGTGCGCATGCCTGCAGACCTGAAGATGGCCGAGTCGCGGAGTGGACATGTACTGATTCACACATTCAGCGCTCATTCCCATAGGCGCACATCAGCCGCCATTTTCACAGCTGGCTAATATACACTACCATCTGATACATCTGATACATTGGATTCCAATGCATCAGATCACTCAGACATATTCCTGTGGCATAGAAGTGCCTGACCAGCAAATATAGCGCCAGGCGCCTTTATGCCGGACAGCAAAGATAGTCCTGGAACTATCTTTGTGCTCGGAATATGTCGGCCGCTGCATAGACTCCCATGAGAGCCAATGACAGCAGCTGGAGAAGGCAAGTGGGAGGGAGTTTAGTAATGTGACTGCCAAACTCCATGCCTCCCCCCTCTTCTCTCTTCCTCTCTCCTTCCCTCCGGCTGTTTGCAATGGGAGGGGGCGGGGGTGGAGTTAAACTCTGCCCACTCCTTCCCCTCCCATAGCTGGCTGCACATAAGGTGCGGGGAGGGGGCAGGTGCTTAGCTCCACCCCGTCCTGCCCACTCCCATGGCAAATAG
Source organism: Eleutherodactylus coqui (assembly GCF_035609145.1). Taxonomy (NCBI): domain Eukaryota; kingdom Metazoa; phylum Chordata; class Amphibia; order Anura; family Eleutherodactylidae; genus Eleutherodactylus; species Eleutherodactylus coqui. Next base: position 301,324,548 of record NC_089840.1, on the reverse strand, counting down.
CTGGAGGGGAGGAGAGAGGAGGTGAGCCATCGAGGGGGAGGCAACGGCATTGTGGCCTCGGCGTATACGTTCCAGGGTCTGTGCCATCTGAACGGGGGCACAAACGCCTATGTTCATGGGAAAGGGCCCTTAGAAAGTAGGTGTCCCCTACTGTAGATGGGATAAACCTAAAGTATATAATGGAGCCTATAAGAGACAATAAAGACCAATCAAATCTTGTGTAAGTAGGAGCGAGAAAAACAGACACCACACATAAAAGGGACTTAGAGAGAGTGGTCTGAAAATTGGTGGTAGTCTTTTTAGCATGTCTTTCTAGCTCCATTCCAACAGGACGGCACATGTGGAGGCATCTGTCTCCCAGTGGACTCAGCCTCCTGCCATGTGTATGGAGGAGATCACTGTCAATCACCCGCCGTCTCTGCATTGCTTCACAATGATAGGCCCAACTGCTTCTCTTGTCTGGATTGGCTGTCCTCTCCTTTGGTCCGCCCCTCCACTATATAAGTTGTGTCTGGGAGCGCCCGGCTCACTATAGCCGACAACTCACCCCCCTGATGATGATAGTCATAGAGTGTATCTGTACTAAGACTCTAGGATCGGCCGTCCTCAATAGATGACTTCAATTACCAAGCTATTATATTATATAGGAACAGTCCTGATGCCGCCATGTTTATGGACTGACCGCTGCAGACTGGGTTTTAAATCTAGGGGTTTGTCCGTCTGCGTTATAATAAAGGTTTAGATTTTATTGAGAATTAATACCAAAGGGTTAATTTTGCTTATGGCAATTCAAATCCAATTAGAGGGCAGCCTTGGCTCCTGTCCAGCCCCTGAGCTCTATGCTCAGGGGAGGAGCTAGAACCCATAAATAACTCCACCCAGATCCTAGAGAGCAGAGTAGTTGGAGTAAAGAAGCCTCAGTCCAAGGGGGTTGTTAGTGCAGAGAGAGCAGACGGAAGACGGTGACAGAGTTTAGTGCGATGAGAGGGAAAGGTGTAGAAAAGCTTAAGAAGGATCAGAATAAGGAAAGGCAGAAAAAGAAAGAAGATAAAGAAAAAACTGGAAACAGAACAGACGAAGACGGATTCATTCACCTCATCCGAAAGAAGATGCCAGATACAATGCCTGATAGGGAGAGCGGTATCTCCCATAGTAGATATGACACATTGTCCGAGGGCGGTATCTCTGGTACTAGATACAATGCACTGGTCTGACAGCGGTATCTCCAGTCACTAGGAAGGGAACAAGACTACTTTGGATGTGTCTGTACTTTATCTGGAAGCTGCAAATAAAAGGGAGTTTTATAGGTTTCAACTTTTCCCCTAACACGGGACGATTATCCCTCAGTCCTGCATTCCCGCGTGATTCTGCAGAGACTAAATGAGAATCGTTCAGTCGTTTGGTTTCTGTACGCAGCGCGCCATTCAGTGTAAACTGCAGGCAGACACATTTGAATGATTGTCTGCTTAGAATGAATGGAGGCGGCAGGGGAATAACGTTCCTGATGGCCTCGCCTTCATGCTGGCAGCGATACTCGCTCAAGGTCAGCCATCACTGGGATGAGTGCCGGGCATTGTTTGCCGACAGCTCATCCCATGTAAAATGATCCTAAGACCCAAAGTGATTGGCTGTTATCGACCCGGGAAGTCATACTGCGCCCAGTATGGTCAGTGCGATGTTGGTGTAACAGGGCCGCCACCTACCATGGTGGCTGTTACGTCTGCAAATAACGTGCTGGACCTGCACCGCGATTATGCACAATAATAGCCCAAAGTGCAGCAACTAAAATAAACAACACAAAATGAACAGGAAGTCTTTCCCTAAATACATGATGATGAGGGAGAGAGCCCTGCCTGACTGCAGACTGATTACTTTGATAGATGCGGGCCTGCACTCGTTCCTGGGACCTAAGTAACCCTACTTGGCCAACAAAATAAAGGACAAAGCAAACCCCAAAAGGAGACTCAAATGAAACACCACACTTAGCTGGTGGTGAAGCCGCAGCACACAGAGCCGTCCTCTGTTCACGTCACAATGGAGACCATGCTGTCCATGGGAGCCACTTACTACCAGCTCAGACAGCGAGCAACTGGCATTTCCCAGCACCTTAGCTCAGTATCAGCCCAGGTAAATAGCCAGCTAATTACCCACAGATGTGACTACATTACGTCACACCTACTGAGCTAGAAGGGGCAGAACCCAGTCTAAAACCTGCAACGGAATTAGTCAACCCGGCAGCGATCTCAGCACTGCTGCAAAAGTGCCAAAGGGGTCTTTTGACTTCCTCCAGCCCAGCGCCTGGGTGCAACCGTCACCTCTGCACCCGCTATAGCTCTCTAGTCTGTCCGCTAGAGGGAGGCGTGAGCGGCAGCCGCTCTCTAATAACTGCGGATGCGCTCTTACAGCCTTCCAATAGAACCATCTGAAGCTGTCAACCCCTTTAAGAGCTTGATACTTGATTTAACCCGGCATCTTGGAAGATGAGACGTACGTTTAGGAACTTCACTGGCAATCAAAGTGCAGCGCAAAAGTTTTGTCTTGTGAAAACTTTGCTCTTGATTCAGTAAAACTGTAACAGGCGATTGATTTGTGTGAGATTTCTGCCGCCAGCTGATGCATATTAAAGCGCTTTGACAGAAGAAGTACAGACACATTCTGATCTGGAAAAAAGCTAAATTGGATGCTGTGGATTCCGCTCGCCGCTACAAATTCTCAGCCTTGCTCAAAGCGTTACCTATTTGATGTTCATGGTCTGTCAGAAAGGGATCACCGTGCCGCTCGCTGGAAATGAAGACTTTCACAGGGATAAGATGGTTTAAAGGGAGCACTAAAACACTGCGCTCACAAAGTTACAGCGCAGAAGAAAGTATCTCCATGGTAAAGGCTATTTTAAGGTTATTCTGTAGGAGGAAGCAGTCTGCTGATGTGCGCCTGGGAACCTGCCGGAGTGCACGGATGTAGCAGAGCTGAGAGCGTCTGAGGTGTCAGCGCGACGGCTGATAATGTCACAGGGGACGCAGCGTTACTCCTAGCGACACTCGGAACGGAGTGACAGGGTGATCTCAAATACTCTGAATAGCCCCGTAATTAGAGCCCTTGGTCCTTTAATACACCCCCACCCTTTATTAAAGGTTTTGGGGCTCTAATAATGATAGGGTGTCTATAATAGAGTTCCCGAACCTTTATTATACACCCTGACCATTTATTAGAGCTCCAACCCCATAGTAGAGTCATAGGTACTTCTATACAGACCTCGGCCCTTTATTATAGACCCTGGCTCCTTGTTATTAGAGCCCCAAAATCTTTAATAGAGTTCTCAAACCTTTATTATACACCCTGACCCTTTATTAGAGCCCCGACCCCATATTAGAGTCATGTGTCTTTCTATAAGGACCCCAGCCCTTTATTATAGACCCTGGCTCCTTGTTATTATATCCCTCAGCCTTTTATTAGAGCCCGAGGCCTTTATTAGAGTCATTTCATCTTCTATGTAGACCTCAGGCCTTTATTATAGACCCTGGCTCGTTATTAGAGCCCTTGGTCCTTTATTAGAGCCACTGACCCTTAAAAAGTTGGCGCTATACAAATGAAGATTATTATTTGCCCCCAGCTTTTTACTAGAGCCCCTAGCTCTTTATTAGACCCCCGGCCCTCTCACGATTGGCGATTCCCTGTACGGTAATTCTCCCTGTGACTCCAGAGTGCAGCATAAAATCACGTGACAAGGAGGAAGCAGAAAGACTGATCGCCAAAGAGAGCCAAAATAACCCTAAATTATTCTTCAATTCTATCAACAGCAAAAGGATTTGAACCGAGAGCGCTGGCCCTTTAAGAAATACTGCAGGAGAATCCATAGAAGATGATGGAGGGAAGGCAAATCTACTAAATAGCTTTTTCTTAAGCGTATTCACGAAAGAAAAAGAAATGTCACACGAGATGCAGGGGGATAAAAAAAACAAAAAACTCTGCTAAGTATTACATGCCTAAAACAAGAAGTGCAGAGCAGATGAAGAAGGATTAAAATCTACAAATCGCCGGGCCCAGATGGAATACACCCAAGGGTTCTAAGGGAACTAAGTGATGTGATAGCTAGACTGCTATATCTAATATTTCTAGACACTATCAAGACCGGGGTTGTACTATTGGATTGGCGCATTACCAACGTCATTCCAATATACAAAAAGGGGTCTAGAAGAGAGCCTGGTAACTACAGGCCGGTAAGTCTCATTTTAATAACTGGAAAAATATTGGAGGGGTTTCTGAGAGACGCCATCCTGGAATACCTCAAGGAGAACAACGGAATAACTCCTCACCAGCATGGGTTCATGAGGGGCCGATCATGTCAGACCAATCTGATCAGCTTCTACGATGAAGTAAGCTCTAGGCTGGACCTGGGAGAGTCTATTGATCTCGTATATCTGGACTTCTCTAAAGCATCTGACACCGTGCCGCATAATAGGCTGATATATAAATGAGAAGCTCGGATTGGGTGAAAACGTGTGTAAGTGGGTAAAGAACTGGCTCAGAGATAGAAAGCAGAGGGTGGTAATAAATGGTTCATACTCTGATTGGGCCCCCGTCACTAGTAGGGGCCACAGGGTTCAGTATTGGGCCCCATTCTGTTTAATATATTTATAAACGTCCTGATAGAGGGGCTGCACAGCAAAATATCAATATCTGCAGATGATACAAAATTATACAAGATAATCAATACAACGGAGGACAATGTGCGGCTACAAACGGAGGTAGATAAGGCACTTGTCAGACCCCACATGGAATACTGCGCACAGTTCTGGACTCCGGCGCTCAAAGAAGATGTTGTAGTGCTGGAGGGGGTTCAAAAAAGGGCAGCTAAACTAATACATGGAATGAAGGGACTGGAATACCCAGAGAGGCACCAAAACTGGGATTATTCACCCCGGAAAAAAGACGGCTAAGGGGCGACCAAATAACTCTGTATAAATACATGAGAGGACGATACAAGGACCTCTGCCATGATCTGTTTATACCCAGGACTGCGACGGTAACAAGAGGGCATCCGCTATGTCTAGAAGAAAGCAGGTTCCATCACAAACACAGAATCCTAGAATCATAGACTGGTAGAAATGAAAGGGTCCCCCGGGATCATCGGGACCAGCCCTCTGCTCAGTGTAGGATCACTAAATCATCTCAGACAGATGTCTGCCTGGCCTTTGAACACTTCGAAAGAAGGAGAGCTCCCCACCTCCCATGGCAACCTGTTCCACTCATTGATCCCCCTCACTGTCGAATATCTCATCTGTGTCTCCTCCCTTTCACAGTCATCCCATTGCTTCTAGTCTTTCCTTGTGCAGATGAGAATAGGGCTGATCCCTCTGCACTGTGACAGCCCTTCAGATATTTGTAGACCACTATTAAGTCTCCTCTCAGCCTTCTCTTCTGCTAAACATTCCCAGATCCTTTACCCGTTCCTCATAGGACATGATTTGTAGACCGCTAACCATCTTGGTAACTCTTCTCTGAACTTGCTCCAGTTTGTCTATGTCTTTTATAAAGTGGGGTGCCCAAAATTGGACCCAGTATTCCAGATGAGGTCTGACTAAGGAAGAGTAGAGGGGATAATGACCCCATGTGATCTAGAATCTATGCTTCTCCTAATACATCCCAGAATTGTGTTTGCCTCTTTTGGCTGCCGCATCACATTGTTGACTCATGTTCAGTCTATGATCTATTAGTATACCCAAGTCTTTTTCACATGTACTGCTGCTTAGCCCAATTCCTTCCATTCTGTATGTGCTTTTTTTCAGTTTTCTTGCCCAGATGTAGGACTTTGCATTTCTCTTCTCTTCCCTAGTGTTAGCTATGCCTCCTAGCTTTGTGTCATTTGCAAATTTGATCAGTTTCCCATCAATTCCCTCCTCCAGATCATTTATAACAATGTTGACCAACACTGGGCCCAGGACAGAGCCTTGTGGTGCCCCACTTGATACATTCTTCCACTTGGATGTGCAGCCATTTATGACCACTCTGAGTACGATCACTCAGCCAGTTGTGAATCCACCTAACAGTTGTCTTGTCAATCCCACATTTGGTCATTTTTTCGATAAGTATGGTATGAGATACTTTGTCAAATGCTGTACTAAAGTCAAGATATACTATATCCACTGCATTTCCCTGATCAACCCAGTCAGTGATTCTGTCAAAGAAGGAAATTAGATTAGTCTGGCATGACTTGTTTGTTACAAACCCATGCTGGCTCAGGTTGATTACTCCATTCCCATCCAAGTACTTGCATATATGCTGTTTAATAATTTGTTCCGAGATCTTTCCCGTTATAGAAGTCAGGCTCACCGGCCTGTAGTTTCCCGGATCCACCTTCTTCTTTATTTTGAAGGACAACATTTGTGCTTTTCCAATCTTCTGGGACTTCTGCTGTTCTCCAGGAATTTTCAAAGATTATGGCGAGTGGTTCAGCAATTACCTCTGCTGCCTCCTTTAGTATCCTAGGATGTAATTCATCTGGGCCTTGAGACTTGGATTCATGTAAGTTAGCTAATTGTTGCCTCACCATCTCTCTTCTTACAGATAGCCTGCATTCTTTTATTCCCCCAATAGCACAGGGAAGATCAGCTGATGTTCCATCTACTTTCTGAGAGAAAACAGATACAAAATAGGGATTTAAAAGTTCGGCCTTCTCAGCATCATTCTTAACCAATTCCCCATTTTCATTTTGTAAGCATCCTACAGCATCTTTGACTTTTCTTTTGCTTTTGACCCCCACATCCTTTTTTATTGCTTTTGGCCTCTCTTACAAGCCTCAATTCATTATTATCCTTATCTTTTCTGACCCTTGCCCTACAGTTTCTGCAGACCCCATTATATTCTTCTTTAGATATTCCCCCTCTTTCCATTTGGTAAACATATTTTTCTTCCTCTTTAACATGTGTACAAGTTCTGTGTTCATCCATCCTGGTCTCTTTAAATGCTTCCTATTCTTCCCTCTTTTAGGGATTGGTAACGATTGTGCTTTGAGAATCTCATTCCACAATATTTCCCAAACTTCTTGGACATTTCTGTCCTTAAGAACATCCAGCCATTGGATTCTTCCTCTTTCTGAGTCCATTAAAATCTGCCTTTCCGAAATCCAAGAAGCAGCAGTCTATCATATAGGTAATTAACTCCTTGGTCTAGAAATCCAAATCGAGATGAGCAAGCATACTCGTCCGAGCTTGATGCTCGCTCTAGTATTAGGGTGTTCGAGATGCTCGTTACTCGAGACGAACACCACGCGGTACTCAAGTCAATTCCATTTCCTTCGCTGCATATTTAGCGCCATTTTCTAGCCAATAGACATGCAGGGAATGCATTACCACTTCCTCTTGTGATGTGCCAGCCCTATCCCACCCCCCTGCAGTGAGTGGCTGGTGAGATCAAGTGACCGCCGAGCACTTAAAGGGGTTGTCCCGCGCCGAAACGGGTTGTTTTTTTTTCAATAGCCCCCCCGTTCGGCGTGAGACAAACCCGATGCAGGGATAAAAAAAAACAAACGGGTAGTACTTACCTGAATCCCCGCGCTCCGGTGACTTCTTACTTACCTTGTGAAGATGGCCGCCGGGATCTTCACCCTCGGTGGACCGCAGGTCTTCTGTGCGTTCCATTGCCGATTCCAGCCTCCTGATTGGCTGGAATCGGCACACGTGACGGGGCGGAGCTACGAGGAGCAGCTCTCCAGCACGAGCGCCCCATTCAACACAGAGAAGACCGGACTGCGCAAGCGCGTCTAATCGGGAGCTTAGACGCTGAAAATTAGACGGCACCATGGAGACGGGGACGCTAGCAACGGAACAGGTAAGTGAATAACTTCTGTATGGCTCATATTTAATGCACGATGTACATTACAAAGTGCATTAATATGGCCATACAGAAGTGTATAACCCCACTTGCTTTCGCGGGACAACCCCTTTAAAGTGGTCCCGCCGGCGGCTCGCCTCAGACACACGCTGGCAGAGATTAGGGAGAGTGTTAGCATCTTCAAGAACCCCAACGGTCCTTCATAGGGTCACATCTGACCAGATACAGTACTGTTGAGGCTTCTGGGAGCAGTTTTGCACCAATTTTTTCTTTTCATCTTGGGCTGTGCAGGCTATTACAGCTATAGCGTTCTCAGTCTGCAGTCAATTATACATAGTATAGGGGCAGTACTGGTCAGGCAGGGACAGTGGTAGTGTAGGATCCTGTCTACAAGAACCCCAACGATCCTTCTTAGGGCTACCTGTGACCGTGTGCATTTTACTGCGTGGCTACTGGAAGTTGTAGTGCATCACTATTGCAGAGCCAGACCTTTTTGTAGCCTTCCGTATAATTTTTTTCTGGCTGCAGTTTGCGTTACATAACCGCTGTCAGCCTCCAACTGTACGCCAATAATTCCAGAATTTTTTACACCGGTTTGTGTCTGCCGTGGACTTCACGCACAGCGTACAGCCACAGCCCCTGATAGAGGGAAAGTCATATACACGCTATATAGCCTGTATTCTTTTTCAAAAAAATTAAAATAAAAGCTCCTTCGTTGGGCTACCTCTGACTATCTGAAATTTACAGGGTGTCTGGTGGGAGTTGCAGCGCATCACTATTGCACAGCTAGGCCTGTTTGCAACCTTCCGTATTCTTTGCTTCTGCCTGGAGTTAGTGTTACAATACCGCTGTCAGCCTCCAACTGTACGCCAATAATTCCATAATTTTTTACACCGCTCTGTGTCTGCTCTATTCGTAATCCACCATGCTGAGGGGTAGGGGTAGAGGACGCGGGCGAGGACGCGGAGGTCCAAGTGAGGGTGTGGGCACAGGCCAAGTTCCTGGTCCAGGTGAATCACAGCCGGCTGCTGCGGGAGTAGGAGAGAGGCAAGCTTCTGGGGTCCCCAGCTTCATATCACAATTTATGGGTCCACGTGGTAGACCTTTATTACAAACAGAGCAGTGTGAGCAGGTCCTGTCTTGGATGGCAGAAAATGCATCCAGCAATGTATCGGCCACCCAGTCTTCTACGCCGTCCACTGCTGCAACTCTGAATCCTCTGGCTGCTCCTCCTTCCTCCCAGCCTCCTCACTCCATGAAAATGACACATTCTGATGAGCAGGCAGACTCCCGGGTAACTTTTCTCGGGGCCCTGCCATGAGTGGGAAAAAATGGTTCCTCTCTCACCTGAGGAGTTTGTCATGACCGATGCCCAACCTTTGGAAAGTTCCCGGGATCCGGTTGATGAGGCTGGGAACTTCCAGCAACTGTCTCAAGAGCTTTCAGTGGGTGAGGAGGACGATGACGATGAGACACAGTTGTCTATCTGCGAGGTAGTAGTAAGGGCAGTAAGTCCGAGGAAGGAGCGCACAGAGGATTCGGAGGAAGAGCCACTGGACGATGAGGTGACTGACCCCACCTGGTTTGCTGAGTCAACTGAGGACAGGTCTTCAGAGGGGGAGGCAAGTGCAGCAGCAGGACAGGTTGGAAAAGGCAGTGGGGTGGCCAGGGGTAGAGGCAGGGCCAGACCGAAGAATCCCCCAACTGTTTCCCAAAGCACCCCCTCGTGCCAAGCCACCGTGCAGAGGCCAAGGTGTTCAAAGGTGTGGATGTTTTTCAGTGAGAGCATGGATGACTGACGAACAGTGGTGTGCAACCTGTGTCGCGCCAAGATCAGCCGGGTAGCCACCACTACCAGCCTCACCACCACCAGCATGCGCAGGCATATGATGGCCAAGCACCCCACAAGGTGGGACGAAGGCCGTTCATCACCTCTGGGTTGCACCACTGCCTCTCCCCCTATGCCCCAACCTGCCACTCAGATCTAACACCCCTCTCAGGACACAGGTACGAGCGCCTCCCGACCTGCACCCACACCCTCACTTCCGCTGTCCTCGACCCCATCCAGCAATGTCTCTCAGCGCACCGTCCAGCTGTCGCTAGCACAAGCGTTGGAGCGAAAGCGCAAATACGCCGCCACCCACCCGCATGCTCAAGCTTTAAACGTGCACATTGCCAAATTGATCAGCCTGGAGATGCTGCCGTAAAGGCTTGTGGAAACGGAGGCTTTCAAAAACATGATGGCGGCGGCGGTCCCACGCTACTCAGTCCCCAGTCGCCACTATTTTTCCCGGTGTGCCGTCCCAGCCCTACACCAGCACGTCTCCCGCAACATCAATCGTGCCCTCACCAACGCGGTTACTGGGAAGGTCCACTTAACCACGGAAACGTGGACAAGTACTGGCAAGCAGGGCCACTATATCTCCCTGACAGCACACTGGGTGAATTTGGTGGAGGCTCAGACCAAGTCAGAGCCTGGGACCGCTCACGTCCTACACACACCCAGAATAGCGGGTCCTTCCTCGGTTCTGGTATCTGTGGCAGTCTATGCCACCTCCTCTAAACCCTTCCCCTCCTCCTCCTCCTACGCAACCTCTACCTATCAATTAAGAAATGTGAGCAGCACGTTGCCAGCAGTCAGTGTGGCACGACGCGGCAGCACAGCGGTGGGCAAGCGTCAGTAGGCCGTGCTGAAACTACTCAGCTTAGGTGACAAAAGACACACGGCCCCCAAACTGTTGCAGGGTCTGACAGAGCAGACCGACTTCTGGCTTTCGCCCCTGAGCCTCCAACCGGGCATGGTCGTGTGTGACAACGGCCGTAACCTGGTGGCGGCTCTGCAGCTCAGCAGCCTCACATACGTGCCATGCCTGGCCCACGTCTTTAATCTGGTGGTTCAGCGGTTTCTGAAAAACTACCCGCACTTCTCTGATCTGCTCGGCAAGGTGCGCCGCGTCTGCGCACATTTCCGCAAGTCCACCACGGACGCTGCCACCCTGAGGACCCTGCAACATCGGTTTAATCTGCCAGAGCACCGACTGCTGTGCGACGTGCCCACACGGTGGAACTCTATGCTGCACATGTTGACCAGGCTGTATGAGCAGCGTAGAGCTATAGTGGAATACCAACTCCAACACGGGCGGCGTAGTGGGAGTCAGCCTCAATTCTTTACCGAGGAATGGGCCTGGATGGCAGATATCTGCCAGGTCCTTGGAAACTTTGAGGAGTCTACCCAGATGGTGAGCGGCGATGCTGCAATCGTTAGCGTCACCATTCCTCTGCTATGCCTGCTAAGAAGTTCGCTGCAAAGCATAAAGGCTGATGCTTTGTTGTTGGAACAGGAGACGGGGGAAGACAGTATGTCGCTGGATAGTCAGAGCACCCCCATGTCTATATCTCAGTGTGACCCTCGCTTTAGACGCATTGTGGCCAACACGGATTACTGGGTGTACACCCTGCTCGACCCACGGTATAAGGAGAACCTTTCCACTCTCATTCCTGAAGAGGAAAGGGGTTCGAGAGTGATGCAATACCACAGGGCCCTGGTAGACAAACTGATGGTAAACTTCCCATCTGACAGCGGTAGTGGCAGAAGGCGCAGTTCCGAGGGCCAAGTAGTAGGGGAGGCGCGGAGATCAGGCAGGGGAACACTCTCCAAGGCCTTTGCCAGCTTTATGGCTCCCCAGCAAGACTGTGTCACCGCTCCCCAGTCAAGGCTGAGTCGGCGGGAGCACTGTAAAAAGATGGTGAGGGAGTACGTAGCCGATCGTACCACCGTTCTCCGTGATGCCTCTGCTCCATACAACTATTGGGTGTCAAAGCTGGACACGTGGCACGAACTTGCGCTGTATGCCCTGGATGTGCTGGCTTGCCCTGCTACTAGCGGCTTGTCAGAGAGGGTGTTTAGTGCAGCTGGGGGAATCATCACGGTCAAGCGTACCCGCCTGGCAACTGCCAGTGCCGACAGGCTTACACTCATAAAGATAAACAAAGCCTGGATTTCCCCAGACTTCTCTTCTCCACCGGCGGAGAGCAGCGGAACCTAAAGATTCTTTTCGCTGCAACCACAGATAAAAGCACTCTTCTCTATCATTAGGAAAACGGGGCATTTATCTTTGTCAATCTGTCTCTGATATTAATCCTCCTCCTGCTACTCCTCCTCCTAAAACAACATGTCATTGGGCTGAACGGCCAATTTTTCTGCGGCCCAAAAGGCTCATCTACCAATGTTTTTACAATTTTTCAATGTTTCAAAAGTATTGATACTTTAACATGAACCAATTTTTTCAACAGGGCTGCCTACAGGCTCTGTTACAAAATAAGCAACAGTGAGCTGTATCTTTCAAAAAACTTTTATGGGTTTCACCTGCCCTCTCGGTTGATACATTTTTCAGAGGTACACTTGTACTCTTGGTACACTTATTTTTCGGGCCCACGCCTACACTCTTCTCCAACTAATTTTTCCGGCCTTCGCCTACGCTCATGGTACCCCAATGTTTCAGAGGTTGGCCTATACTATTACTACAGAAATTTTACTGGGGTCTGCCTGCCTATACTTCTGCTACAAGAAAGTTACAGGGTTCTGCTTATACTGCTGCCATGTAAATTTTACAGGGGTCTGCCTATACTGCTGCCACAAGGATGTTACTGGGGTCTGCCTATACTGCTGCCACTTAAATGTTACAGGGGTCTGCCTATGCTGCTGCCACGTAAATGTTACAGGGGTCTGCCTATACTGCTGCCACGTCAATTTTACAGGGGTCTGCCTATACTGCTGCCACGTCAATTTTACAGGGGTCTGCCTATACTGCTGCCACGTCAATTGTACAGGGGTCTGCCTATACTGCTGCCACGTCAATTGTACAGGGGTCTGCCTATACTGCTGCCACGTCAATTGTACAGGGGTCTGCCTATACTGCTGCCACGTCAATTGTACAGGGGTCTGCCTATACTGCTGCCACAAGGATGTTACTGGGGTCTGCCTATACTTCTGCTACAGAAATGTTACTGGGATCTGTCTATACTGTTACTACAGAAATGTTACAGGAGTCTGCGTATACTTCTGCTACAAAAATGGTTCTGGGCTCTGCCCATGCTTCTGCTACATTAACGTTACAGGGGTCAGCTTATACTGCTGCTACAGAAATGTTACTGGGGTCTGCCTATACTGCTGCAACACAAATGTTACAGTGGTCTGCCTATATTGTTACTACAGAAATGTTACTGGGGTCTGTCTATACTGCTGCTACATAAATGTTACAGGGGTCTGCCTATACTGCTGCTACATAAATGTTACAGGGGTCTGCCTATACTGCTGCTACACAAATGTTACAGGGGTCTGCCTATACTTCTGCTACATAAATGTTACAGGGGTCTGCCTATACTGCTGCTACATAAATGTTACAGGGGTCTGCCTATACTGCTGCTACATAAATGTTACTGGGGTCTCCCTAGACTTCTGCAACGTAACTGTTACTGGGGTCAGCTTATACCTTTGCTACAGGAATATTACAGGGGTCTGTGCATACTATGGGTGCACTAAGTATTCCCATTGCGGTGTTCTACCTATCTGCCCGCCAGAAAAACACTGACTGACTAGGGCATGGCGTGTGGGCTGAAGCCAACATGTATTTTCTCTTATGTTACCTCAGCTATCTGGGGAACTGCAATGGGATTTCTTTATGTACCGACTGTGGGTTCCTGGGAGCCACCCATGCTGTGGGTGTACACAGACTTCCCATAGGGAGTTGTACCTGCCTGGCACTATGAAAAAAACCCAGACTGACTAGGGCATGGAGTGTGGGCCGAAGCCACCATGTATTTTCTCTCACGTTACCTCAGCTATCCAGGGCACTGCAATGGGATTTCTTTATGTACCGTCTGTGGGTTCCTGGGAGCCACCCATGCTGTGGGTGCACACAGACTTCCCATAGAGGTGTTTTACCTGTCTGCCCCCAAAATACTGACAGACTTGGGTAGGGTGCAGAGTGCAGATGGTTTACCCCTTGCGTTGTCGATGAGGTATCCGACACCCAAACAGAATGAGTAGTGTGTGGACACATGGATTCCCCATTGCTAGGTCACTCGCAGCACCTTGGGCCACAGAAGGTGTTTGCTGGGACAGAGGCTGACCCAGGGCCCGCTCACATACTTCCCGCACCGAGTATTGCTGCATTGTGGAGATATGTAGAAGTGCTGGGCTGGCAGCGGACTCCCCTTTATGCCCACGTTTGCAGCTCCTGACGGAGGTGGCACAGGATTGGAATGAAGGTCGAACGTCAATTTCTCATTGCTTCTGTACAGCATTGTTGGCTATTGCCCCACCCCTTTTAAAGAGGGTCGCTGCCTGGCCCTGCCAACCCTCTGCAGTGTGTGCCTGCGGTTCCTCCTCATCGCAGACACACTTATAAATAGACATGAGGGTGGTGTGGCTGTGAGGCCAGTGTGTGGCATGTGGGCAGCTGAAGGCTGCGCAGGGACACTTTTGTGTGCGCTGCGGATGCAGGGTCATGCAGGGGGGTTGGGCAGCATGTAACCCAGGAGAAGAGGCAGCGTTGTGTCCCGCAGGCAGTGATTGTGCTTGGTTGGAGGTAGTGTGGTGCTTAGCTAAGGTGTGCCTTGCTAATGAGGGTTTGTCCAAAGTAAGAATTGTTAGCGGGGGGGGGGGGGGGGGGGGGCTCACTCTTGCCGCTATTGTGGCTTAATAGTGGGACCTACGAACCTGGGATGCAGCCCTGCATGTTGCCCCTCGGCTGCCCTATCCGTTTCTGTGTCGTTTCCATCACTTTCGTAGGTTTTCCAGATTTTCACAAATGAAAACCTTAGCGGAGCATGAGTCATATACAAAAATGCTCGAGTCGCCCATTGACTTCAATGGGATTCGTTACTCAAAACGAACCCTTGAGCATCGCGGAAAGCTCGACACGAGCAATGAGCACCCGAGCATTCGGGTGCTCGCTCATCTCTAAATCCAAATCTTTGCTGACAGCACCATCGACGTAGCTAGTTGTTCCCCTCTAGAATCCTGTTCCATCTTCTTATTCCATGGCCATCCACTAGGAAGATGGATGAGAAGACCACCTGAGCTCCTAGTAGCTTCACTATCCTGCCAAGGTCCTCAGAGTCTCTGCTGATAGTTACAAGGTCCTTTTTTGCAGTGTCATTTGTCCCTACATGTATTAGTAGGAATGGGTGGTGTTCTGGAGGACTGAAGAATCTTGACAGCCTATCAGACACATCTTTGATTTGTGCACCTTGAAGACAGCACACCTCTCGTGAGGTTATGTCAGGTTTGCAGACAGCGGCCTCTGTTCCTCTGAATAGGGAATCCTCTATAAACACCACTCTCCTCTTCTTCACAACTGCACTTCTTTTTCACCATTGAAGAGGACTCTGTGTGCTTACTACACAGCTCTTTGTGGGTAGAGTCATTTCTCGCTGTACCTCTTTCTCCTCTGTTCTGCTCTTTGTGGGTAGAGTCATTTCTTGCTGTACCTCTTTCTCCTCTGCTCTGTTCTTTGTGGGTGGAGTCATTTCTTGCTGTACCTCTTTCTCCTCTGTTCTGCTCTTTGTGGGTAGAGTCATTTCTTGCTGGACCTCTTTCTCCTCTGCTCTGTTCTTTGTGGGAAGAGTCATTTCTTGCTGTACCTCTGCTCGGTTCTTTGTGGGTAGAGTCATTTCTTGCTGTACATTTTCTCCTCTGCTCTCCTCTTTGTGGGTAGAGACATTTCTTGCTGTACCTCTTTCTCCTCTGTTCTGTGTGGGTAGAGTAATTTCTTGCTGGACCTCTTTCTCCTCTGCTCTGTTCTTTGTGGGTAGAGTCATTTCTTGCTGTACCTCCTTCTCCTCTGTTCTTTGTGAGTAGAGTCATTTCTTGCTGTACCTCCTTCTCCTCTGTTCTTTGTGGGTAGAGTCATTTCTTGCTGCACCTCTTTCTCCTCTGTTCTTTGTGGGTAGAGTCATTTCTTGCTGTACCTCTTTCTCCTCTGCTCTTTGTGGGTAGAGTCATTTCTTGCTGTACCTCTTTCTCCTCTGCTCTGTTCTTTGTGGGTAGAGTCATTTCTTGCTGTACCTCTTTCTCCTCTGTTCTTTGTGGGTAGAGTCATTTCTTGCTGTACCTCTTTCTCCTCTGTTCTTTGTGGGTAGAGTCATTTCTTGCTGTACCTCTTTCTCCTCTGCTCTGCTCTTTGTGGGTGGAGTCATTTCCTGCTGTACCTCTTTCTCCTCTGTTCTTTGTGGGTAGAGTCATTTCTTGCTGGACCTCTTTCTCCTCTGCTCTGTTCTTTGTGGGTAAAGTCATTTCTGGCTATACCTCTTTCTACTTTGCTCATGAACCAGTAACCGCTCCCCCCGCGTAAGAAACTGGTAGCGGTTCCCGAGCAGTATGGGTGCTGACTCCTGATCCTCCAGCTTCTTTGGGTCACATGCTTCCATTTCTCGGCTTCTGCACGTACGCTGGACATTTCTTCTCCTTCAACATATTAAAGACTTTCTTCTGCTGTCAAGCAAATCCTCCTCTTCCTTAATGAGTTACAATGAAGCTATTCTCTCCTGAAGACTCCGCAACATTTCCTGCAGTAGAGACACAATCTTACATTCCTGGCTGGTGAAGTTTGGCTTTTCCTCTGGTCGGTCTGCAAACATGTAGCATACATTGCAGCTCACCATATGGCCCCTCCCCCTCCATGTTGTCAGATGAGGTCCACTTCTAAAAGTCAAGAATTGTAGTGAAGTTACTAGAGATAGTGAAGATACTACTAAGTGTACAAGTTCTTTGCAATGTCTTCTGAGCAGATAGACGCGGATACTTTGCTCTTCCCAGAATGCACAGGGAATATTCAAATGATCTTCCTACAGCTCCAATCTCCGAGCTCCACTGTAAGAGCCTTCACACTCTGGAGCTCTCCACTGTAAGAGCGGCCACACTCTGGAGCTCTCCACTGTAAGAGCGGCCACACTCTGGAGCTCTCCACTGTAAGAGCGGCCACACTCTGGAGCTCTCCACTGTAAGAGCGGCCACACCCTGGAGCTCTCCACTGTAAGAGCGGCCACACCCTGGAGCTCTCCACTGTAAGAGCGGCCACACCCTGGAGCTCTCCACTGTAAGAGGGGCCACACCCTGGAGCTCTCCACTGTAAGAGGGGCCACACCCTGGAGCTCTCCACTGTAAGAGGGGCCACACCCTGGAGCTCTCCACTGTAAGAGGGGCCACACCCTGGAGCTCTCCACTGTAAGGGGGGCCACACCCTGGAGCTCTCCACTGTAAGGGGGGCCACACCCTGGAGCTCTCCACTGTAAGGGGGGCCACACTCTGGAGCTCTCCACTGTAAGGGGGGCCACACTCTGGAGCTCTCCACTGTAAGGGGGGCCACACTCTGGAGCTCTCCACTGTAAGGGGGGCCACACTCTGGAGCTCTCCACTGTAAGGGGGGCCACACTCTGGAGCTCTCCACTGTAAGGGGGGCCACACTCTGGAGCTCTCCACTGTAAGGGGGGCCACACTCTGGAGCTCTCCACTGTAAGGGGGGCCACACTCTGGAGCTCTCCACTGTAAGAGCGGCCACACTCTGGAGCTCTCCACTGTAAGAGCGGCCACACTCTGGAGCTCTCCACTGTAAGAGCGGTCACACTCTGGAGCTCTCCACTGTAAGAGCGGTCACACTTTGGAGCTCTCCACTGTAAGAGCGGTCACACTCTGGAGCTCTCCACTGTAAGAGCGGTCACACTCTGGAGCTCTCCACTGTAAGAGCGGTCACACTCTGGAGCTCTCCACTGTAAGAGCGGTCACACTCTGGAGCTCTCCACTGTAAGAGCGGTCACACTCTGGAGCTCTCCACTGTAAGAGCGGTCACACTCTGGAGCTCTCCACTGTAAGAGCGGTCACACTCTGGAGCTCTCCACTGTAAGAGCGGTCACACTCTGGAGCTCTCCACTGTAAGAACGGTCACACTCTGGAGCTCTCCACTGTAAGAGCGGTCACACTCTGGAGCTCTCCACTGTAAGAGCGGTCACACTCTGGAGCTCTCCACTGTAAGAGCGGTCACACTCTGGAGCTCTCCACTGTAAGAGCGGTCACACTCTATAGCTCTTTTACTGTAAGAGCGGTCAAACTATAGAGCCTCTATTGTAAGAGCGGTCACACTATAGAGCTCTACTGTAAGAGCGGTCACACTATAGAGCCTCTATTGTAAGAGCGGTCACACTATAGAGCTCTACTGTAAGAGCGGTCACACTATAGAGCCTCTACTATAAGAGCGGTCACACTATGGAGCCTCTACTATAAGAGCGGTCACACTATGGAGCCTCTACTGTAAGAGCGGTCACACTATGGAGCTCTCTACTGTAAGAGCGGTCACACTATGGAGCCCTACTGTAAGAGCGGTCACACTATGGAGCCTCTACTGTAAGAGCGGTCACACTGTGGAGTCTACTGTTAGAGCGGTCACACTATGGAGGTATACCGTAAGAGCGGTCACACTATGGAGCTCTCTACTGTAAGAGCGGTCACACTATGGAGCCTCTACTATAAGAGTGGTCACACTCTGGAGCCTCTACTGTAAGAGCGGTCACACTGTGGAGCCTCTACTGTAAGAACGGTCACACTATGGAGCCTCTACTGTAAGAACGGTCACACTATGGAGCCTCTACTATAAGAGTGGTCACACTCTGGAGCCTCTACTGTAAGAGCGGAAACACTATGAAGCCTCTACTATAAGAGCGGTCACACTATGGAGTTCTACTGTAAGAGTGGTCACACTATGGAGCTCTCTACCATAAGAGCGGTCACATTATGGAGCTCTACTGTAAGAACGGTCACACTATGGAGCTCTACTGTAAGAGCGGTCACACTATGGAGCTCTACTGTAAGAGCGGTCACACTATGGAGCTCTACTGTAAGAGCGGCCACACTCTGGAGCCTCTACTGTAAGAGCGGCCACACTCTGGAGCCTCTACTGTAAGAGCGGCCACACTCTGGAGCCTCTACTGTAAGAGCGGCCACACTCTGGAGCCTCTACTGTAAGAGCGGCCACACTCTGGAGCCTCTACTGTAAGAGCGGTCACACTCTGGAGCCTCTACTGGAAGAGCGGTCACACTATGGAGCCTCTACTGGAAGAGCGGTCACACTATGGAGCCTCTACTGGAAGAGCGGTCACACTATGGAGCCTCTACTGGAAGAGCGGTCACACTAGGGAGCCTCTACTGTAAGAGCGGTCACACTAGGGAGCGTCTACTGTAAGATCGGTCACACTAGGGAGCCTCTACTGTAAGAGCGTTCACACTATGGAGCGTCTACTGTAAGATCGGTCACACTGTGGAGCTCTACTATAAGAGCGGTCACACTATGGAGCTCTCTACTGTAAGAGCGGTCACACTATGGAGCCTCTACTGTAAGATCGGTCACACTGTGGAGCTCTACTATAAGAGCGGTCACACTATGGAGCTCTACTATAAGAGCGGTCACACTATGGAACCTCTACTGTAAGAGCGGTCACACTATGAAGCCTCTACTGTAAGAGCGGTCACACTATGGAGCCTCTACTGTAAGAGCGGTCACACTATGGAGCTTATACTGTAAGAGCGGTCACACTATGGAGCCTCTACTGTAAGAGCGGTCACACTATGGAGCCTCTACTGTAAGAGCGGTCACACTACGGAGCCTCTACTGTAAGAGCGGTCACACTATGGAGCCTCTACTGTAAGAGCGGTCACACTATGGAGCCTCTAGGGTAAGAGCGGTCACACTATGGAGCCTCTACTGTAAGAGCGGTCACACTATGGAGCTCTACTGTAAGAGCGGTCACACTACGGAGCCTCTACTGTAAGAGCGGTCACACTATGGAGCCTCTACTGTAAGAGCGGTCACACTATGGAGCCTCTACTGTAAGAGCGGTCACACTATGGAGCCTCTACTGTAAGAGCGGTCACACTATGGAGCTTATACTGTAAGAGCGGTCACACTATGGAGCTCTACTGTAAGAGCGGTCACACTATGGAGCCTCTACTGCAAGAGCGGTCACACTATGGAGCCTCTACTGTAAGAGCGGTCACACTATGGAGCTCTACTATAAGAGCGGTCACACTATGGAGCTCTACTGTAAGAGCGGTTACACTATGGAGCTCTACTATAAGAGCGGTCACACTATGGAGCTCTACTGTAAGAGCGGTCACACTATGGAGCTCTACTGTAAGAGCGGTCACACTATGGAGCCTCTACTGTAAGAGCGGTCACACTATGGAGTCTCTACTGTAAGAGTGGTCACACTATGGAGCCCCTACTGTAAGCGGTCACACTATGGAGCCTCTACTGTAAGAGCGGTCACACTATGGAGGTTTCCGCCACAGGTTGCCGTCTTAGTTAAGTTACTAAACATTACTCGCCCTCTTATGATAATGAGATGACTCTGCTGACTGTTTCTGTGTCTACACAGCAAGGCTGAAAAAGAATCTACAGAAAACTGTCAGTTTATAGCTTGAGCTCCTGTTGCCATGGTGAACAGCGGAATATTCTAGGGTTTTTTGTATGAACAGTCGTATAAAATACTTCCATCTCTCAAAACCAAATCAATAATAAAACTGCTGTAAGTAACATATCAGGCGGCGGTGGTACATGCCTCCGCTCGGCTGCCGTCTGGATAGTAATAAACATTACTGGCAGCCAGTATTCAATGTCCGGGGACAAAATCACAAACATTCTTTTATTGTGTGTGTAAAAATATTCCTCATAATCCAGACGTCGACTCGTTTCCTGAGAAGCCACCGACTAATCTGCGCTTACAGGGAGTCCTGGGCCGCGTACAACAATCACAGGACGCCCGTCCTCCCTAAATGTAGCCGCGCTCCATGGCTGCCAGATGGATTTCTCGCACAAACGGGATTGATTTGTGCAGCCAAGCAAATAATTGTTGGTAGAAAACTTATAATCAGTATTCTAACGCGCTGGATCCAATTACGAGCCGCCCCGACCGCACGTACTGTCGTGTAGCTGAATGTAAGTCTATAATGCTCTAAGTATTCGATTTAACTCAAAGCAAGAATAAATACGCATTAAATCAACACCGCTGTTTAAAATGCTGCCGATATGGGGTTTGTATCAATAAGGGTGTAAAATATATTGTGATTTAGCCGAGCGGCTCATAAAACCTGCGATTCATTACAGTAGAAACACTGTCACCACTTTGTGTCTCCTTACGATGAGTTACACCACAATAAACAACACAATTCACCGACCGCCGAGGAGAACCGAATGGGAATTAATTGTTATGACGTCTAAACTAACAGGAGTTTTTGACATTTTCTTGTCTTACATAAAGAAGACATTGGGGACATTTACTTAGAAGCACAAGAGACCTTGGTGCGCCAGATGGAAGTCTTCATCAACTGCCAACTGCTGTGGGTTCTATTTTGTGGAGTACATTATAGAAAATCGGACCATGCCACCTAATTGTAGGCCCCGCCCACTTAGCAAATTTTTTTAATACAGATACATATTATATTGGACATAAGACCCCCCGTCTATATAAGGTCTCACCGCTCACAATGTGTATCAGAGCCAAAACCGAGCCATGAGGACAGAACTGCCTGTAGAGCTCAGAGACAAGGTTGTGTGGAGGCGCAGAGTTGGAGAAGCTACAAAACATTTCTCCTGCCCTAAAAGAGCCTAGCGGCCCCCATAATACTTGCATGGAAGAACCAGGACTCTTCCTAGAGCTGCCGACCCTGAAACTAAGGAGGAAGGCGGGGGTCTTGTAAGAGAGGTGACCAAGAGCTCAACGGCCCCCATAATACTTACATGGAAGAACAACCAGGACTCTTCCTAGATCCATCAATCTCCCCAAACTAAGGGGAGAAGGCTCCTGTAGTAGAAGAGACCAAGAGCCTAGTGGCCCCCATAATACTTACATGGCACAACCAGGACTCTTCCTAGAACCACCAACCTCTCCAAACTGAGAGGAGAAGGGTCTTGTAAGAGAGCTGACCAAGAACCCAACGGCCCCCATAATACTTACATGGGAGAACAATCAGGACCCTTCCTAGAGCTGCCAACCTCCCCAAACTAAGAGGAAAAGGGTCTTCTAAGAGAGGTAACCAAGAGCCCAGATGGGAGAAACTTCCAGAATGTCAACCATCCCTGCAGCCTCCTCTAATCTGGGGTTTATGTTGAAGGAGCCAGAAAGAAGGCTTCTCAGTAAGACACATGGAGTTATCAAAAAGACCCTAAAGGACCCTCAAACTGTGAGAAATGAGATTCTAGGCTCTGATGACACCAAGATGGCCTATAAGTGTTGTGTTTGGAGGATACCAGGCGCCGCTCATCATCTGCCGAATACCATCCCTACAGTGAATTCTGGTGGTAGAGCATCATGCTTAGGGAGGGGAGACCGGTCAGAGTGGATGGAAACGAGGCACCGCTCATCACCTGCCAAACACTATCCCTAGAGTGAAGTCTGGTAGTGGAGCATCATGCTGGGGGAGGGGAGACCAGTCAGGGTGGATGGAAACCAGGCGCCGCTTATCACTTGCCCAATCGTATCCCTACAGGGAAACCTGGTGGTGAAGCATCATGCCGTAGGAGGGAAGACTGGTCAGGGTGGATGGAAACCAGGCGTCGCTCATCACCGTCCCAATACCGTCCCTACAGTGAGGCCTGGTGGTGGAGCATCATGCCAGTAAAGGGAAGACCGGTCAGGGTGGATGGATACCAGGCGCCGCTCATCACCTGCCCAAACCATCCCTAAAGTTAAGCCTGGTGGTGGAACATCATGCTGGTGGAGGAGAGACTGGTCACGGTGAATGGAAACCAGTTGCCGCTCATCACCTGCCCAATACCATCCCTACAGTTAAGGCTGGTGGTGGAGCCTCATGCTGGGGGAGGGTAGACCGGTTAGGGTGAATTGAAACAGGCACCGCTCATCACTTGCCCAATACCATCCCTACAGTGAAGCCTGGTGGTGTAGCATCATGCTGGGGGAGGGGAGACCGGTCAGGGTAGATAGAAACCAATTTCCGCTCATCACCTGCCCCATACCATCCTACAGTGAAGCCTGGTGGTGGATCATCATCCTGGGTGAGCGGAGACCAGTCAGGCATAATAGAAACCAGGCACTGCTCATCACTTGCCCAATACCATCTCCACAGTGAAGCCTGGTGGTGGAGCATTATCCTGGGTGAGCGGAGACCAGTCAGGCATAATAGAAACCAGGCACTGCTCATCACTTGCCCAATACCATCTCCACAGTGAAGCCTGGTGGTGGAGCATTATCCTGGATGAGCAGAGACCGGTCTGGGTGGATGGAAACAGGCACCACTCATCACTTGCCCAATACTATCCCTACAGTGAAGCCTGGTGGTGGAGCATCATATGGGGGAGGGGAGACCCGGAAGGGTGGATGGAAACCAGGCGCCGCTCATCACTTGCCAAATACCAACCCTACAGTGAAGCTTGGTGATGGAGCATGAAGCTGGGGGAGGGGAGACTGGTCAGGCATGATGGTAACCAGGCGCTGCTCATCAGAGGCACACTACCATCCCTACAGTGAAGCCTGGCGGTGGAGCATCATGCTAGTGGAGCGGAGACCAGTCAGGGTGGATGGAAATAGACACCGCTCATTACTTGCCCAATACCATCCCTACAGTGAAGCCTGGTTGTGGAGCATCATGCTGGGGGAGGGGAGAACGGTCAGGATGGACATATATCAGGCACCGCTTATCACCTGCCCAATACCATCCTTACAGTGAAGTCTTGTGGTGCAGTATCATCCTGAGTGAGCAGAGACTGCTCAGGCGGGATGGAAACCAGGCGCCGCTCATTAGAGGCCCAATACCATCCCTACAGTGAAGCCTGGCGGTGGAGCATCATGCTGGGAAAGGGAGACCATTCAGGGTGGATGAAAACCTGGCACCGCTCATCACCTGCCCAATACTATCCTTAGGGCGCCTGCCCACTTGCGTTGCCGATTTTCGCACGTGAAAAACGCGTCATTTTCGCACTTTTTTTGCGCGTTTTTCGCTGCGTTTTTTGCAGCCCTCCATTGACAATCATGGGTGCATTAAGAGAAAAATAAGGACACTTATGCAACTGACAGTTCCTATGTGAAAAAACGCAACGCAACGCAACAAAAAACCACGAAACGGAAAAAAAAACCCAGATGGACAAGAACACATTCTATACTAATTGCTCTTGAGAAAAAACGCAAAACATCACAGGAAAAAAAATCGCAAGTGGGTAGGCACCCTTAGGGCGCCCACCCACTGGCGTTTACGATATTCGTGCGTGAAAAACGTGCGTTTTTCCCGCGTTTTTCGCGGCGTTTTTTGCCGCGTTTTCGCAGCTTTTCCATTAATTTCCATTGACTTTCATGGGTGCATTAGGAGAAAAATAAGGACACATATGCAACTGACAGTTCCTATGTTAAAAAACGCAACGCAACGCAAAAAAAAACGCCAGTGGACAGGAGTACATTCAATTCTAATTGCTCTTGAGAAAAAACGCAAAACGCAAAGAAAAAAAAAAATCGCCAGTGGGTGGGCGCCCTTACAGTGAAGTCTTGTGTTGGAGTATCATATGGGTGAGCGGAGACCACTTGGGGTGGATGGAAACCAGGCGCTGCTCATCAGAGGCCCAATACCGTCCCTACAGTGAAGCCTGGTGATGGATCATCATGTGGGTGAGGGGAGACCGGTCAGGGTGGATGGAAACCAGGCGCCGCTCATCACTTGCCCAATACCGTCCCTACAGTGAAGCCTGGTGGTGAAGAATCATGCTGTGGGAGGGGAGACGAGTCAGGTTGGATGGAAACCAGGCGCCGTTCATCACCTGTCCAATACTATCCCTACAGTGAAGCATCATGCTGGTGGAGGAGAGACCGGTCATGGTGGATGGAAAGCTGAATAGAGCAAAGCACAGAGATAATGAAAACCTGATCCAGAGTACAAGGGACCTCAGACTGGGCAGAGGGGTCAACTTCCAAGAAGACCATGACCCTGAGACCCCAGCAAAGACCACCCAGGAGTGGGGACAACTCAGTGAATGTCCTTGAGTGGCCTGGCCAGAGCCCTGAACCCAATGGGACATCTCTGGAGAGACCTGACAATGGCTGTCTGTAGACAGCCCCCATCCAACCTGGTGGAGGGCAGAAACCCCCAAATCCAGGGGTGCGAACCATGTGGTATCATCCCAAAGAAGACCAGAGGCTGGAATCACAACCAAAGGGGCTCCGACTAATACTGAGTACAGGGGTGTGAATACTTATGTCAGGGGGGTGGGGTCATTTTTAGAAAAAAAAGTACAAAGATTTCTCTAGTTCTGTTGTCCCTTTGTCATTAGGAGGTGCTCAGTGCAGAATGAGGGGGACACAACATATCACGGGGCCATAAAGTATCGAATAAGCAATCACATGGGACTAAATGAATATCAGAATAAGGCCTCATTCACACGAGCGTGAAATTCACACCAAACCAACCTGCACCAGAAACTTGTGGTTAGCTGCAGGCGAAAAATAGCATGAATGGACGATTTCCCGCAATCAAGCCATGAGCTCAATTAGCCCATTCACACGACTAGGAGCTGTGGCTCTAAGAGGGGAGAGGGAGATGAAGGAAAGCCCCGGGGGAATCCCCTTCTCTGCGGGGCTTCCCTTCATGTCAGCCGAGCCTGAGGGATATCCCTGCTGCAGAGATGTCAGGGGTTCATCAGCAAGGGATAGGGAATCCCCTGCAGAGGAACCCCGGCTCCTCAGGAATCCTCCATAGCAAGGTGTGGACAGGGGGCGAGGTTAGAGAGAGGGCGGGGTTATAGGGGCTCTCCCAGGGTTTCCCTCCTAGCAGGGAGAGAGGGGGCGGGGCTAGAGGAGCAGGACTAGGGGGGTGTCTCCCGTTAGCCCTGCCCCCTCTCCCTCCTTGCTAATCAAAGAGTCTATTAGTCAGTCAGCAGCACAAATCAACATCCCGAATCCGGGAAGCGAAAACAATGAGAAGATCCAGAATAGCCGAAGAAATCATCGAGCGGCAGAAAAGATGCAAAAACCACCCACGTGGTTACCGGCCGACGCGTCCCTCCTCGCGAGGGGGAACCCTGGGAGATCCGCTAGCATTATTTTAGGGGCGATTCTTTTTTTACGTACTTAAAACTCCCCCGCCTGAACGTTTCCATAACAATGCGTTGGTTCTATTAGCCACGATTTTTTTGCGCAGGTAATACGGCAAGCGTTTCACGCTCGTGTGAATAAGGCCTAAGGCGGGTTGAGATGGCCATAATTCACTATGTGCCGCCGTGGGGGACACGCGCGCAGCAAGTACGCTGCACGCCGCCAGTCGCCGTGCACTATGTCGGCGTGTCCACCAATCGCCGTCCACTATGTCGGCGTGTCCGCCAATCGCCGTGCACTATGTCGGCGTGTCCGCCAATCGCCGTGCACTATGTCGGCGTGTCCGCCAATCGCCGTGCACTATGTCGGCGTGTCCGCCAATCGCCGTGCACTATGTCGGCGTGTCCGCCAATCGCCGTGCACTATGTCGGCGTGTCCGCCAATCGCCGTGCACTATGTCGGCGTGTCCGCCAATAGCAGTACACTATGTCGGCGTGTCCGCCAATCGCCGTGCACTATGTCGGCGTGTCCGCCAATCGCCGTGCACTATGTCGGCGTGTCCGCCAATCGCCGTGCACTATGTCGGCGTGTCCGCCAATAGCAGTACACTATGTCGGCGTGTCCGCCAATCGCCGTGCACAATGTTGGCGCGTCCACCAATCGCCGTCCACTATGTTGGCGCGTCCGCCAATCGCCGTGTACTATGTTGGCGCGTCCGCCAATCGCCGTGCACTATGTTGGCGTGTCCGCCAATCGCCGTGCACTATGTTGGCGTGTCCGCCAATCGCCGTGCACTATGTTGGCGTGTCCGCCAATCGCCGTGCACTATGTTGGCGTGTCCGCCAATCGCTGTGCACTATGTTGGCGTGTACACACGCATTATACACACCATGGAAGAGCAAGCTGCGATTTTTCTGTGCAATTCATCAACATGGCCGCCTATGAGGGATCGGTACTGCGTATTCCGTGCGCAGGATACGCTATATCAGCACAGTTGTGTGAGCCCGGCTTTAATGTTGATAAAGTTTATTTAAAAAAAATGAAAAATGTACATAGTTTAAAGAATAAAACCATTTTGCTCAACCCCTAAAGATGGCTTCACCGAAATCCAGATGACCCGCAGGAGTGTGATGCAATGAGACCAATAATAACAATATAAAAGGGCAAAATAATACCGCCACACCATGAGGACACGTAACCGCCACACTGCGGCCTCCTTCCAGGTCAGCTGATTGGCTTCCGCACAGAGGAAGTAGATCCCACGCCGCTTCCTGCGTGTTGTCATCTCACATCATATCGCTGGCTCCGCCCAGGGAGGGGTATCAGTTTGTAGTACTCAGACACGCACACCACCCCACAAAGGAGGAAAGACCCCTGATATGGAGGTGGAGCATAACGTCATGTGACCTATGATGCAGACTACCTTCCGCCCTGCCCCTTCCTGATGCTGGTAAGGCAATATGGCGGTCAGGGTGGTTACTTGACCAGGACTGGCTGTTCAGACTGAGCCCCTCATGGGGGCGGTGCCTACTTGGGCCATAAAAGGCCAGACTGCGGTGGGCTCAGAGGGTTCGTCACCTCCAGCCCCAGTCCACCATCAGGGCTGCTGGCTCTACTCTCCCCACTGGCTGATGAACTTCTTTATGCAGATATCATTGGGGCCGACAGTGCAGATTTATCAGCAGCGGCCGTGTTATACCTCAGCCAGATGGCCGATCCGTGCGCATCGCAGTAACGGGGGAACCGACGGTGTGGGCTGTGATGTAAGGAAACATCATTATATTAGAACCTGTTAATAGTGAAGTGTATATCTAGCCTGCTGTATATTCCAGCCCGGGTGATACAATGGGGGGGGGGGGGGGGGGGGGCGCCCAGGACCTGACAGAGGGACTTGGTATACATCACTAAGTGGGAGATACTTCAATGAGAACCCCCAACTGTTTGGAGCGGGTGCCCTCGTGGAGTCTTACTGCTACCCACAGTCCTGTCGGACGTCTTTGTATATTCATTAACACTTATATTTTACCAGGGACCTTGATTCTGTGATTCCCATCTTATACCACCGCTCAGTGATAATGGGCTCCAGGGCTTCCGCTCAGTGATAATGGGCTCCAGGGCTTCCGCTCAGTGATAATGGGCTCCAGGGCTTCCGCTCAGTGATAATGGGCTCCAGGGCTTCCGCTCAGTGATAATGGGCTCCAGGGCTTCCGCTCAGTGATAATGGGCTCCAGGGCTTCCGCTCAGTGATAATGGGCTCCAGGGCTTCCGCTCAGTGATAATGGTCTTCAGGTCTTCCGCTCAGTGATAATGGGCTCCAGGGCTTCCGCTCAGTGATAATGGGCTCCAGGGCTTCCGCTCAGTGATAATGGGCTCCAGGGCTTCCGCTCAGTGATAATGGGCTCCAGGGCTTCCGCTCAGTGATAACGCTCCTCTTTAATTAAAATGGCCCTCGTAGGCTTGCCTTATTAATAATATTGCCCCCTGACCCCTCTACTCCCCCGTCTCCTTCAGCACGTCCGCCACAATAAGGTCTAGGTCAGCGGTCACATGATCACCTCATTGCTTATGAACTCATAGACTTTATATTGAGTGGTTATAGATTAATTAGTACATTTTTTACTTTACATCAAGCAGAGGGAATGTATCACCGAGATCTACTACTAATTACAAAGACAGAGAGACATTTTCCATTTTTCTAATCTGTTATTTATTGATTGTAGAATATTTATTCTATTGTTTATGACATGACTAAGGGGGGGGGGGGGGGGCGGCCAACATATCTGTACATGACTATGGGGGCGGCCATCCTGCCTGTACATGACTATGGGGGCGGCCATCCTGCCTGTACATGACTATGGGGGGGGGGCGGCCATCCTGTCTGTACATGACTATGGGGGCGGCCATCCTGTCTGTACATGACTATGGGGGCGGCCATCCTGTCTGTACATGACTAAGGGGGCGGCCATCCTGTCTGTACATGACTAAGGGGGCGGCCATCCTATCTGTACATGACTATGGGGGGGGCCATCCTGTCTGTACATGACTATGGGGGCGGCCATCCTGTCTGTACATGACTATGGGGGGGGGCGGCCATCCTGTCTGTACATGACTATGGGGGCGGCCATCCTGCCTGTACATGACTATGGGGGGGGCGGCCATCCTGTCTGTACATGACTATGGGTGCGGCCATCCTGTCTGTACATGACTATGGGGGCGGCCATCCTGTCTGTACATGACTAAGGGGGCGGCCATCCTGTCTGTACATGACTAAGTGGGCGGCCATCCTATCTGTACATGACTATGGGGGGGGCCATCCTGTCTGTACATGACTATGGGGGCGGCCATCCTGCCTGTACATGACTATGGGGGCGGCCATCCTGCCTGTACATGACTATGGGGGAGGCCATCCTGCCTGTACATGACTATGGGGGAGACCATCCTGTCTGTACGTGACTATGGGGGAGACCATCCTGTCTGTACGTGACTATGGGGGAGGCCATCCTGTCTGTAAGTGACTATGGGGGAGGCCATCCTGTCTGTACGTGACTATGGGGGAGGCCATCCTGTCTGTACGTGACTATAGGGGCGGCCATCCTGTCTGTACATGACTATGGGGGCGGCCATCCTGTCTGTACATGACTATGGGGGGGGGGGGCATCCTGTCTGTACATGACTATGGGGGGGAGGCCATCCTGCCTGTACATGACTGTGGGGAGGCCATCCTGCCTGTACATGACTATGGGGGCGGCCATCCTGTCTGTACATGACTATGGGGGGGCAGCCGTCCTGTCTGTACATGACTAATGGGGCGGCCATCCTGTCTGTACATGACTAATGGGGCGGCCATCCTGTCTGTACATGACTATGGGGGGCGGCCATCCTGTCTGTACATGACTATGGGGGCGGCCATCCTGTCTGTACATGAGTATTGGGGGCGGCCGTCCTGTCTGTACATGACTAAGGGGGAGGCCATCCTGTCTGTACATGACTATGGGGGCGGCCATCCTGTCTGTACATGACTAAGGGGGAGGCCATCCTGTCTGTACATGACTATGGGGGCAGCCATCCTGTTTGTACATGACTAAGGGGGCGGCCATCCTGTCTGTACATGACTAAGGGGGCGGCCATCCTGTCTGTACATGACTATGGGGGAGGCCATCCTGTCTGTACATGACTATGGGGGAGGCCATCCTGTCTGTACATGACTATGGGGGAGACCATCCTGTCTGTACATGACTATGGGGGCGGCCATCCTGTCTGTACATGACTATGGGGAGGCCATCCTGTCTGTACATGACTAAGGGGGCGGCCATCCTATCTGTACATGACTATGGGGGGGGCCATCCTGTCTGTACATGACTATGGGGGCGGCCATCCTGTCTGTACATGACTATGGGTGGGGGCGGCCATCCTGTCTGTACATGACTATGGGGGCGGCCATCCTGCCTGTACATGACTATGGGGGGGGCGGCCATCCTGTCTGTACATGACTATGGGTGCGGCCATCCTGTCTGTACATGACTATGGGGGCGGCCATCCTGTCTGTACATGACTAAGGGGGCGGCCATCCTGTCTGTACATGACTAAGTGGGCGGCCATCCTATCTGTACATGACTATGGGGGGGGCCATCCTGTCTGTACATGACTATGGGGGCGGCCATCCTGCCTGTACATGACTATGGGGGCGGCCATCCTGCCTGTACATGACTATGGGGGAGGCCATCCTGCCTGTACATGACTATGGGGAAGACCATCCTGTCTGTACGTGACTATGGGGGAGACCATCCTGTCTGTACGTGACTATGGGGGAGGCCATCCTGTCTGTAAGTGACTATGGGGGAGGCCGTCCTGTCTGTACGTGACTATGGGGGAGGCCATCCTGTCTGTACGTGACTATAGGGGCGGCCATCCTGTCTGTACATGACTATGGGGGCGGCCATCCTGTCTGTACATGACTATGGGGGGGGGGGGGCATCCTGTCTGTACATGACTATGGGGGGGAGGCCATCCTGCCTGTACATGACTGTGGGGAGGCCATCCTGCCTGTACATGACTATGGGGGCGGCCATCCTGTCTGTACATGACTATGGGGGGGCAGCCGTCCTGTCTGTACATGACTAATGGGGCGGCCATCCTGTCTGTACATGACTAATGGGGCGGCCATCCTGTCTGTACATGACTATGGGGGGCGGCCATCCTGTCTGTACATGACTATGGGGGCGGCCATCCTGTCTGTACATGAGTATTGGGGGCGGCCGTCCTGTCTGTACATGACTAAGGGGGAGGCCATCCTGTCTGTACATGACTATGGGGGCGGCCATCCTGTCTGTACATGACTAAGGGGGAGGCCATCCTGTCTGTACATGACTATGGGGGCAGCCATCCTGTTTGTACATGACTAAGGGGGCGGCCATCCTGTCTGTACATGACTAAGGGGGCGGCCATCCTGTCTGTACATGACTATGGGGGAGGCCATCCTGTCTGTACATGACTATGGGGGAGGCCATCCTGTCTGTACATGACTATGGGGGAGGCCATCCTGTCTGTACATGACTATGGGGGAGACCATCCTGTCTGTACATGACTATGGGGGCGGCCATCCTGTCTGTACATGACTATGGGGGCGGCCATCCTGTCTGTACATGACTATGGGGGCGGCCATCCTGTCTGTACATGACTATGGGGGCGACCATCCTGTCTGTACATGACTATGGGGGAGACCATCCTGTCTGTACATGACTAAGGGGGCGGCCATCCTGTCTGTACATGACTATGGGGGTGGCCATCCTGCCTGTACATGACTGTGGGGAGGCCATCCTGTCTGTACATGACTATGGGGGCGGCCATCCTATCTGTACATGACTATGGGGGAGGCCATCCTGTCTGTACATGACTAAGGGGGCGGCCATCCTATCTGTACATGACTATGGGGGAGGCCATCCTGTCTGTACATGACTATGGGGGGACCATCCTGTCTGTACATGACTATGGGGGAGGCCACCCTGTCTGTACATGACTATGGGGGCGGCCATCTGTACATGACTATGGGGGCGGCCATCCTGCCTGTACATGACTATGGGGGCCGCCATCCTGTCTGTACATGACTATGGGGAGGCCATCCTGTCTGTACATGACTATGGGGAGGCCATCCTGTCTGTACATGACTATGGGGAGGCCATCCTGTCTGTACATGACTATGGGGGCGGCCATCCTGTCTGTACATGACTATGGGGGCGGCCATCCTGTCTGTACATGACTATGGGGGCGGCCGTCCTGTCTGTACACGACTATGGGGGCGGCCATCCTGTCTGTACATGACTATGGGGGCGGCCATCCTGTCTGTACATGCTTTTGGGGGCGGCCATCCTCTCTGTACATGACTATGGGGGCGGCCATCCTGTCTGTACATGACTATGGGGGAGGCCATCCTGTCTGTACATGACTATGGGGGAGGCCATCCTGTCTGTACATGACTATGGGGCGGCCATCCTGTCTGTACATGACTATGGGGGCGGCCATCCTGTCTGTACATGACTATGGGGGCGGCCATCCTGTCTGTACATGACTATGGGGGCGGCCATCCCGTCTGTACATGACTATGGGGGCGGCCAACCTGTCTGTACATGACTATGGGGGAGGCCATCCTGTCTGTACATGACTATGGGGAGGCCATCCTGTCTGTACATGACTATGGGGGAGGCCATCCTATCTGTACATGACTATGGGGGCGGCCATCCTGCCTGTACATGACTATGGAGGCGGCCATCCTGTCTGTACATGACTATGGGGGAGGCCATCCTGTCTGTACATGACTATGGGGTTGGCCATCCTGTCTGTACATGACTATGGGGGCGGCCATCCTGCCTGTACATGACTATGGGGGCGGCCATCCTGCCTGTACATGACTATGGGGGAGGCCATCCTGCCTGTACATGACTGTGGGGAAGGCCATCCTGCCTGTACATGACTATGGGGAGGCCATCCTGCCTGTACATGACTGTGGGGAAGGCCATCCTGCCTGTACATGACTATGGGGAGGCCATCCTGCCTGCACATGACTATGGAGGCGGCCATCCTGTCTGTACATGACTATAGGGGAGGCCATCCTGTCTGTACATGACTATGGGGCAGCCATCCTGTCTGTACATGACTATGGGGGAGGCCATCCTGCCTGTATATGACTATGGGGGAGGCCATCCTGCCTGTACATGACTAAGGGGGAGGCCATCCTGCCTGTACATGACTATGGGGGAGGCCATCCTGCCTGTACATGACTATGGGGGAGGCCATCCTGCCTGTACATGACTATGGGGGCGGACATCCTGCCTGTACATGACTATAGGGGCGGACATCCTGTCTGTACATGACTATGGGGGCGGCCATCCTGTCTGTACATGACTATGGGGAGGCCATCCTGTCTGTACACGACTATGGGGGCGGCCATCCTATCTGTACATGACTATGGGGGCGGCCATCCTGTCTGTACAGGACTATGGGGGAGGCCATCCTGTCTGTACATGACTATGGGGGCGGCCATCCTGTCTGTACATGACTATGGGGGAGGCCATCCTGTCTGTACATGACTATGGGGAGGCCATCCTGTCTGTACATGACTAAGGGGGAGGCCATCCTGTCTGTACATGACTATAGCCATCCTGTCTGTACATGACTATGGGGGCGGCCGTCCTGTCTGTACATAACTATAGGGGCGGCCATCCTGTCTGTACATGACTATAGGAGCGGCCATCCTGTCTGTACATGACTATGGAGGCGGCCATCCTGTCTGTACATGACTATGGGGGCGGCCGTCCTGTCTGTACATGACTATGGGGGCGGCCATCCTGTCTGTACATGACTATGGGGGCGGCCATCCTGTCTGTACATGACTACCGAGGGCAGCCATCTTGCCTGAGCTGCAGTTAGCTGATTTGAGAGTTATGCTTTAGAGCAGCTTCAGGAAGCACAGACACACGGTACAAGTAGAGCCCCACTTACTTCCATAGGAGAATGTTGTGGACATGATCTATCACCTATGCAGGGAGGGGGAGAAGGTAAGCTGTGACCACTTCCTATAGCCATTTATGATGCGGTATTGTGGGCAAGCTCTATGAGGGAAGGGGGAAAATGTGACATCACCTATTGTGAATGGTAGGTCCTGTGTTATCTATATATAGGTGTCTCCTCTCAGTGTAATCCTGTCTGTACAGGGAGGGGAGGAGGTGAGCTGTGACTATTGTGAATGGTGGGTCCTGTGTTCTCTATATATAGGTGTCACCTCTCAGTGTAACCCTGTCTGTACAGGGAGGGGAGGAGGTGAGCTGTGACTATTGTAAATGGTGGTCCTGTGTTCTCTATATATATAGGTGTCTCCTCTCAGTGTAATCCTGTCTGTGCAGGGAGGGGAGGAGGTAAGCTGTGACTATTGTGAATGGTGGATCCTGTGTTATCTATATATAGGTGTCTCCTCTCAGTGTAATCCTGTCTTTACAGGGAGGGGAGGAGGGCAGCTGTGACTATTGTGAATGGTGGCTCCTGAGTTATCTATATACAGGTGTCTCCTCTCAGTGTAATCCTGTCTGTACAGGGAGGGGAGGAGGTGAGCTGTGACTATTGTGAATGGTGGGTCCTGTGTTATCTATATATAGGTGTCCCCTCTCAGTGTAATCCTGTCTGTGCAGGGAGGGGAGGAGGTGAGCTGTGACTATTGTGAATGGTGGCTCCTGTGTTATCTATATATAGGTGTCTCCTCTCAGTGTAATCCTGTCTGTGCAGGGAGGGGAGGAGGTGAGCTGTGACTATTGTGAATGGTGGCTCCTGTGTTATCTATATATAGGTGTCTCCTCTCAGTGTAATCCTGTCTGTACAAGAAGGGGAGGTGGGGAGCTGTGACTATTGTGAATGGTGGCTCCTGTGTTCTCTATATATAGGTGTCACCTCTCAGTGTAATCCTGTCTGTACATGGTGGGGAGGAGGTGAGCTGTGACTATTGTGAATGGTGGCTCCTGTGTTATCTATATATAGGTGTCTCCTCTCAGTGTAATCCTGTCTGTACAAGAAGGGGAGGTGGGGAGCTGTGACTATTGTGAATGGTGGCTCCTGTGTTCTCTATATATAGGTGTCACCTCTCAGTGTAATCCTGTCTGTACATGGTGGGGAGGAGGTGAGCTGTGACTATTGTGAATGGTGGCTCCTGTGTTATCTATATATAGGTGTCTCCTCTCAGTGTAATCCTGTCTGTGCAGGGAGGGGAGGAGGTGAGCTGTGACTATTGTGAATGGTGGCTCCTGTGTTATCTATATATAGGTGTCTCCTCTCAGTGTAATCCTGTCTGTACAAGAAGGGGAGGTGGGGAGCTGTGACTATTGTGAATGGTGGCTCCTGTGTTCTCTATATATAGGTGTCACCTCTCAGTGTAATCCTGTCTGTACATGGTGGGGAGGAGGTGAGCTGTGACTATTGTGAATGGTGGCTCCTGTGTTATCTATATATAGGTGTCTCCTCTCAGTGTAATCCTGTCTGTGCAGGGAGGGGGAGGAGGTGAGCTGTGACTATTGTGAATGGTGGATCATGTGTTATCTATATATAGGTGTCACCTCTCAGTGTAATCCTGCTCGTGTTGATGGCTGAGATGGTTCCTCTACAGAACAGGAAGTGTCAGACTGTTATTAGGCTTAGTTGTCAGTTTGAAAACGTCAGGATTTGCGGATTTAAAAAAAATGTGGATTATAACATTGAAAATTAAATAAAAATCACCTGAAAAAGCATTTGATTTCTCCAGGAGACGTGTTCCGTGATCCGTGTGCTGTGTTGTGTGCTCCATGTCACGTGCTCTGTGCTCCGTGTCCCGTGTTCTGTGTTGTGTGCTCCATGTCACGTGCTGTGTGCTCTGTGATCCGTGTGCTGTGTTGTGTGCTCCATGTCACGTGCTCTGTGCTCCGTGCTCCGTGTTCTGTGCTCCATGTCACGTGCTGTGTGCTCCGTGTTCCGTGCTCCATGTCACGTGCTGTGTGCTCCGTGTTCCATGCTCCATGTCACGTGCCGTGTGCCGTGATCCGTGTTCTGTGTCCCGTGTTCCAATATCTCCTCCCCTTTGAATGTCCGACAGATATTTCAGTAGAGGTAGAATATATTTCTCTCATTTTAACATTTAGTGAATCTTGAAGCTGCAGACAGATTTTCCCCCATTTTTGCATTTTGCAGTCCGTTGTCATATTTCTGTATTTGCTGCACGTTGGATACAGAGTAAGTCTGGAGAACAATGGAAGAACTTCAGAGGAAGCGATCCGCGAGGACAGATGTCACCTCTGAGGTCATAATTCGGTATAAATAAAACCAAAGCGCCTTGTGTTTTCCCCGGCGCCACAATCACCGGCTGACATTGAACTCCTCCCAAAGACATCCAGCTCCTCTTATAACAAAGTGTCCTGAAACTTTTGCGCCCGAGTGTCATTAATTAGCTGTCACTTTGAGTGACTCTGTGAAATGACCAGCAGTGTTTCCGACCCGAGTCCACTCCCTGGCGAGGCGCTGCGGGCAGCGAGCTGTGCGCCCTGTACTTTTAACACCATGAAAGAAAACTTCCCGGAATCCCCGTGGCACGCGTCAGCCGGCGGAGCGTGGAAGGGTATTCAAGAAGCAGAGCAGCACTTAAGGACAAAGAATCAAGACATCGCCAAAATGCTCCATGTTCACAAGGAGTCCGAGCCGCTTAGCAGTAACTGGATCCGAAATGGCAGAACTCAGCAAAACAACGAGGGGCGTCTGTCCTGCGCTGTACGGGGGCTTAATCCACATTCACAGGAAACTCTGAATTGGGGTCACTTTAACCCCTTAGTGACACAGCTTATTCTGGTCCTGAAGACGTGACGATTTTGGGGGGTTTTCATCTCCACTTTACAAAAGCCGTGTGTTATTTTGCCGCGGCCGTCGGAGGGCTGCAGTTATGATGAGGACCATCTCTTGGGTCCAAATAATGTAGCGTAGAACTCCTTCTGGAGGGCAGGTTAGAAACTACTCATTAACTCTGCCGTTGTTTCCTTTCTATATTTTTGACAGCGTCAATCATGCAGTACATATCCACGATCGGAAATCCTCAGTGTTCTATCCCATTATCACTGTAGAACTATCTATCTCAGTCTTGGCAGAACCGTTTCACAAATTTCCCAATTTGGCTACTATTCAGAGTTAACCAATCCCAGTGTATTCAGACTACCTGGGATCTCACCTCTGGTGTACAACTGTAATACATGACAGCTTGTAGAGAATGGACTGGCCAGTCACAAGAACAAATACTGCTAGGCTGAGCGGAACTCAGGATTCACTAGCATATGCTATGGGGCCCACCATAATTCTTCTCCTTAAAGCCTGAAACTGAGATACATCACTGTAAGTTGTCACGCAGACAGAAAAGGGTGACTGGCAGACTTTAAAATTGAGGGTAAGTGGCATGATCTGCACTTTCTTATGACTCGTGATAGGTGGTAGCTTAAAGTCAATACCCCCAACCGAGCTGACTGTGAATGATAATGAGGATGTGTCTCCAGGAAGAGATAAGACACAAGACTGACACTGGAGTAGTTGGCTTCTAGTAGGGTTTGTTGTCTAGACCTCCTGACTAGATTCACCCACACCATTCAATATGGACATTTATGTCTTAAGATAGCTTCACGTCTTTTCTGCATACTCACACCTGCACATTTGCATATAAACATAATGTTACTTAACTTTTAGGCAAAGAATGAACATTATTACACAAAGCATAAAATAATATGTCTATATAGACTATGGGGACAAAAAATTACTTTGAAGACGCTTGGGGCAAATGGAAGGGGCAAAAGACAGTAAAAAAAATGTCCTGGTAGACAACGGGTACATACAGTCTTTGGCACCACGTTACTCACCAATGGGACTGCAGGTTCTTCTAAGCCTGGGTTCACACAGGGCGGATTCGCCGTTGCATATCCGCACTGCGGCAAAACCGCTGCGTTTGCAGTGCAATGCAGCACAAATGAGTTTTGCAAAAAAGCTGTTCTCACAGTGTGGATTTTTTCCGCACAGCCGCAGTGCGGAAATGCAACTGCGGCGCGGTTTTCAAAGATGCAGCACGTCCATTCTTCTGTCTTTTCCGCAGCGCTTTTTTGTCCATAGACCTCTATGGACGCAGCAAAATCCGCACCAAAATACACGGCAAAAAGTAAAAACCACTTGCAGATTTTTACGCAAGAAAATCCGCAAGCCCAAATTAACCTTTGAAGCGGTTTTGCCACGGAAGCATTTCTTCTGCAGCAAAACCGCAACGGAAAAACCGCAGCAAATCTGCCCTGTGTGAACCCAGCCTAAACCGGACTCCGTCATGGAGCCTATTGGTGTCTCATTGCTTTCCCATGAGCGTATACTCACGAACAAGCATGAGGATGGGCTAGCTTGAGTAAGTCCTCCCATCTCCAAGTCCTCTAGGGCGTGGTCCTCCTCTGGGACCGTCTCTAAACAGTCCAACTGCCGCTGCAGTCAACACAAATTCTGGGGGTGATTGTCTCAATCATCCTAAAAGACAAAAGAAAAGTCTGTATGCCTTTACTCTACCACAAATAGCTGCTGGTGCTCCAGCAAAGCCTCCTTGGCAGTGTCATTGTCTTGGTGCACTAAGATCCAAGGCGGGTACATGGACTCCACAAACCCAGTGTGGGCTTGATGAAACTTCACAGTCCAGTCTCTTTTCCTGTTGTGTGAATAATCAGCAGCCGTGTTCCGCTGAAGCAGCCTGCCAACTTCTGGTCCCATACCAGCAGACAGTCCTTCCGCTGATGTAGCAGCGGTGGTGACAATAGGCCGGTCATCTCACTAGGTTCCATGCTTACAGTGGGGTTTGCGGGCTCCTCTGAACTTCTCCCTACAGCAGCTGCTACGCTGGGAGGCACTTTTGAAATTAAGGGCATCCAGTCATTTTCTTCTTTCTCATCCCCAAAATAAAAGTGGGGTTTTGGTGGCGGGTATCCTGCGGGTATTCATTTCACCACCTTATTAGTAGCCACAGCTCTCGTTAGGGCTCTCTCTCTGTTCTGGATACACATTCACTGCAGCTCCTAGCTCCCATTCTGGGCGGTCCCCACCAGTCTCTACGCTTTGCTCCGCAAGAATCGCTGGCTTTTCTTAGGCAAATGATAATGAAGGCTGAGCTAACTTTTTTTAAAGTCCGACTTGTCACCAGTGTTCTCCATTTGAACATGCAAATCGGGCAACTCTACAGATAGTCCCCGACTTGCGAACATTCGACTTGCGAATTTCGCTAGATACGAACTATCTGTTTTGCACAGTATGATGTAATGGTATGGCATTACATCATACTGTGCAGGGACCGGACAGGCTTCTATCAAGCCTGATAGAAGCCTGTCCGGTCACATCGCGGTTGGTAAGCAGCTGGGGGCCTTCTGAAAGGCCCTAGGGCTGTCTATGCAGAGCGCCTATCAAGCCGTGCGCTTGATGGGCACTCTGCATAGACAGCCCTGGGGCCTTTCAGGAGGTCCCCGGCTGCCTAGCAACCACACAGCGTCCCGCGATCTCATCGTGGGACGCTGTACTGGCCCCCTGAACGTCGGGTGCAGGCTGTTCTTACAGCGGGCACCCGGCGGCAGCAGTTCCGACGAGCCGCGCCGCTCGTCAGAACTGTTAACACTTTAAATACCGCTGTCAGAGCGGTATTAAAGGGTTAACAGTTCCGACAAGCGCCACGGCTCGTCGGAACTGCTGCCGCGGGGTGCCCGCTGTAAGAACAGCCTGCACCCGACGTTGTATGGAGCGGGATCCACCCGCGATCCCGCTCCATACTACTACTTGTTCGACTTGCGAACAAAACGGACTTGCGAACGGGCTCCCGGAACGGAACCCGTTCGCAAGTCGGGGAGTATCTGTACTTTGTCTATCTACATCACAGTCATGTTCCACTTGGTAACGCATTTTGGACATATAATTTAGATTTCAATAAAGGTTGCTTACTTTTTCTCCATCTCGCAGGCAGCAACATTTGGTCTCTGCGTCTCGCAGGCGGCGATACCTTGTCTTTCCAACTTCTTAGGCCTCCTTCCCACGAACGGATTTCCGCCGCGTAATTCGCGGCGAAAATCCGCTGCGTTGCACGCAGCTATTAGGTTCTATTGAACCTAATAGCTCCATGCTCACGATGCGTAATTCCACCGCGGAATTACGCACCGCGATTTCTCCCGTCCTCACCCGCAGCATGCTCTATTTTCTGCGGGTGAGGACGGGCTGTACGCACTGACGGCTTCCATTGCAGTCAATGGAAGCCGTCCATTCACGCTATCTCCCGCTGTAACCAGCGGGAGATAGCGTGAAAAAAACGCTTTCCCGCCCACCGCCGAGCGTCATATGACGCCAAATGACGCGGTCCGGCCGCGTCACGTGACACGGCCGGCCGTGCACGTGACACGGCTGGTGACGCGCGGCGGTGGGCGGTGACGAGCGGTGACGCGGCGGCGGTGGGCGGGGAAGCGATTTCACGCTATGTCCCGCAGGTAAGTATAGGGGCTCTGGGGGGCGCCGTGACGGGCTTCACTGCGTAATATTACGCTGCGGAGCCCGTCACGCTCGTGGGAAGGAGGCCTAAGGCTCAGAGAGTTGGAGGGGTCTTGTCCTCGAATTGTGGAAGGCTCAGAGGGCTTGATGCCGGAGGCAAAATTCAATCTACGTCTTCCAATGAACAGAGGTAATTATCCTATTCGTGAAAATGCTCTTTTTTGTCGCGGAGGTATCATCCTGTTCATGAAAATTCTCTTTTGGCGCGGAGGTAGCCATCCTGTTTGTGACGCCAATGCTCCGCCCTGCGCCACACGGCTCTACCGTCTCCTCACTATGAGTGGCTCCCGTTGGGATTCCGGACCTTTTTCAGGACTTGTCGCCACAACTACAGAGGCAGGGTCAGATCCTTGCCTACTTACACAATGTGAATACACGTCTCGGCAGTAACTCTGCTGCTGTGACATCGCCGCTAACTCCAATAGTTTCGGTTGCTGCCTCATCAGGTCCGCTATTGGCAGCAACACCTCATTATGAGGGAGACCCAGGGCAATGTTGGGGTTACATAAATTAGTGCACCCTGCACTTTTAATTACTTCCACACCTCTGTGCATCCGATCGCGCTAAAGTGGCATTTGTTGTGTCCCACCTCTCAGGTCAAGCTCTGGCTTGGACTAGCCCTCCCTGGGAGAGGGACGATCCCCTGGTAAATGACATCACTCTATTCATTCAGACCTTTTGCCAAGTTTTTGACGAGCTTGGTCGTCCATCCTCAGCCGTGTCCACCTTGCTGCGGCTTGCTCAGAATAAACTTACGGTGGGTCAATATACGATCCAGTTTTGATCTCAGCTTCTGAGATAAGGTGGAATGAGTCTTTAGTCACCGCGTTCTGGGAGGGACTGAATGGGCAGATCAAGGATGAGTTGGCAGGTCGCGAGGTACCCACTTCTCTAGATGCTCTTATCTCATCAGCCACGAGGATAGATTTACATTTTCAGGACAGAGCTAGGAAGGTTAAGCAGCAAAACAGTTTTATCTGTCCTGCTCCCCGATCCCAAGGGGCCCTCTGAGCATCACCTCCGGCCTTCCAGCCTAGTGATTCAGAACCCAAGCAAGTGGATCAGCTAGGGTTGCCTAGGAGGGAGTGTGAGTGGAGACTAGAGAGGGGGCTATGTTTATATTGCGGATCTTCCAGACATTTAGTGCGTGAATGCCCCCGCAAACCAGGAAAAACTCCTCCACCGAAGATCAGTTGTGAAGCTTGCTTAGGTGAGGATCATTCCTCCCCTCAATTAAATCTTCTTAGTACTTTGGTTTTCCCCGGCACCAAGGTTTCGGTGGGACCTGTCATCGATTTTGGCACCACCTGAAATTTTATCCAACAACCCTATGTTGATCGCCATCAGATTCCCATTCAGCATCTCAATAGACCTCTGATGGTCGCCACCATCAATGGTAGTGTCCTCCCCGAGACCAGCCAAATGATCACAGGGCCAATACAGTTAAAGTTAGCCGCCTTGCATTCAGAGATCTCTATTAGTACTTCCTGGGGCCGATAGTCCACTGCTCTTAGGTCTGCCGTGGCTCCACGATCATAACCCAGTCCTGGACAGGAATAAGGGTGAGGTGCTAATTTGGAGTGGTGCCTGCCACACCAGATGTATGCACGCCCTTCGTCTCGTGCGCCTGGTTTCTAAAACTCCTCATCTTCAGGGTCTGTCAGAGGCGTATCAAAGTTTCAGGGATGTATTTGACAAAAAAGAGCCTGAAATCCTCACATCACATCGCCCCTACAATTGTCCCATTGAACTCATGCCTGCTACCGTACCTCCTCTGGGATGAGTTTATTCCTGTTCTCTTCCAGAGACGCAGGCCATGGCCGAATATGTGAAAGATAATTTGGCCAAAGGGTTCATTTGAGAGTCCTCCACCCTTGCCGGGTCAGGTTTCCCTTCATTAAGAAGAAAGATGGTTCCTTGCGTCCCTGCATTGACTACCGAGGGCTCAATGCTATCACGCTAAAAACAAATACCCACTGCCGTTGATTTCTGAGCTGTCCGATCATCTGCGGGGTGCACAGATTTTTTACTGAAATCGACTTCAGGGGTGCGTACAATCTGATTCGCATTCGCCAGATGGACGAGTAGAACACGGCCTTAAATACTTGAGACGACCACTATGAATATCTGGTAATGCTGTTTGGGCTAGTCAATGCCCCATCTGTCTTCCAGAACTTTGTCAACGACATTTTCTGTGACCTTCTCCATGTATGTGCAACACCATGTATGTGGACACTTGACAAATGTGAAGAGCTGGGAGGGATAAGTGTTGGCTTGTCATGGTGGCACTTACCAGGCTCTGGTCCCTGAGAGATGACACGTAGCCAAGGCCAGAGCTGGATTGCAGGACACCTTCAACACCCCTAGGATAGGGAATGCCAATAAACAGGATAAGGGGGGTAGTAGTTGTCATGGGTGATGCCACTGTTCCCACACACCAGTATGTTATGCGGAAGAGAATGATAAGGTCCATCGAATCTGTGATTGCCTTTTTTCCCAGCACTGCCATGGTTAAATCAGTTCTGCCTCTTCCACCCAGCTGCAGGTTGTTATCTCTTCACCACTATATAGAGGCCTCAGACCTGATGGCCCCTGCTGCAGCGTTGGTGTATGAGCCCTCATATATGCACGTGTCGCAGCTGCTCCTGGTTGTTCCTGTATTTGCAGTTTAGGCTTGGTCTACAGTTTGCTCAAGTACTTTGAGCTCGGTCCTGAACTTGCCCAATCCTTTGTTCCAGAGACGACGTGCTGTTATCCAAATTCCTGGCTTACTGTGATCAGTCCTGACAAGGTAAATCAGCGCCTAGGTTCCCATGCAGGACCGCCCTTGTCAGGGCCAATTCTTTGCTGTTGATAGGCAGGGACTTTCCATCTCCTGCTTCCAGAATAGGGCTAGATTCCCTGGTCGCCTTGCATTCCAAGTCATGCCTTACAATGGTGAGCATCCGGGTCTCCTGAGTTGGCTGTTTGCTCTGCCGGTCTGTTCCATCCATTGGTTGGTTCACATCTAATCCCTAACACCTCTCTTTCTCCTACTTGCTTCCTTACTTGACTGACTCCAACCGACTCCCTCACTCACTGACTCACAACTCCTGACTGTGCACCTGCACATAGACATGTGACTAGACAAAATGATACATTTTCCAGACATGACCAGACAAGACCAGACAAGACCAGACATTAACCCTTTCATGCCTGCAAACATTCAATACACATAACCCTGATGCATTCCATATTTATGATAGCAATACAAGACAAACATAAAACATGTATTCTGAGGTGCTGGAGGGGACCCCTGACTCTGGGCCACTACACATAAGTGTACGCCCATTCACGGGAAATCCTTCTCACCCAGGGTGTAAGTATAGGACATTGGATGGAAGCGGTTAAATGGGTGTCTGGTTTTGAAAAGCCATTTTTAAAGCTCCCGGTGACTTCTCTTTCGGCACCATTAATGATGTAGAGAGCAATTACAAGTGTCTTACTCTCTGGAGGACCTCTGACATCTATGCATTACATGGACAGCCCTTTGCCCACCAAGGATTAACAGTAGGGGTCTGATTTTAGGGGGTGCAGAGGTAGCAGTCGCTCCCGCATGATGGGGCTCAAAGCCCCTCTGCTTTATAAGAAGACACCAGTATTCTACATGATGCCTGATAGGTGGGGGGCATAGATTTTGCCATTAGCTTCTAGTTATAGTCCTCCTCTGGTGCAACCAGTGCTTTGACTTTTAGGTACATAGGGGCAGATGCAATAAGACCAACATTTTGGGTGGCGGTCTTGATGTACAACCCGCTGTTGGAAGATGCAGCAAACGTGTTGAGATGCAAACCATTAGCACCTCATGATCATGTCGCAAATGGGTCAATATGGGGCCCAGGGAGCCCACCGAAACCACTTAGATCCTGCAGTCACTAAAGACTAGACAGACAGCCAAGCTGTGCCTCCTCCTGGCATGGGATGCCTGTACTCACCTTGAGACTGGTGTAGTGGCCCAGAACGTCTATTCCTGGCCCCCTCCATAAATGTCATACGTGTCCGCTATTCTGTGTAGGTGCGCTGTGAAAAGTGTGTTGTCTCTTGTTATGTGTATTGCACAGCTGCAGCAAGTGAGAGGTTAATGTCTGCATGAGACCGGGAGATGCCTGCAAATGTATCAATCTATGTCCTGTCATGTGACATGTGGGAGATTATAAGTAGGAGTGACTTGGGTGTGGCAGAAGAAGAGGGATGAGAGCAGATCAGATGAGATGATAATCTTCTGGGTTCCTGAGAGTGCTAGACACATGGGGGTACCTTCAACCCTCATGTGGTGAAGAGGAGCGGTTCCTGAGGGTCCCTATGCCAGGAACCAT
The DNA here is from genome assembly GCF_035609145.1 of Eleutherodactylus coqui. NCBI lineage: Eukaryota > Metazoa > Chordata > Amphibia > Anura > Eleutherodactylidae > Eleutherodactylus > Eleutherodactylus coqui. The sequence continues at coordinate 301,279,690 of NC_089840.1, read as the reverse complement.
GGAGAAGCGAACGTAAGAGAGAAGTAACAGAGTTTGGGAGTGAGTGTGAGCAGAAAAGGCAGAGGTACTGTCTTAGGGTGACTGTTTTCCAATTGTCAATGGGAATTTCTAATGTTAAAAACGCAACGCACCAAAAACACAAGTTGCGTTTTTAACATTAGGAAGTCCCATTGACAATTGGAAAAAAATCGCAGCGAATTCGCAGCAGAAAAAAACCACTAGTGGGTAGTCACCCTTACTGTAGTGTCTGCGGAGTGACCCTATGCCTTATCCTCCTCTGGAGAGTTCCACTTCCAAAAGCGGCTCCTTTCAGATAACTTGGTCTGCAAGACCGATGTCATCCTGTGCGTCCTCCCTGACCTCCAATCTACTGTTTTGCCTGCATGGCCGTCTTCTTTCTTTCTTCTGTCAAAGTCCTATATCGGTGGGAAGGGAGCGGTGGCATCAAGCATGACAAGCAAGTCCTCTCCTGTTCTGTGTTTATTTACCCATCTCCTGCAAAGGGGTGTCCGGAAGAGGCCTCGTGGTGCTAGGGTTGAGGTCGCATGGTATCCCTCTGGAAAGCAGTCTGGTAAGTGCCACTGTGACATGTGACAGCTTTACCCCCCCAGCCCTTTGTGTGGGCCTCATGTCCTGAGTGGACCCTCCGGGTCACCACAGGACCCCCACTTCCTCCTGGCGTCACGAACAGGATCATCTTTGTGCCGCATCAAAACTTCTTGCGTTATCACAGGAGTACTAAAAAAGAAGCAAAGAAAAATAAAAACATTTCTGGCAATAGAAAACTTGGCAGGAAAATTTTCTTTTAAATCCGCTCAAAATGACGCCCAACGCCCATCTCTGTACTCTCTCTCAGACGTTCACACCAAGACTTTGCCACCGGAAACTTTGGGCTAAGAAATCTGTACCCTGGCTACGCTTAAAGTAGGGGGGAGGACTCCCCCTACTTAGCCTGTCTGGCACCAATGTATGCACAGCGCTCTGCGGTGTGGCAGGAGTTAAGGCGTTCTGTGTGTGCTGCGGTGTAGTAGGAGTTAAGGCGTTCTGCATGCGCGGCACTCTGCAGTATGGCAGGAGTTAAGGCTTTCTGTATGTGCAACGCTCTGCAGTGTAGCAGGAGTTAAGGCGTTCTGTATGTTGGGCGCTCTGCGGTCTGGCAGGAGTTAAGGCGTTCTGTACGCGCGTTCGTCTGCGGTGTGGCAGGAGTTAAGGTTTTCTGTACGTGCGTTGCTCTGCGGTTTGGCAGGAGTTAAGGCGTTCTGTACGCGGGTCACTCTGCGGTATGGCAGGAGTTGAGGCGTTCTGTATGTGCGGCGCTCTGTGGTGTGGCAGGAGTTAAGGCGTTCTATATACGCGGCGCTCTGCGGTGTGGCAGGAGTTAAGGCGTTCTGTATGTGCGGCGCTCTGTGGTGTGGCAGGAGTTACGGCGTTCTGTATGTGTGGCGCTCTGCGGTCTGGCAGGAGTTAAGGCGTTCTATATACGCGGCGCTCTGCGGTATGGCAGGAGTTAAGGCGTTCTATATGCGCAGCGCTCTGCGGTGTGGCAGGAGTTAAGGCGTTCTGTATGTTCAGCGCTCTGCGGTGTGGCAGGAGTTAAGGCGTTCTGTACGCGGGTCGCTCTGCGGTATGGCAGGAGTTAAGGCGTTCTATATGCGCAGCGCTCTGCGGTGTGGCAGGAGTTAAGGCGTTCTGTACGCGGGTCGCTCTGCGATATGGCAGGAGTTAAGGCGTTCTGTATATGCAGCGCTCTGCGGTCTGGCAGGAGTTAAGGCGTTCTATATGCGCAGCGCTCTGCAGTATGGCAGGAGTTCAGGCGTTCTATATACGCGTTGCTCTGCGGTCTGGCAGGAGTTAAGGCGTTCTATATGCGCAGCGCTCTGCGGTGTGGCAGGAGTTAAGGCGTTCTATATACGCGTTGCTCTGCGGTCTGGCAGGAGTTAAGACGTTCTGTATGCGCGTTGCTCTGCGGTATGGCAGGAGTTAAGGCGTTCTGTATGCGCAGCGTTCTGCGGTGTGGCAGGAGTTAAGGCGTTCTATATACGCGTTGCTCTGCGGTGTGGCAGGAGTTAAGGCGTTCTATATGCGCAGCTCTCTGCAGTCTGGCAGGAGTTAAGGCGTTCTGTATGCGCAGCGCTCTGCGGTGTGGCAGGAGTTAAGGCGTTCTATATACGCGTTGCTCTGCGGTGTGGCAGGAGTTAAGGCGTTCTGTACGCGGGTCGCTCTGCGGTATGGCAGGAGTTAAGGCGTTCTGTATGCGCAGCGTTCTGCGGTGTGGCAGGAGTTAAGGCGTTCTATATGTGCAGCGCTCTGCAGTATGGCAGGAGTTCAGGCGTTCTATATACGCGGCGCTCTGCGGTGTGGCAGGAGTTAAGGCGTTCTGTATGTGCGGCGCTCTGCGGTATGGCAGGAGTTAAGGTTTTCTGTACGCGTGTTGCTCTGCGGTATGGCAGGAGTTAAGGTTTTCTGTACGCGCGTTGCTCTGCGGTCTGGCAGGAGTTAAGGCATTCTGTATGTGCGGCGCTCTGCGGTCTGGCAGGAGTTAAGGCATTCTGTATGTGCGGCGCTCTGCGGTCTGGCAGGAGTTAAGGCATTCTGTATGTGCGGCGCTCTGCGGTCTGGCAGGAGTTAAGGCATTCTGTATGTGCGGCGCTCTGCGGTATGACAGGAGTTAAGGCGTTCTGTATGTGCGGCGCTCTGCGGTGTGGCAGGAGTTAAGGCGTTCTGTACGCGCGTTGCTCTGCGGTATGGCAGGAGTTAAGGCGTTCTGTATGTGCGGCGCTCTGCGGTATGGCAGGAGTTAAGGTTTTCTGTACACGCGTTGCTCTGCGGTGTGGCAGGAGTTAAGGCGTTCTATATGCGCGTTGCTCTGCGGTGTGGCAGGAGTTAAGGCGTTCTGTACGCGCGTTGCTCTGCGGTGTGGCAGGAGTTAAGGCGTTCTGTATGCGCGTTGCTCTGCGGTGTGGCAGGAGTTAAGGCGTTCTATACGCGCGTTGCTCTGCGGTCTGGCAGGAGTTAAGGCGTTCTGTATGCGCAGCGCTCTGCGGTGTGGCAGGAGTTAAGGTTTTCTGTACGCGCGTTGCTCTGCGGTCTGGCAGGAGTTAAGGCATTCTGTATGTGCGGCGCTCTGCGGTCTGGCAGGAGTTAAGGCATTCTGTATGTGCGGCGCTCTGCGGTATGACAGGAGTTAAGGCGTTCTGTATGTGCGGCGCTCTGCGGTGTGGCAGGAGTTAAGGCGTTCTATACGCGCGTTGCTCTGCGGTCTGGCAGGAGTTAAGGCGTTCTGTATGCGCAGCTCTCTCTCACACACATGACTTCTCCCCATCTCCTCGGGGATCATCTTACAATGTCGGTGATGAGTCTGACAGCACTTCCCGCACCACTAGGCACTGACTGTTGGTGTTGGACTTTTGTAGCTGTAGCAGATGAGTAATTCTGACAGATTAAAAGATTGAGCGCTCCAAAGAAGCCGGAGCGAAAGAGCAAAGAGACAGCGAACACAAGACAGCGCCGGACTCTAATTAAGGGGAAATTGTTAATTACTGTCTATCTGTAGAACCTAAATAACTGATGCAATGTAATCCTGGTGTAAACGTGGGCTGACGGCGGACGAGAGTCATGTGACTGCGAGCGCTGGGCTGTCGGCAATCAGATACATCGGAGTTATGTGGTAGAAAGCCCCAACCACATGCGGCAAAGAGGTCTCAACAGAGGAAACAGACCCATAACTCATGCAGATGTAACCAACGGCACATCAACATTTGTCGCAACACAAACCTTTTTAAGCAAGTCGTGTAACGTAGCGGATGCAAAGTAAAGGCCCGTTTACACGGGACACAAATCGCTCAAATGACCATTTGACTGACAGTTTTGAGCGATCCTCTTTGCATTACTCTAAGTAGCTAGTTAGCTACTTAAGAGTTATGCAGGCAGAGCGGAATACTGCCGCGATAGCTCCGAGAACAATGCAGCTGCTTTGTATAGGCAAACAGCTGCATTGTTCTCAGAGCTTTCTGCTGGTGTCCTGCAAAGAACTGTCAGCGGGATACCAGCTGAAAGAATGCTATGCTAGACTTGCTAGACTTCACCGATGAACGAACAGTGTGCGATGGCCGCGCGTTTGGACACAATGAAAAGCCCTCTTTTGAGCGAATTATGAGTGATCTAATCGTTGTCTAAAGGGGCCTTTAACCCCTTCCTGCTCTATGATGTACATTTACGTCCTGCAGCGTCGGGGTATGTATGAAGGGAGATCGGGCGACGACCTCTCTTCATACAGCGCAGGCGCCAGCTGTTTATTACAGCTGACACTGTAACTGCAATCAGTCGCACGGCCGATCCCCGTCATTAACCCTTTAAATGCCGCTGTCTATTCTGACAGCGGCATTTCAAACCCCCCGAATGATGTTCAGGGGTGCCATACGGCCCCCGCGGGGAGATTTTTTAAGAAGTCTTTCAGTGCATTATATGGTACACTAAATAGCCACAGTGAAAAATACAACTTGTTCCGCAAAAAACAATCCGCAGAAGGCGGCGGCGAAGGAGAAATAAAGGAGTTACGATTTATCAAAGTTGCAGAGAAAAACGAAAATGGACAAAAAGGGTTGTGTCGTTAAGGGGTTAATGAGCAGCCGCAGTATATAGAACTGCAAATATATGCTACGATTACAGTGGAGAGAAGACAACAGAGAGAACTTCCTGCTGCGCGGCTCTCTGCACTTCCTTCTCCTCCCTCTTCTGTCCATCCTGCATCCGCTTACAACAGCCAGTAAGAAGCTGCGACTGCTGGGACTTCCTGCAGCACAGACAGAAGAGGAAGGAGGAAGGCAAGGCATCCAGGAACCCACATCCACGTGCTTATCTGTAGAGGCCTGCCGACCTACCAACTATACCTACTTATATAATGATGTGGGCTATGCTGGTATAACCTGGGTATATGCTGTATATAATTATATATGTATAGCTGGTATAAGTTATACATCCTGTATATAGTGATATGGAGCATGCTGGTATAACCTGGGTATCTCTGTATATAATTATATATGTACAGCTGGTATAAGGTATACATCCTGTATATAGTGATATGGAGCATGCTGGTATAACCTGGGTATCTCCTGTATATAATTATGTATGTACAGCTGGTATAAGTTATATATCTCCTGTATATAGTGATATGGAGCAGGCTGGTATAACCTGGGTATCTCCTGTATATAATTATATATTGTGAGACACTGAAGGAGTTAATCCTGGATGGTCGCTATGTTTCCCCTGGATTCAGGTACTACGCCCGTTAGGTGGAGGGAGCTCATGTGTCACTATGTGAGACATGGGAAAAACCAGGGGTGACTTGATGTTTGGGCCTGTTTTTTTTTTTTTTTTAATGGATGGCAGGCTTGGTAGTGGGGCTGTCCATTCCACCCCCTCCACTCCAGGTCTTATTATGGGGGATTACCTCCCCAGGTGTAGAGGCTGGGTAATTAACCCAGCCTATAAAGTTTGCAGCTATGCTGACAGGAAGGAGGCCGGGTGCAGCTAGCTGCTTATCTCAAGGGACGCCTATCCCTGACCAAGGGACAAACTGGACTTTTGTGCAATGCTCTATGTTTGCGCGGCTGCAGCTAGCTGTGACGTATAGTCAGGGGCGGACTCTGTATAGTTAGTGCTGGAGAAGCAGGATTTTGTTTATGCCGAGGCTAAGGCTGTGTTTTGTTTGTTTTGTGCTTTCTAATATACACAGGCCGAGGCTGTATGGACTGCACCAGCTGTTGTGGTCTCTGACTGCTGCTCACCCTGCAACCCCGCGCTCTACCTGAGCTGACTCTCCCACAATATGTACAGCTGTGTCAGACGGCCCGCCCAGTTTCACCTCTAGGCTGATTTCTGCATTAATGAGATCACAAACCGCAAAATATTATTTAAGGAAATGTCCTTATATGTAATAATACAAAATGTCCAACTACAAGACGCCGAGCGCAGCCTAATCTTCTGTAGTAAAATATTGCATGATTTGTTTTGTAATGAGCGCGCTCGTTCACCAGCTGCGTGAACTCGGCCCGGGACGCAGAGCGCAGGCACATATGTTGTATCCAGATGCTGCAATGATTCCGGGAAAAAAACCCTGCTAGCCTGCCCGCCCCAATTACTTAGTGACAGGTCACTTCCTATATACAAGCAGTAGAAGACCTGTTAATCTAAGAGATCCATGCCACATGGGTCCAGTGAGGCTCCACCACGATGACCTCAAACCCCATTCTGAGTGGATTTTCAAAGTAGGGTTTAAAACTGTGCAGCATTTCAGAATAATGGCCGTTTGTGGACAACCATTGTCAGGTCTCCCCAGAGATGTCCCATTGTGTTCAGGGCTCTGGCTGGGCCACTTAAAGACCTTCACAGAGTTGTCTCCCCTCTTGGGTGGCCTTGGCTGGGGTCTTAGGTTCATTGTGTTGGGAGGTCCCTTGTGCTCTGGATCAGGTGGTCATTTATCTCTGTACTTTCCCCCATTCAGCTTTCCATCCACCCTGACCGGTCACTCTTCCCCCACGATGATGCTCCACCACCAGGCTTCACTCTAGATATTGTATTGGGCTGGTGATGAGCGACGCCTTGTTTCCATCCACCCTGACCGGTCTCTCTTCCCCCACGATGATGCTCCACCACCAGGCTTCACTCTAGATATCGTATTGGGCTGGGGATGAGCGGCATCTGGTTTCCATCCACCCTGACTGCTCTCCCCTCCTCTACATGATGCTCCACCACCAGGCTTCACTGTAAGGGATGGTATTGGATAGGTGATGAGCGTGCCTGGTTTCTTCAAGACAGAATGCTAAGAGGCCAAAACGTTCCATCTTCGTGTTATCAGAGCAGAGTCTTTTCAGTAAATTCCAGGCACTTTCATGTCTCTTACTGAGAACCCTTCTTTCTGGTTGCTCCGCCATAAAGCCCAGATTAGTGGAGGCTGCAGGAATAGTTGACCTTCTGGAAGTTTCTCCCATCCGCACACAGGATCTTTGTAGCTCAGCTTGAGTCACCGCTGGGTTCTTAGTCTCCTCTCTTACTGAGGTCCTTCTCCCCCTTAGTTTTGGGGGGGGGGGGGGGGTGGCGGCTCTAGGAAGAGTCCTGGTTGTTCTTCCATGTAAGTATTACGGGAGCTGCTGCTAGGCTCTTGCTCTCCTCTCTTACTGAGGTCCTTCTCCTCCTTCGTTTGGGGGGGTCGGCGGCTCTAGGAAGAGTCCTGGTTGTTCTTTCATGCAAGTATTATGGGGGCCGCTGGGTTCTTGGGAACTTTCAAAGCAGCAGAAATGTTTTTGCACCTTCTTCAGATTTGAGCCTCCACACAGTCTTGTCTCTGAGATCTGCAGGCAGTTCTGTCCTCCTCATGGCTTGGTTTTAGCTCTGATATGCTTTGTAAGCGTTGGGACCTTATTTGGACAGGAAGGGGGGGAAGCATTGTGTCCAATCAGATAAATGTACCCCAGGTGACTCCAATCAAGGTATAGAAACATGTCAGAGATGTTCAAGAAAAACGAGAGGCTCCTGGAGCTACACGTGCCGTACCAATGGATGTACATACTTATGTTAATGCATTGTGGGTATTAAGTGCAGAATGATGGGGAAACACAAGGCTGTAACATAACATATAAGAAAGTGAGAGGGTGTTAGCACTTTCCAAGCCACTGTATATATTGCTATGCAAAGACCCTATGTCTTCAGACTACTGCCACTGTGTCCAAGAAAAGCCTTACCCCCTGCGGTGCTGCCACTTGAAAATGGTGTAAAACACTTTTTAGATTCTCATCCTCGGATCCCTTTTAAATCCGTTTTCTTGGTTGAAGGTCTCTAAAGATGTTTTCCATTAAACTAGAATGAAATATTAACCAAAATGGTGTCTTGTTATGAGCCACCTCTCCCAACCATTAGGCTTGGTCTCCATGGCCAACTTTGGTTGTGGTAAACTCATTCAACCACAATGCTCCTCTTTGGGGGTTTTAGCCAAGTGGCAATGCCAAGATTTTTAAAATGCTTGCAACCTCTTCCCTCAAAGGGAAAAGAGATTGAGATTGTGCCAAAGTCACTGTAGACGTCATGGTATGAAGACAGAGCCAGAAAGAAGAAATTGCTTGGCCTTGGCATGAGCCGAGGCTTGTCATGTTTTTTAAAAGAAATATGGTATAAAAAAGAGAAGAAGTAGCTTATTCAAAACCTACATGTGAAGCTAGCATGTGGGACTGTTCCCAGTAGGAGAAACCACATAATCCTGAAGATATGGGACCTTTTAATGGCTACAAACATACATCATGGTAAGGCGAGCTTCTGAACCAACGCAGGGCTCTTCTTCAGGCTTAAAGTAAATAGATCCAAAGAGGCATGTCTATATACACACTAATGACACGCATACTGATGACAAGGCTAACACGCTTCGAGGGACTCTTCGTCAGACACCTGGACAGAAGTATTTGGTAATTAATCAGTTTCTTGTGGTTTCGAAACTTACAAAAGATCATGACCATTGCTGTCCAGTGGTGCCAATGCAAGGATGTGAAGGTAGATCTACGTAGCTTCTTTAGATCTATCAAGATAGCCCTTCTTTAAACGATCCCACTGACCTGACATTTGGTCTACCAGTGGTAGTAAGCCAGCAGCTCCAAAAATTGCATCCTTCATCTAATTCGATACTCCAAGTTCTTCTCTTGGCTTCAGGTCCCACCTGTTGCTCTGCCTCTCTCTTCTCCCACTGAACTCACATGATGTGATGATAAGATGCCATGGAGCCTAACAGGAACATTAGAAGTGAGAGGACACAGTAGGAAGTGCTCCAAGAAAGCCACACTGCAGCTAAACAACTAAGCTCAAGCACTTCATGTATCCCACTCATAAATAAGATGTTCATTTCAGATTCCCTAAAGGGTGAATTTTCTTCTTCTCTTTTTCATCCTCCTTAATTAAAACGCTTTTAGCCTTAAGTTCTGGAAATACTGTAAATCCCTTAACTTCATCTTCACCAGGAATCTCGGCTTTTTTAATCCACTCTCGTTCCAGTTGTGATAATCTCTTTGTTAAATTACTTCTGACTTCTGGTCTTGGAAATGTTCTGTTCCTTTGTTTAACTCTTGAGATTATTGGGGCGTCTTCACTGCCGGGGTCACCATAAACAAGTGAGAGTTGTGCCGCCCCGCGGTCCCGTGTGGTTGTGTGCAAAGCTCTATGCTGCAGTCCTGCTACCCGTTACATATATCAGACGCCTTTTAATGAGCAACCTAAATGTAGCATTATAGCAATGAAAGAAAACAGACACAGCTGAATAAAAAGTCCCAATAAAGAGGGTGCGACACGCCGAAAACCGGAATGTCAGACCAAAAAGAGAATATGAAAACCTCGCCGCGAAGGAAGAGCCCGGAACAAACATTATTACACATATGAATATATGGACACGTTTACAAACCATTAAAGATGTGTTCAGCCAGCGGTGGTCACAGCTCCACCCAGCAGGACCCAAGTACAGGACCCGCCCTCCGTCCGGAGCAGGTATTACAGCAAGACGGCAGCCGCAACAATGTGTCATTGCAGAAAAAAGGGAAGGAAGGCGAATCATCAAATATGACCTGTTTGTAAACAGTGTAGCACTACAGATCCAGAGTGCCGCCTGGACCACCGGTGGCTTATTATAGTGATGGTGTCGGGCTTTGACCACCGTTGGCTGAACACATCTTTAATGGTTTGTAACCGTGTCTGCATATTCCCGCGTAGTAACGGCTGTTCGGCTGCAGGGCTGCGGAGCGCCGAGGCTTTATAGTCACACCTGCTGATCTCTTTTGTCTCACGTGAAATGTAACAAACCACAGAGGTGAGCGGCTCATGAAGGGAGGGGGTGCAGCTCAGGAGGGTCAACCCCTGGGTGAGGAGAACTTTGGGCGGCTTCACATGGGTGGAAGTAATTTGTGCATGACTCAGCGCAGTTAGCGCTCGCAGATCATGTCTTTTTGCGCACAGTATACAACCGCGCCCGATTTAAGTGGTTGTTCAGCCTGATGAGTTCCCGATGTGTTACTTTTCTTGTGGAATTGCGCAGCGTATTGGTAAGGTATAACGATTTCCAGAGCAGCCACGTGTATCGCCATCATGATGTGCGGTCAGCATGTCCGCGAGAAGCTACAGCATCCAACAAAATACCAAGTGGCACCAGTCAAAGCCAACCTGAGGAGATTTAAAGGTAAGGCCAGGGCTACATGGCACCTTTGGACATGCAGCACGAAGATCGCATTGTTTGGCATTGCAGCTCTCTCCCGTTGAAGTAAATGGGAAGGCGGGAACACCAAACTGGACCACTGCTGAATGGACAGAGTTGTGAGCTTTCTGGCCCTCGGTAGCAGCTGATAAACTTGGGTCCTGAGCAGCGGACTCACCCAATCTGCTTTTGATGATCTATACTAAGGATAGTAACTAGAGATGAGCGAGCATACTCGTCCGAGCTTGATGCTCGTTCGAGTATTAGGGTGCTCGAGATGCTCGTTACTCGAGACGACCACCACGCGGTGCTTGTCTCGATTAAACGAGCACTGACCATTAAATTCAATGGAGCCAGCAAGACAGCCGGCTCCATTGAAAGCAATGGGCTGCCGGCGATCTCAGGATGGATTTTCGGGAAGGGCTTAAAAATATAAGCCCTTACCTAAAAATCATCCTAAAATGTGTAAAAAGTAAAAAAAAAAATATATACTCACCTTGTCCCGGCAGAATGATGTTACCCCATTGAATTCAATGGAGCCGGCCATACAGCCGGCTCCATTGAAAGCAATGGGCTGCCGGTGATCGCACAATGAATTTTCGGGAAGGGCTTAAATATATAAGCCTTTCCCTGCAATTCATCCAGAAATGTGTAAAAATAAAAAAAATATATATACTCACCTGGTCCCGGCAGATGGAGTTCAGCTCGGCCAGCAGCAGTCCTCCTGAACTGCTCTGAACAGCTGTGAGTAGTATTCAGCGGCCGGGCATTTAAAATCCCCACCTGCTGAATGAGCTGCCTCTGATTGGTCACAGCCTGACCAATCAGAGGCAGATCTCACTCACACACCCATTCATGAATTCATGAATGGGTGAGTGAGTGCTGCCTCTGATTGGCTCAGCGCAGCTCTCAGCTGAATGACAGCAGTTCAGCACCACAGTGCAGGGGACAGCAGGAGAAGACGCAGCTGTGCCCCGGCAGCTGAAGGGAGGTGAGTATCTATTTTTTTATTTTTTTTTTAAATCACTTATAAGCCATTCCCTGGAAATGAATTAAATGTAAAGCCCTTCCCTGAAAAAGAATTCAGGTGTGCCAGCGGACCATTGTCTTCAATGGAGTCGCCGGCAGCAGCAGCGGCTCCATTGAAGAGAATGCCTGCATTTTTATTCTTTTTTACACTAAAATCTTTCTTTTTCAGGTTAAGGGCTTATATTTTTAAGCCCTTCCCGAAAATTCATCCCGCGCTCTCCGGCAGCCCATTGCTTTCAGTGGAACCTGCTGTATTGCCGGCTCCATTGAATTCAATGGGCTAACATCGTTCTTCTCTGCCACAGCTGTTACAGCTGTGGCAGAGGAGAACGATCGTTATGCTGACAGTGGGGGGGGGGGGGTGTCTCACTCATGCCACTATTGTGGCTTAATAGTGAGACCTCGGAGCCCGAAATGCAGCCCTGCATGTTGCTCCTCGCCTGCCCTATCCATTTCTGTTATTTTTTACATGACTTTGGTGATTTGCTAAGATTTTCACAAATGAAAACCTTAGCGGAGCACCTGTCATATATACAAAAATGCTCGAGTCACCCATTGACTTCAATGGGGTTCGTTACTCGAAACGAACTCTCGAGCATCACTGAAAGTTCGACTCGAGTAACGAGCACTCGAGCATTTTGGTGCTCGCTCATCTCTAATAGTAACCGAAGCATATGCCCCAGGGCTCATGTAGTGCTATGCTAAGGATGGGTCACCAATAGTGTTCACTTGGGAAATTCTTTTAATATTTACACCATAGAAAAGTATCAAAAAATAGACAACAAAAGTAAATAATCTCAATGTCAGGCTGCAGCTGCAAAAGCAAATAGGATTTTAAAGGGAGTAAAAAGAGAGAGAACCCCATAATCCACATGTAGTATTACCCTTCTATAAATCCCATCTAAGACCACACCTCAAACATGGGATACAGCTTTGGGCTCCATATTGTAAACATTGTATACGTGGGGGAGGGTCAAGGGTGGGCAGCTAGATTATTAAACGGATGGGAGGTCTCTTGAAATTAAATGCTGAAAAACCTTTGGAGGTGGTCTTATTGACATACATACTTGTGGTCATTACACAGAACTGGCCCATGCTTTATTCATTCCAAGGACTGTGCAAAAGCCCAACATGTATTGTGGAGGAAAGAGGGTTCAGATACTAATTTAACAGTGTAGCGACACCAGCTGGACACACGATGACAAAACTGGACTTCACAGGCAATGGATGCCTTTCCTATGTGCTGTTAGTGTCTACCAGTACTCCCTGGGATTACATCTTCCCTTAATCTATCCCTGATACTGACCCTAACACCAGACACCACTGTCCCAGAGTTTCCCTGAAGATATACCTAATGGAAATCCTATCTGAAATACTGACAAACAGTGAAAGGATACTAAGACCCAGAGACAAGAAACGAACAGAGCAGAACTGAAGTAAGACAAAGACAGATACAATGCACAAGGCTAAGAATCAAGGACTGGAAATAACATGTCAAAACTATACTGACCAGAAACACAGCTAGGCTAGGAAAAAGATACTAGAAATATATAAGGAATACTGGATTTACATGTATATAGCTTACGCTATAACCAGCACCACACTGCAGAAATATATAGAAAGGCTGACCAATCAGCAGCTCCTCTGCAGCCATGTGATCATCTCAGTCTAATAGATCAGCTGGGAGAGAGTTACATAGCAACTACCCCAAGAACAAACTTGAAGGCAGATGATACCTCAGGGGCGTCCCTGCTGGGCATAGCAGAAAGGAAGGGTTCTTTACTGCCCGTTCTTCCCTCTGCTGTCTATGAATGAATAAGTGGATGTGTAGAAAAGGAGATGCAGCTGCAGGTTCAGTGTGAGACTGTAGGCTTAGAGATTGGGGAGGAGCAGCGAGAAGGGGAAGACATTTGCTTGGCTTAGAGCACAAACTCCAGCTCTGACATCACACCAGGAAGAACCCGCCCACCAGGTACAGAGATGAAACGTATAACACAGAAACCAGCAGAACAGAGCAAAATGACCCCAAATCACACATTTCTGCTGGCAGCACATCTAACGGACGCCGGCAGCGGCCTGCTGGGATTTCTTATGTCAGCAATAAGAAGCTGTAAATCAGAGCAGAGCGCATGATGTCATCTAAACGGCGTATACGGTCTATCGTGTCACAGAGACTCCCAGGATGGTCATGGAGTCCACCCTGCGAGTGGGGGAGCCGCCTCCAGGACTCGCCATGCAGACTCCAGTATATTCATAGGGAGAAACCCCATTGTTCTACCTTGTGCATAGAAACGGTATAAAGGCTCCAGGCGGGTGGGGGGGGGGGGGGGGGTGATGTCGCAGCTCTGACACCATTTACAGTCCATTCATCCCGAATTCCCTGCACTTTCTGGAATCCACTTCTGCTGACCTCGGGGGATAATCTCACGGTATCACAGACCTCTGATGGATGCTACTCTGTAGGTCGCCCACCGACGGCCATTATTACAAGAAGACCTCATGTCGGCCGTGCTGGTCAACAGAGTTAACCCTTACCTGACCAAGGTCTTCTGGGCCTTAATCACCAGAGCAAAACTTCCCAAACTGAAATGCTGAATTTAATGGGAATTCCTAATTTTGTTTTGTGCGCCCAGATGTGTTCTGTGGACCGTAGAACTGTCTAATCCTTACAGATTGGACGTCTTCTTGTTTGGCAGTGATAAATGGGCAGAAACAGGGACAAATACACCTTTTCCTATTTATTCCTAAGTTCTCTCTTAAACTAGTTGGTTCAATCTGTAATATTTAACCCCGCAATGTCTGCGGTAGTGCGGTGCGCAGCGCGGCCCCGTGTACATTGTATGCGTAGCACTACAAGCACCAGGCCTACATTGTGGCGTCGCCTCCGGCCGCTCTCCAGGAGGTCTGCACACAAGCACGTTGTTTTTCTGTCGCAGTCCCGCGTTGATCTGGGGGTCCTGAAGGGGTTAAATAAGGCAGACATCTGCAGGATGGTCAGCGGCTACAGTTTATATAACCTCGATCACCATGAAGTGTATCCCTTATGGGGCCAGCAGACGAGCAGGTAGAGGGCGAGGAAGCGAAATCACGATGGGTAACCCCGCCTTTGGGGTCACCTGACATCTCCAGCTCAGTTAGAGACCACCAGCTGTGACTAAAGCAGCACAGACACTAGAAAGAAGGGGGCGATGCCATGTTGGCGTTGGTACCTGCTGTGACATGCGCTGCGCCTGGTGCTGTAACCCCTTGGTGGCCATGACTGTTTGCGCCTTTATTCATTCTTTTTCATCCTGGCATTCCTTCTGCCATTACCTTTTAGTGATTCCGGCGCCGGACGCACGAGGTTTGTTGTTTGTGGGACACCTTCTATTTTTAATGGCATCATTTTTGGGTCCATATAATGTATTGTGTGACAGCATTCAGTGTGCAAAACTAAATACTGTGATGTCATTCTTCTCCGGCTCGGCGCGGTTCCGGCATTACCACATGCGTAATTTATTTAACATTTTTTTACGTAATAAAGGGGGGAGGTGGACTCTGACATTTTTTTTACGATGCTTTTTTATACTTTTTTAACTTTCTGTTTTTGTCCCACTGGGGGCGTGATTATCACCGTATGTCACTATTCTTCTAATACACTGCTGTACTTCAGTATAGCAGTGTATTACAAAGCCTATGAAGCTCAGCCAGAAGGTGAGCCTCATAGGCCACCATAGCTTGCAGACCTGGAGGCCATATTCAAGCCCCCAGGTGCCATAGTACCCCACCGGGACCCTGCGATCCTTGGGGTCTGATGGGTGGCAGAGGGAGCCTCTCTGTGTTTAACGTACCACAGTCGCACAGACCGTGGCATGTGAAGGGTTACATACTGGGAATTGAAGGTTTCTCTGGTCCTTGCTTTTTGAGCAGCTGAGCACCCGCTGCCCCCAGCATGGGAGACCCGCGCCGTTGTCAAAAGACAGAATAAAGCTCCTTAATGGCCGCCATCAAAAGGCGTCTGGGTGGTTGTTAGGGGGTTAATGTAGATCTAGATCATAGACCACGGAGGACCGAGTAGATCTGAGCAGAGTCCCCGGGAGCGCCCGTCTCCGATCAGCTTCCAGGCGGAGAGCGGCGTACAGCGGGCGTCATGTAAAGAGGCAGCACAAGCTCTTCTGGAGATCTGCGTCCTGGACCCTACAGGTGACCACCGCCATCCGCCTACGGGCACAGACAAGCGGGCTGTGCTCTCCCTGCACCGCCATAGTACAAGGGGGGGCGCTGATATTGGGGCACTCGGCCTGAGGATTGTTACTCATAGAAGACTGAGTACAGAGAGGCCAGTCTGGTAACATGGCGCCTCCGTGGGACAAACTGCACCATGAAGCGGCCCTGTTCCCATTTACAGACTACTACAAAGACTGCAGCCGAGTCTCTCCACACGTGTGCATGTAACACATGGAAGGGCCTGTCCGTTGTCTGTGAATGTCCTGCAGCGTCCTTACTACTGTTGGCATGCAACCGCTCCACACACCAGGGACTGGCTGTACGATGGACCCGCCAGAAAGGGGAAGGTGTTAATGAACCATTCAGGGATGTCTGACGACTATTCCTGAACCTCCAAGGAGCCCTCGGCCGACTATTCCTGAACCTCCACGGAGCCCTCGGCCGACTATTCCTGAACCTCCACGGAGCCCTCAGCCTCCCATAATGTCCCGGGCAGAGACTAGCCCCAACATACCAGCAAGCGAGCCGCCGGTGGTCACAGAGGCCCCCTGGTGGTAGGAAGTTACCCCAGACAGCGGCTCCATCTTCAGTTGGACATACACTACACCAATGACCTGGAGCCATGATTAACCCAACTAGTCATCCCAACAAAACCCCCGCCCTGGAAGAAGGGACATAAAACCTCCTGAAGGGGGAAATGGCCTGACATACAGAATGTGAGGGGGGCATATATGTAACATGTCATCAGGGAGAAGTGGGAAAAAGGCCATAGGCTGGTGAGTGGGCCATACTAACCCATATGGACTAAGAGGCAAACGGGGCTTATTCTTACAGTAGCCAGACTCTACCCAACAGGAGGCTGCCAAGAAAGCATACCCTGGAACGGGAGGAATCAGTGTGCCCTCCCACGCCCACTGGGTGCCCTGCAGGGTACATTGTACCCCAGCGCCAGCAGCCATATCAGGAGCTTAGATACAGAGCGCAGTTGGTTGTGCGAAGAGCACTGAAGACGGAGCATATATGTCTTCATATACGTTGTAGTCCTTCCTGTCGCGCTCTAGAAGTCTACCAATCCGCAGCGGTTACGTGGAGGATGTTCTCACCGGGCGCCTCTACACAGACTCATCCAATATGACCCAATATGTAATAGAGCCGTATATATTGGTGCCGTTGGCAGAGGTTGGCGGGGAGCAGACGGTAATGGTGTTTACACCAGCAGACGATGATACAATGTCAGGGACACAAGTTAATTACGCATTAAATAGGTCGTCCTCCGTCCTACTGCAGAAAGAGCCAAGCGACTAGTTAAAGCAGGACCGTAATGTGTTGTTGATTGGGCTGACAACCCCGGACAATGGCTGCTAATTAGGACAAATTATTCTAAGAAGCACTTTTAGGCATTGTATATTGTAAAGTTCACCCAATCATTGTAATAGTCTGTAAAAATGTTCTCTTTGTTACCGCTGGCCTTTAATTTAGTTCTCCATGCATGACGGCTCAATCCTTTATCCGGCATCCCAATCGGCGTGCGGCAGAGGCGGCTTCTCCAATATTGCATGTATTACCGGGTGACCTTTTTAATGCCAGGCATTCACTTCATCTGGAGACCGGCGCCGGCACCGGGGAATTAAGTAATTGGAGCCGTTAGATATCACCGCCTATTAATCAGCAGTAAAAAGAACATTTGCTGAAATGCTTCTCGCACCTTAAGTGTCCCACAGATCAGGCGGCCTGCAAAATGACAGACAAGCAAAAACAAAAGCCCATCACCACAACCAGGACCCGCTGCCGCCACAGAAGGGCTTGACTAGTCGGTAATGAGCCTTGCAGCCGTTTGGTCGCACCGAAGGAGACGCTGATTTACATAGAAGAATCTTTGTAGCTGAAATAGATTAGTTATAAAGACGGATGGCCGGTGACGGAGCGCCCCCTGTGTCTGGCTGAGCGCACTGCAACGCATGAGCTGCAGCACCGTCTCCCAAATGATTCAACCTTGAGCACCTCTGGGACAAAAGGGAGCTTGAGGCTCCCTGCCAAAAAGTGGGGATCCTGTGGACAGAAACAACTCATCACTGAAAGGGGTCGGAGGAGGATGTCAGGAATCGTTCTGACCAACAGGCTGCACAGTCAGCTGAATACAACGCTGGAGCTCCAACTAACGTGTCCGGACGCACAACTCGCCGTTCCTCCGCACGGATGGTACAACAGCAGACGGCCAGTTCCAGCGCCATTGTGTCTAAGAGAAACAGAAAGACTCCAGCGGGCAAAAGAGCGCAAAACTTGTATCACTGAGCAGCGGGAAAACATCTCCTGGTCAGATGGAGCCAGATTTATGTGGTGATGGGAGGGCAGAATTTGGGGCAAGCAGCATGAATCGCTGACCCCTTCCTGTCAGCCGGTCAGAACATGTCAGCACCGCCATCTAATCTGCAGCAACTACAAGAAGCTTCCTGTCCGCAGGGGCCGATATTCCCACAGGATGATGTCATCACTGAGTGGGATCTACACCACGATGTGTTGCTGCGGTTCTGAAGGCCAAAGGAGTCCAACGCTACTAGATGGGGTAATAACGGGGCGGTCGGGGTAGGTTACGCACGTGAACAGGGGTCCTCTTTATCTTGAGACAAATTCCTACATAATTAATGTAACATTTAGATGTAGCAGTGCTGAGTTAGTTGCTCGGCTCTTCATGATATGGTAATTTAGTATGAGTAGATGCAGCCTTCAGATGACAACTCCAGCTCTGCTCCATCTCTTTCCCATAGTACCTGCTCTTGTATACACAATGCGCCGCCGGCTCCTCCGGATGATGATTACGGCCCGCGATGTGTATAGGAGATGACAGGCCGGTGCATCCATGAATCCGTGAACGCGGCCGCATGTTGCCATGAGACGACGTTTTAAAGTATTATTCAAATGCGTGACACTTAGATTCGCGCTGATTCCTGTTTCCGGTGGCCGTGGGGATTTGTGTTTCATTAATAAGATGCACAACACTTCCCGGCCCTGGAAGGGGGATAATATGCTGGCTTTCTGAGAAATAATCCCTCTTCTTCTGTAGTCAGCGACTGGAGATCGGCGCTTTTAGTTTAGGATAGCCCCCACATAGAGAGGGGGCTGTGAGTCATGGAATCCTGGAATGGTAGAGCTGGAAGGGTCCTCCAGGGTCTTTAGGTCCTCCAGGGTCATCGGCTCCTCCGGGGTCATCAGAACCTCCGCATTCATTGGGTCCTCCAAGGTCATCAGGTCCTCTGAGGTCATCAGTTCCTTCAGGGCCATGGAGTCCTCTGGGGTCATCGGGACCTCTTGGGTCATCAGGTCCAACCCCATGCTCAGTGCAGGATCACTAAATCATCCCAGACAGATGTCTGTCTGGCCTCTGAACACTTCCATTGAAGGAGAACTCCCCACCTCCTGTGGCAACCTGTTCCACTCATTGATCCACCTCACTGTCTAATATCTAATCTGTGTCTCCTCCCTTTCAGTTTCATCCCATTGCTTCTAGTCTTTCCTTGTGCAGATGAGAATAGGGCTGATCCCTCTGCACTGTGACAGCCCTTCAGATATTTGTAGACCGCTATTAAGTCTCCTCTCAGCCTTCTCTTCTGCTAAACATTCCCAGATCCTTTACCCGTTCCTCATAGGACATGATTTGCAGACCGCTCACCATCTTGGTAACTCTTCTCTGAACTTGCTCCAGTTTGTCTATGTCTTGTATAAAGTGGGGTGCCCAGAACTGGACCCAGTATTCCAGATGAGGTCTGACTAAGGAAGAGTAGAGGGGGATAATGACGTCACGTGATCTAGACTCTATGCTTCTCTTAATGCATCCCAGAATTGTCTTTGCCTTTTTGGCTGCTGCATCACACTGTTGACTCATGTTCAGTCTATGATCTATTAGTGTACCCAAGTCTTTTTCACATGTGCTGCTGCTTAGCCCAATTCCTCCCATTCTGTATTTGCTTTCTTCATGTTTCTTGCCCAGATGTAGGACTTTGCATTTCTCCTTGTTAAATACCATTCTGTTAGTCGCCGCCCACTGTACAAGCTTTTCTAGATCTTTTTGAATCCTCCCTCTTTTCCCTAGTGTTAGCTATCCCTCCTAGCTTTGTGTCGTCTGCAAACTTGATCCGTTTCCCCCCCAATTCGCTCCTCTTCTGCATCCATTCGTAGACCGAGCCTGTGATCCCGCCTCCTCTGTCTATTCGTAAGGACTGCAGGCGGATAGAATGTGAAAGAGTGAAGTTGTAATAATGAAAAAATAATGTTCAAAATGTACAATTACTGCAAATGAAGTAAAGCGGTTCCTGGCACGTTCTTCCACATCTACATAAAGCAACAGACTGAGCTCTGCTACATCTGTATGCTGTAATCGTGCGGCTTGTTTATTCAGCGATACGTAGGCACTCCACAGTCGTCTTCAGCTGTCACTCCCAGCTGTCTAATTTACAGTCACGCCAGAGACAATCAGTCAGTGTCATACAAATCCACTAATGATATGCGTCTCCACTGATATATGTGCTGAGATTAGCATAAAAATATGAACATATGCCGAAATTATGGTTTAATAAGAAAATTGTTGCTTTTAAAGGTGCACTAAAAGTCGTCCCTGTCTGTGTGTAGTAGAATGTATTCTGTTATCCTCTTGTAGTACGCCAGAGTTGGGGTCCCACAGGACTACTGCTCCTACCTCAGGTAAAGTGTGTGTATGTATCTGTAGTTATGGTAAAGTATGTCAGTGTGGCTTTAAATGGTCAACAATGTATTAACATTTGGTGTTCCTACCACCTAACACTAACCTCTAGTTAGATCTGGGATTGGCTTGTTAGCTTTCCCTTAGCTCAGGATTGGTTAGCAAGGCGAGTATAAAAGGTGTAGAGTGGGTGCGGTTAATCAGTCTAGTCCAGGGGAGCCTGAGATAGAGACCGAGGAGGAACATGGAGAAGATCTTACCACTCATCAGAACCAGTCTAGTCCTGGATATAGCTGAGAGAAGACAACCAGAGATAGAAATCGGGGAGGAACATGGAGAAGATCTTACTGCTGATCAGAACCAGTCTAGTCCTGGAGCCAGTCTAGTCTCAAAGATAGGTGAGAGAAACAGCCAGAGATAGAGACCGGGGAGGAACAAGGCGGACATCTTTAACAAAGTCTTCTAAAGAGAAGATCTAACAGAGTCAGTGTGATGGGGAGTTAGAACATCTTAGTGTAAGTACCTAAGGCAAGGTTGTGTTGGAGTGTTAGCAGTGGAGAGAGAGAGGACAGAAAAGAGGAGGAAAGAAAGGAGATCAAGTCAGCAAGTCATCTTTAACATAACAGTCAAAGCCAAAGAGGTGAAAGCTGGAAGTTAATGTTATCCCCCTGAGAGGAGCAAGGTTCAAAAGTCTAGAAATATGTGCTAAACTCATCAATGTCTGCAAGTGTAATTTCCTCATCTACTTAAAATGAATGCAATATAATTGAGAAGCCGAGTTCCCTCTCGCCCTGCAATAAAGGGTTACATTGTTTTCATCATCTGAAGTCTGCTTCCTGGAGTTCCTTCCCATCCTCGACATACTGCACTGAGGTACCACATGACACTACAGGAGTGCAAGGACTTTTACCCCATTTTTGTTTAGTTCTCCCTACCCATATACGGACGGGCGTCATGACAAACTGACATCTTACCCTACCGGACCCAGTGGGCTGCAGGCCATAACAGCTCCCTATATCATTTATTTTTATCATTTTTTTTAGTTATTTTTACCACTTTGCATGTGGCCTACCGGCACAGAACATGACTCCCCACATTGGAGGGGAGCAGCAGAGCCACCATTGACAACCATCTTATTCCCTACTGCTTTACCCTTGTCAGTGGTCTGCGCCCGGTCTGGCTCACTGCACTCTGTTATCATCAATCTCAGCTTGGAGGGACCCTGAATGGAGCTCAATGGGATTAAAGGAGTCCTCTGGAACTATAGCATTGATGGCCTATCCTTAACCCCTTAAGGCCCCATCACAGTTCTTTCCACGGGTTCAGTAGTAATTAATGCTATGTTCTTGCTGTGAAGCCGAGGACTGGAATATTCTCTGATCCCAGGCAATCGATGACGATGTGGCATCTAAGGGGGCTCTCTCTGTCTACCCATTGCTGCTTGGGGAGTTGATATAGAGGTGCATCAGGTAATACAAATCATAAGATGGAGCAATACCTCTGCACTGCCCCCTATTGGAAGGCAGTATTCCTGCAAGTCAATATCAGACTTTATATCAAGCCTTGTAACGATGACTGGGATGTGAACCAAAGCTTATATTCCATTTTTTTATCATTTGCATATTTCCCAGAGGAGCATGCATGGCCTTATAAGTCTCCTCACCCCTTCTAGGTGCTCTCCCTAAGAAGAAACACCCTTCCTGACCCACATTTATAGGCCTCTCGCTAGCAAACCAGAAGCGTGCTGCACAATGAAATCAATGTTAGTTTTTCTCCATCAGGTCTGCTTATCTAGACGTCAAATATCTGTATACATACTGTACTGCACATGTAATGACGGCCGATCAAGAACTAAATGTAGATCCCAAGAAGCCTAGAAGATGAACAACAAAGCAAACGTTTCTGCTGAATCTGCGTTGAGATGTTCCTGGTCTTTGGCGCTGGATGTGTCACCGGGTGGTCCGCCATCATACTTGTATCCCATCGGCCGCAGTCCTGTTCTTCACTGTCCTTAGTTTCTAGTGGAATCACCCTCTTCATCGCTTTACATCACCAAGACAATCTGGAAATTAATGATGTCAACATTTTCTTCATGATGTCATCGCCAGTAAGAGAACTTGAAGACATCAGAACATGTGAAGTTCACGAGCAGAAAACATCACGGAACATCAGCAGAATCCTCGAATCCCGAGTCCTAAAACAGAATCAGCGGCACAACAATACCCACAATAAGGGCTCCAGGCGCCACAACACTTCGCTTTGTTCCCCAGTGCCGGGCATCGGAGGAGCTGCCTTCTGAACCCCAAGTCCTGCCCGCCCCTTCTCTACTGCTAATACCCTCTACTCGTTATCCCTGCAGTGTTCCTTAACCCTTCCAGTCCAGGATGTAATTGGACGTCCTGGGTGAGGAGGGGTCCCGCGAATGGATGTAAACTTATGTCTTATGGATGGTAGGCTCAGAGGCTCAGTCCCCGCCATCAGCAGCGGGAGTCAGCTGGGACTGACAGCCGACCCCTGCAATGGCAGTAATTGATCTCCGCTGCTAAAGTCTTATATGGCCGATCACGGCAGGCAAGTGTTCACAGACGGAGGGCGCTCCCTCTGTGATGTCTTCGGGTCTCAGCCATGTAATTGTCGAGGCCTAATGGGTTGCCATGGCAACTGCACACCAGATAATTAAGCCCCAGTCTGCTATGGCCTGTGATGTTAAGAGGAGTGATAATGTATTGCAGTACAGAAGTACTACAGTGTATTATCAGTGCAATCATAGCATTACAGGTTCAAGTCTACTACAAGTAGAAAAAAGTACTCAAAAAGAACGTAAAAATCCCCTGAAAAAACAACTTTGTGGTGCACTTACCTCTCGTGGTGTAAATAAAAATTATTTTAAAACTTACATATATGTTATCATCACATCAGTTACGACCCATACAGTAAACTGAACACACAACAATCACCTTCCTAAATCGCCTCCACACATTTCGCGTTCAACATGCTGCAAAAGTCATGTGACCAAAGAACTCTGTAAGTGTGAACACACATGGGCAGATCTGAATTGTGGAATCCGGAGCAGGCGACCGCCCCTGGATTCCGCAGCAAATACCGCCGTTAGAGCGCCTACCGACTACTGATATTTTTCTTGCGATGCGAGAGTGATGATTATGAAACTAATGATTTTCAATGGTTTTATACTCATTTGTGACTTTTATTCTTAAGTCTCGCAGCGCAGAGAAGAAAATCTGCGATATCGCTCAGTGTTTTCAATGGGGTCGGCGGCAGCAGCGTCGGACCTATTGAAAACATAGGGAGTACATCGCGGACTTCTGCCACAGCTGTGACCACTATGGCAGGGGATTCCTTCATCCCTGCGGGATGACATTGAATGACAGCTGAGCGCTGCCCGTGATTGGCTGAGCGTTCAGCCAATGAGACTAGCGCTTTCTGGGGGCGGGGATCTTTTAATCCCTGGCCTCCAGAACATAGAAGAAGACTGCCATGCCGAATAGAAGAGCTCTTCTAGGTGAGTATAGTATTTGTTTTTACAGCTAGAGCTGTTTTTCAGGGAGAGATTTATACTTTAAGCCCTGCCCTAAAAATCATCGCATGCCTGTAATCCACTGCTTTCAATGGTGCCGCAGCAGTGCCAGCCCCATTAAAAGCTATGGGATAGCATCATTGACTACTAACACAGCTGTGACAACTGTGACAGCTGTGGCAGAGGATTCCTTCAACCCTGCAATCCCCACAGGGATGATGGAATCCTCTGCCATAGCTGTGACAGCTGTGGCAGAAGTCCGCGATGTACTCCCTATGTTTTCAGTGGGGCTGGTGCTGCCGCCGACCCCATTGAAGACAATGAGCGATATTGCCGCATTTTCTCTACACTGCGAGGCACTTGATCTTGCATCACTAGAAAAAATATCTTGTTTGTGGGTAGAGTCATTTCTTGCTGTACCTCTTTCTCCTCTATTCTTTGTGGGTAGAGTCATTTCTTGCTGTACCTCTTTCTCCTCTCCTCTTTGTGGGTAGAGTCATTTCTTGCTGTACCTCTTTCTCCTCTCCTCTTTGTGGGTAGAGTCATTTCTTGCTGTACCTCTTTCTCCTCTCCTCTTTGTGGGTAGAGTCATTTCTTGCTGTACCTCTTTCTCCTCTCCTCTTTGTGGGTAGAGTCATTTCTTGCTGTACCTCTTTCTCCTCTCCTCTTTGTGGGTAGAGTCATTTCTTGCTGTACCTCTTTCTCCTCTCCTCTTTGTGGGTAGAGTCATTTCTTGCTGTACCTCTTTCTCCTCTCCTCTTTGTGGGTAGAGTCATTTCTTGCTGTACCTCTTTCTCCTCTGCTCTTTGTGGGTAGAGTCATTTTTTGCTGTACCTCTTTCTCCTCTTCTCTCCTCTTTGTGGGTAGAGTCATTTCTTGCTGTACCTCTTTCTCCTCTCCTCTCCTCTTTGTGGGTAGAGTCATTTCTCGCTGTACCTCTTTCTCCTCTGCTCTGTTCTTTGTGGGTAGAGTCATTTCTTGCTGTACCTCTTTCTCCTCTGTTCTTTGTGGGTAGAGTCATTTCTTGCTGTACCTCTTTCTCCTCTGTTCTTTGTGGGTAGAGTCATTTCTTGCTGTACCTCTTTCTCCTCTTCTCTGTTCTTTGTGGGTAGAGTCATTTCTTGCTGTACCTCTTTCTCCTCTGCTCTTTGTGGGTAGAGTCATTTCTTGCTGTACCTCTTTCTCCTCTCCTCTGCTCTTTGTGGGTAGAGTCATATCTTGCTGTACTTCTTTCTCCTCTGTTCTTTGTGGGTAGAGTCATTTCTTGCTGTACCTCTTTCTCCTCTGCTCTTTGTGGGTAGAGTCATTTTTTGCTGTACCTCTTCCTCCTCTGTTCTTTGTGGGTAGAGTCATTTCTTGCTGTACCTCTTTCTCCTCTCCTCTCCTCTCCTCTTTGTGGGT
The DNA here is from genome assembly GCF_035609145.1 of Eleutherodactylus coqui. Classification (NCBI taxonomy): domain Eukaryota; kingdom Metazoa; phylum Chordata; class Amphibia; order Anura; family Eleutherodactylidae; genus Eleutherodactylus; species Eleutherodactylus coqui. The sequence continues at coordinate 301,254,607 of NC_089840.1, read as the reverse complement.
AGAGTCATTTCTTGCTGTACTTCTTTCTCCTCTATTCTTTGTGGGTAGAGTCATTTTTTGCTGTACCTCTTTCTCCTCTGCTCTTTGTGGGTAGAGTCATTTTTTGCTGTACCTCTTTCTCCTCTGTTCTTTGGGGGTAGAGTCATTTCTTGCTGTACCTCTTTCTCCTCTCCTCTGTTCTTTGTGGGTAGAGTCATTTCTTGCTGGACCTCTTTCTCCTCTGCTCTTTGTGGGGTAGAGTCATTTCTTGCTGTACCTCTTTCTCCTCTCCTCTGTTCTTTGTGGGTAGAGTCATTTCTTGCTGGACCTCTTTCTCCTCTGCTCTTTGTGGGTAGAGCCATTTCTTGTTGTACCTTTTTCTCCTCTGCTCTTTGTGGGTAGAGTCATTTCTTGCTGTACCTCTTACTCCTCTCCTCTATTCTTTGTGGGTAGAGTCATTTCTTGCTGTACCTCTTACTCCTCTCCTCTATTCTTTGTGGGTAGTCATTTCTTGCTGTACCTCTTTCTCCTCTGCTCTTTGTGGGTAGAGTCATTTCTTGCTGTACCTCTTTCTGCTCTGTTCTTTGTGGGTAGAGTCATTTCTTGCTTTACCTCTTTCTCCTCTCCTCTTTGTGGGTAGAGTCATTTCTTGCTGTACTTCTTTCTCCTCTATTCTTTGTGGGTAGAGTCATTTTTTGCTGTACCTCCTTCTCCTCTGTTCTGTGTGGGTAGAGTCATTTCTTGTTGTACCTCTTTCTCCTCTCCTCTTTGTGGGTAGAGTCATTTCTTGCTGTACCTCTTTCTCCTCTGCTCTTTGTGGGTAGAGTCATTTCTTGCTGTACCTCTTTCTCCTCTGCTCTTTGTGGGTAGAGTCATTTTTTGCTGTACTTCTTTCTCCTCTATTCTTTGTGGGTAGACTCATTTCTTGCTGTACTTCTTTCTCCTCTATTCTTTGTGGGTAGAGTCATTTCTTGCTGTACCTCTTTCTCCTTTGTTCTTTGTGGGTAGATTCATTTCTTGCTGGACCTCTTTCTCCTCTGTTCTTTGGGGGTAGAGTCATTTCTTGCTGTACCTCTTTCTCCTCTGTTCTTTGTGGGTAGAGTCATTTCTTGCTGTACCTCTTTCTCCTCTGCTCTGTTCTTTGTGGGTAGAGTCATTTCTTGCTGTACCTCTTTCTCCTCTACTCTGTTTTTTGTGGGTAGAGTCATTTCTTGCTTTACCTCTTTCTCCTCTGCTCTGTTCCTTGTGAGCAGAGTCATTTCTTGCTGTACCTCTTTCTCCTCTGTTCTTTGTGGGTAGAGTCATTTCTTGCTGTACCTCTTTCTCCTCTGTTCTTTGTGGGTAGAGTCATTTCTTGCTGTACCTCTTTCTCCTCTGCTCTGTTCTTTGTGGGTAGAGTCATTTCTTGCTGTACCTCTTTCTCCTCTCCTCTGTTCTTTGTGGATAGAGTCATTTCTTGCTGTACATCTTTATCCTTTGCTCTGTTCTTTGTGGGTATAGTCATTTCTTGCTGTACCTCTTTCTCCTCTGCTCTTTGTGGGTAGAGTCATTTTTTGCTGTACTTCTTTCTCCTCTATTCTTTGTGGGTAGAGTCATTTCTTGCTGCACCTCTTTCTCCTCTGCTCTTTGTGGGTAGAGTCATTTCTTGCTGTACCTCTTCCTCCTCTGTTCTTTGTGGGTAGAGTCATTTCTTGCTGTACCTCTTTCTCCTTTGTTCTTTGTGGGTAGATTCATTTCTTGCTGGACCTCTTTCTCCTCTGTTCTTTGGGGGTAGAGTCATTTCTTGCTGTACCTCTTTCTCCTCTGTTCTTTGTGGGTAGAGTCATTTCTTGCTGTACCTCTTTCTCCTCTGCTCTGTTCTTTGTGGGTAGAGTCATTTCTTGCTGTACCTCTTTCTCCTCTACTCTGTTTTTTGTGGGTAGAGTCATTTCTTGCTTTACCTCTTTCTCCTCTGCTCTGTTCCTTGTGAGCAGAGTCATTTCTTGCTGTACCTCTTTCTCCTCTGTTCTTTGTGGGTAGAGTCATTTCTTGCTGTACCTCTTTCTCCTCTGTTCTTTGTGGGTAGAGTCATTTCTTGCTGTACCTCTTTCTCCTCTGCTCTGTTCTTTGTGGGTAGAGTCATTTCTTGCTGTACCTCTTTCTCCTCTCCTCTGTTCTTTGTGGATAGAGTCATTTCTTGCTGTACATCTTTCTCCTTTGCTCTGTTCTTTGTGGGTATAGTCATTTCTTGCTGTACCTCTTTCTCCTCTGCTCTGCTCTTTGTGGGTAGAGTCATTTCTTGATGTACCTCTTTCTCCTCTCCTCTGTTCTTTGTGGGTAGAGTCATTTCTTGCTGTACCTCTTTCTCCTCTGTTCTTTGTGGGTAGAGTCATTTCTTGCTGTACCTCTTTCTCCTCTGTTCTTTGTCGGTAGAGTCATTTCTTGCTGTACCTCTTTCTCCTCTGCTCTTTGTGGGTAGAGTCATTTCATGCTGTACCTCTTTCTCCTCGGCTCTTTGTGAGTAGAGTCATTTCTTGCTGTACCTCTTTCTCCTCTGCTCTTTGTGGGTAGAGTCATTTCTTGCTGTACCTCTTTCTCCTCTGTTCTTTGTCGGTAGAGTCATTTCTTGCTGTACCTCTTTCTCCTCTGTTCTTTGTCGGTAGAGTCATTTCTTGCTGTACCTCTTTCTCCTCTGCTCTGTTCTTTGTGGGTAGAGCCATTTCTTGCTGCACCTTTTTCTCCTCTCCTCTGTTCTTTGTGGATAGAGTCATTTCTTGCTGTACATCTTTCTCCTCTGCTCTGCTCTTTGTGGGTAGAGTCATTTCTTGCTGTACCTCTTTCTCCTCTCCTCTGTTTTTTGTAGGTAGAGTCATTTCTTGCTTTACCTTTTTCTCCTCTGCTCTGTTCCTTGTGAGCAGAGTCATTTCTTGCTGTACCTCTTTCTCCTCTGTTCTTTGTCGGTAGAGTCATTTCTTGCTGTACCTCTTTCTCCTCTGCTCTTTGTGGGTAGAGTCATTTCTTCCTGTACCTCTTTCTCCTCTGCTCTGCTCTTTGTGGGTAGAGTCATTTCTTGCTGTACCTCTTTCTCCTCTGCTCTGCTCTTTGTGGGTAGAGTCATTTCTTGCTGTACCTCTTTCTCCTCTCCTCTGCTCTTTGTGGGTAGAGCCATTTCTTGCTGTACCTCTTTCTCCTCTCCTCTGCTCTTTGTGGGTAGAGTCATTTCTTGCTGGACCTCTTTCTTCTCTGTTCTTTGTGGGTAGAGTCACCGTGACGTTGGTAGTTGGGCCAATATGATTTAATAATATTATATACCAAGACCCTAGCATTATTGGTGTGGTCGGAGTGTATACTGGCATTTGGTCTACTTCTGATAATAAATGTGTATTGAGGGCTGTTGACCCTTTTTGGTTTCTGTTTGCATTGAGCTCAGTGTTAGTGTGAGGCCGCGGAGCTGCACAGCGATCTTTGGTCATGCAAGCCCCGTTGTGACTGCAGTCACACTGTAGCCCTCACCGCAGAGTTACTACCGTACTCCATTCTCCTGTAAGAGTATTTTCTGCTAACTTATCATCTCCGATCTCCGCGGGTATCATGGAAGTAGGCATCCTGTGACTCGGCAGCCTGAACCTGGTGACCGATTCCCTTTCACGGCCTCCTTACACCAGGACTTACGGTGATATTTGGAGCTGATCTCCAGGAGTCGAAGGTCACTTCCTTCCTCAAAGCCAAAATGTCAGACATATCGTAACTTCCTGAAGATTTGATGTTCCGGTGCTCAGCCTCCTGCGCCCTCGAATACTCAGCGCTGCAACATTTAAACACCGTGAAACCTGAGGAAACCCTCGCTGCCGCGGTTTATCCGGCGTAACTCCTGTAAATATTGACCACAGCTTCATCATTACAGTAAATTAGATCCTTCCAGACCATTTTGCAGAGCGTTGAGCGGACCGAGGAACGGCTCGGCATTTCTATGCGTCTGTAGCTTGGAGTGGCCGGAAAGTGTTTACAAGGACGGAATTGGAATTGATGAAATGTGGTAATTTAATTTCTGACCGAAGCTCGTGGTCACGACCCAAGACCGAGGTGAGACGGCAGACGGAGAATGACTAAATCATGTCAGGTGGACGGGGGAAATAATGTGTTCTCTCAGGGCAGAGCGGAGAAAAGGCCGATAGTCTGGAAGTGAAATGCCTTCTATTAAAGGTGTGAAGACTTTGGCAATCCTGCTGAATCACTCCAGTGACTTCAGCCGTTGGCTCTCCATGTGTTGTGAAGCCACAAGACCCAGACGTAACTCTGGCAAAGGCCCTGATTAAAGGGGATGTCCGGGATTACAACATTATGGCTGTGGTCTACCAGAAACAGTGCAGCATCCGCCCATATTGCTCATCCACTCCCGGCTTGACTACTGCAACTCGCTACTCATTGGCCTCCCCCGCACTAGACTCGCTCCGCTCCAATCCATACTAAATGCAGCAGCTAGACTCATTTTTCTATCCAGTCGTTATTCAGACGCCTCTGCATTATGCCAGTCGCTGCATTGGCTGCCCATCCACTGCAGAACTAAATTTAAACTCCTCTACCTCACTCACCTAGCTCTGCATGGCGCTGCGCCACCATACATCGCCTCCCTACTGTCAGTACACCACCATACATCGCCTCCCTCCTGTCCGTACACCACCATACATCGCCTCCCTACTGTCAGTACACCACCATACATCGCCTCCCTACTGTCAGTACACCACCCAGCCCGCTCACTCCGATCGGCTAACACCCTCAGACTAAACACCCCTGTAATACGAACCTCACATGCTCGCCTACAGGACTTCACCAGAGCAGCACCCATCCTCTGGAATGCTCTACCCCAAGGCATCCGGCACGAAATTTCAGACGTGCCTTAAAAACGCACCTCTTCAGGGAAGCATACCAAATCTCCTGACCTAGTCCCTCGCCCCTCCCTATGGTGCCCCACCCTGTTTGCCTTCTAATAAATGATCTGTACATGAAACTTCCTACTGCCTGTGTTCCCCACCCCCTGCACTTCCTGTACCACCCTCAGCCCATTTGTGTCTAACCCAATGTACCTCACATTGTATTTGTTGTAATTGTTGTATTGTTTGCATTTATCCATGCCTGAAAGCGCTGCGGAATAAGTTGCCGCTATACAAATAAAGATTATTATATTATTATTATATTGTGCAACAGTGCAGCACCCGTTGTGTTTGGCATTGCAGCCGACCCCCATTGAAGTTAATACAGCAGGCTGCAATATACCTATATACGTAACAGGACAGCAAACAATCATACAATGTATATAATATGTCATACAACAGGCAGCTGCCTGAGATACATGCCTACATGGCACGACCTTCACAGCCCGGACTGTGGGCACAACTACTGACCCGACTGTCTGCACTTGTTACAGGGTGGGGTGTAGATCACACCCCAACACAGCCCTGCACTCCCCAAATAAGGGTCACGTGCCAGGGCGCCTGCAGTAACGGTAACATTGAGGCCTATAGGATTAATAGAGCAGTAAGGACTGGACTTCATGAAGTTTAAAGCGGAAATAAGAAACGTTCAAATGATTAAAAGTTACAAAAGATAATAATAAAAGTGATACAAACAGTCCCCGACCTGCAGAGCTCTTCCAGATTAGATCGTTTACAAATCCGGGTGCCGGGAGCCGAGCTGGGGTGTGTCAGGAGTCCAGTATGAGTGTACAGTCTTCAGTTGCACCCCACTATTATCATATCGCAGTCACACCCCGTTTCCCTTTCCTGGGCTGGGCACATGCAGGGGCGCACACTTCACTGCCACAATGGCTGTTATAATCCAGTACAGAATGTAGTCGCCCCCCGACCCCCGGGTGTCACGGCTCACCAATCTGGAGTTTTGGGCGTTCTGAGTGTCCTGTGACCATGAGAGGCGCCCGGATTCCTCCAGCACAGTGATAGCCCTGGGTTCCTCACTGCCCCGAGTCCAGCCGCTCACACTGGGTATCCATATCCCATTATAGCCGGGCTCTAAGACCATCTTCATAGTATATACAATATGGCCGCTGCACGCGTTCATACCTCTGCACAATGCGAACCGCTAGCATACAACGTGCAGCGCTAAAGAGAGAACCTTCATTATAGTACAGGCCCAATAACACCATTAACCCTTTAGTGACACAGCCGACTTCGGCCCAAGGGACACAACAATTTTTGGGGGATTTTCATCTCCACTTTTCAAAAACCAGAACTGTCCTGTTGACGCGGCCGCATGAGGCTGGTTTGTGGGGGGAGCTGACGTCTTTATTGGTCCTATTTTGGGTGAATATAATGTATTTTAGAACTTTTATTAATCATTTTGGAGGGTTGCAGGAAACCATCGGTTCTGCCATTGTTCACAGCAGTAATCGCACAGCCTGACTGGCACCATGTTTTTTTCTGCGTGTCGGTACCATTATGTTCATGCCAAAATTTATATTTTTAGGTTTTTCTGCTTCTGCACAATAAAAGACCCTTTTTTAAAAATTATTTTTTTATTTCGTTGCATTCAAAGTCGCAGAATGTTTCCACGGACGGCGCTCTATTTCTTGCGTGACGAGCCGTAGTTTGTGTTGACACCATCGCGGTACATGCAGGTCTTTCGGTTACTTTTATTGTGTTTTCTGGTATGCAAAACGAAGAAAATAAGCATTTCGCCTTTGTTATTTATGGGATTTTGTAAAGATTTTGTGCCGTGTAGGATATACAGTGTATTGTATAGAAGGGCGGGGCTGGCGGCATCCATGGCCATTTTGTTTGTTCCCATCCGTAGACAGGCAAGGTTTCGGCTGGATGGCCCTTTTCACGTGTTCCATGTCTGTGGATGGACATAAAATGCCTTGTTAATGGCACCACGGATGCCGCCAGCTCCGCTTTGCCTGCACGTCTCTTGGGGTTGGGGTTCAGATCCCCACATTGGTGGCTCTGCAGTTACTACACCCCTGTGGATGCAGTTGGGTAAGAGTGCTGATCCCTTTCTACTTGTTACTTTATTGTATAGGTCATTGTGGATGTGACGATACCAAATATGTGGGGTTTTTAGGTTTTTTATATACAAACAGTACAGTGCGCAAAAAGTGTTGTTTTTTTTAAACATTATTTTTTATTTATTTTTTACATTTTGTTATGTAGGGGGCATGAAGCAGGAAAGCTCTGATGGCTATGGCAATGCGTCGCAGCACTTCTGTACTGCAGTGCCTTATCACTTACAATAGTGATGACAGGGCACAGCAACTCCTCACGCTGCCTCTGTGAACCCTTTACACAATGTACATTGATTGCGGCATGTAGAGGGTTAACAGTGGGGATCGCTGTTGCAGCTATTAGTCACAGCCACCCACAGGACATTAGTTTACGTCCTGCAACGTTAAGTGCCCCTCAGTCAGGATGTAATCTTATGTCATGTAGTGTTAAGGGGTTAAAAGCAGATAAGCCAAATCCAAACAGACATCATACAAACACAATAGCAGCACCCAGGGGTGCATAAAGGCTACCAGGGACCCCGGCTGTATGGAAATCATGGGCTCCCCAACGAGTCTAAAGTCTTACAATAACAGTCTTTTGCTGTTGTATGGGATGAACAATGTAACTAGCAGAGCTCTGTGTGTGACATGTGCCAATAGCAGAGCTCTGTGTGTGTGATGCATGCATGTAGCAGAGCTATGTGTGTGACCTGGGCCGGAAGCAGAGCTCTGTGTCTTTGTGATGTGCGCATGTAGCAGAGCTGTGTGTGTGTGATGCGTGGATGTAGCAGAGCTGTGTGCGTGCGTGATGTGCGGATTTAGCAGAGCTGCGTGTGAAACGTGTACATGTAGCAAAGCTGTGTGTGTGTGATGCGCGCATGTAGCAGAGCTGTGTGGGTGGGTGTGATTCGCACATGTAGCAGAGAGGTGCTTGTATGTATTGGACTGATATCGCTGACAGACCTACTAATATTAAATATATACAGGGGATGAAATATTCGACTTCAGTTATACCGTTCTGTGTCTGCAGTGCATTAGACCGCGGTCTCACCGCTAAACAGTACTGTAATATTACCGGGGCCACTGCAAAGTATTTCAGCTCTGCCGCTGTGCAGAGCGTCTCACAATACCCTTTCCTAGGTGGGGTTGAGATCGCCGCAGTTACCAGCACTATCCACTGGCTTTAGAGTCTTCTCCCCCTCCACACAGCCTCCATTATCTACAAGTCTCTGCGAGCGGTAAATTACCCCAAGGTATCAGCGCAAGACACAAGTCACAGCATAGAGCCTCCGCTATCTACAAGTCTCTGTGTGCGGTGAATTAAGCCACAGTTGTCAGTGCTGTACAGTGGGGTAATTTATTTGGGCCCTGCTCTAGTCTTAATCCGCCATGATGAGGAGTAGGGGTAAGGGTTGAGGACGCGGACGTGGATGCGGGCGAGGACGTGGAGGTCCAAGTGAGGGTGTGGGCACAGGCCGAGTTCCTGGTGCAGGTGAATCACAGCCGGCTGCTGCGGGATTAGGAGAGAGGCAAGTTTCTGGGGTCCCTAGCTTAATATCACAATTTATGGGTCCGTGTGGTAGACCTTTATTACAAACAGAGCAGTGTGAGCAGGTCCTGTCGTGGATGGCAGAAAATGCGTCCAGCAATGTATCGACCACCCAGTCTTCTACGCAGTCCACTACTCCTGGCTTATGAACTGCACCTCTGAATCCTCTGGGTGCTCCTCCTTCCTCCCAGCCTCCCCACTGGGACCGAGTCAGAGCCTGGGACCGCTTACGTCCTACCCACACCCAGAATAGCGGGTCCTACCTCAGTGCTGGTATCTGCGGCGTTTTATGCCTCCTCCTTCTCCTCCGCCACCTCTACCTCTCAAATAAGAAGTGTGAGCACGTCGCCAGCAGTCGGTAGCGCGTGGCAGCCCAGCGGTGGGCAAGCATCAGCAAGCAGTGCTGAAACTACTCAGCTTAGGTGAGAAGAGGCACACGGCCCACAAACTGTTGCAGGGTCTGACCGAGCAGACCGACTTCTGGCTTTCGCCGCTGAGCCTCCAACCGGGCATGGTCGTGTGTGACAACGGCCGTAACCTGGTGGCGGCTCTGCAGCTTGGCAGCCTCACACACGTGCCATGCCTGGCCCACATCTTCAATCTGGTGGTTCAGCGGTTTCTGAAAAACTACCCGCACTTGTCTGACCTGCTCGGCAAGGTGCGCCGCATCTGCGCACATTTCCGCAAGTCCACCAGGGACGTTGCCACCCTGAGGACCCTGTAACGTCGATTTCAGCTGCCAGAGCACTGACTGCTGTGCGATGTGCCCCACGCTGGAATTCTATGCTGCACATGTTGGCCAGGCTGTACGAGCAGCGTAGAGCTATAGTGGAATACCAGCTGTAACATGGGCGGCGGAGTGGTAGTCAGCCTACTCAATTCTTTACTGAGGAGTGGGCCTGGATGGCAGATATCTGTCAGGTCCTCGGAAACTTTGAGGAGTCTACGCAGATGGTGAGCGGCGATGTAGCCATCATTAGCGTTACCATCCCGCTGCTTTGCCTGTTAAGTTCACTGCTAAGCATAAAGGCTGACGCTTTGTGGTTGGAACAGGAGATGGAGGATGACAGTATGTTGCTTGATAGCCAGACCACCCTCATGTCTAGATCTCAGCGCGTTTTGGAGGAGGAGGAGGAGGAGGGGGAGGGAGAAGAGACAGCTGGCCACACTGCACAGGGTACCCAATTCTGCTTGCCTCTCATCTGTTCAGCGTGTATGGGCTAAAGAGGAGGAGGATCCTGAAAGTCATCTTCCTAGTGAGGACAGCGATGTGTTGCATACTGGTACCCTGGCACACATGGCTGACTTCATGTTAGGCTGCCTTTCCCGTGACCCTCGCATTAGACGCATTCTGGCCAACAGAGATTACTGGGTGTACACCCTTCTACACCCTTCTAGACCCACTGTATAACGAGAACCTTTCCACTCTCATTCCTGAAGAGGAAAGGGGTTCGAGAATGATGCAATACCACAGGGCCCTGGTGGAAAAAGTGATGCTAAAGTTCCCATCTGACAGTGCTAGTGGCAGAAGACACAGTTCCGAGGGCCAAGTAGCAGGGAAGGAGCGGGGATCAAGCAGCATGTCCAGTGCAGGCAGGGGAACACTCTCCCAGGCCTTTGCCAGCTTTATGGCTCCCCAGCAAGACTGTGTCACCACTCACCAGTCAAGGCTCAGTCAGAGGGAGCACTGTAAAAAGATGGTGAGGGAGAATGTAGCCGATCGTACCACCATCCTCCGTGATGCCTCTGCTTCATACAACTATTGGGTGTCAAAGCTGGACATGTGGCACAAACTTGCACTGTATGCCCTGGAGGTGCTGGCTTGCCCTGCCGCTAGCATCTTGTCAGAGAGGGTGTTCAGTGCAGCTGGGGGAATCATCACGGATAAGCGTACCCGCCTGTCAACTGCCAGTGCCGACATGCTTACACTCATAAAGATGAACAAAGGCTGGATTTCCCCAGACTTCTTTTCTCCACCGGCGGAAAGCAGTGGAACCTAATGATTCGTTTAGCTGCAACAGGAGAAAAATGCATCCTCTGTCGCCACAAAAAAGGGGGAATTAGCTTTGTCAACCACTCTCGGATATTATTACTCCTCCTCCTAAAACAGCATGTCATCACGCTGAACTGCCAAGTTTTCTGCGGCCCAAAAGGCTCTGTTTAAAAGTTTTTTACAACTTTTCAAAATTTCAAAAGTATTGATACTTTTACGCAAACCATTTTTTTTCGCAGGGCTGCCTCCAGGCTCTGTTACAAATTAAGGAACAGCGAGCTGTATCTTTAAAAATGTTTATGGGTTTCAACTGCCGTCGCGGTTCAGCAATTTTCAGGGGTACACTTGTACTCTTGGTACACCAATTTTTCTGGCCCTCGCCTATACTGTTATCTAACTAATTTTTCCGGCCTTCGCCTACACTCATGGTACACCAATATTTCATTCCTATACTCTTGCTACAGAAATGTTACTGGGGTCTCCCTATACTCTGGCTACAGAAATGTTACTGGGGTCTCCCTATACTTTTGCTACAGAAATGTTACTGGGGTCCGCCTATACTCTTGCTATAGAAATGTTACTGGGGTCTGCCTATACTCTTGCTATAGAAATGTTACTGGGGTCCGCCTATACTCTTGCTATAGAAATGTTACTGGGGTCTGCCTATACTCTTGCTATAGAAATGTTACTGGGGTCCGCCTATACTCTTGCTATAGAAATGTTACTGGGGTCCGCCTATACTCTTACTATAGAAATGTTACTGGGGTCCGCCTAAACTCTTGCTATAGAAATGTTACTGGGGTCTGCCTATACTCTTGCTACAGAAATGTTATGGGGGTCTGCCTATACTTCTGCACAGAAATGTTACTGGGATCCGCCTATACTCTTGCTATAGAAATGTTACAGGGGTCTGCCTATACTCTTGCTACAAAAATGTTACTGGGGTCCACCTATACTCTTGCTACAGAAATGTTATGGGGGTCTGCCTATACTCTTGCTACAAAAATGTTACTGGGGTCCGCCTATACTCTTGCTATAGAAATGTTTCAGGTGTCTGCCTATACTCTTACTACAGAAATGTTATTGGGGTGTGCCTATACTCTTGCTTCAGAAATGTTACTGTGGTCCACCTATACTTTTACTACAGGAATGTTACAGGAGTCTGCCTATACTGTGGGTGCACAAAAACTTCCCACCGCGGTGTTTTAGCTATCTGGCACAAATACACTGACTGACTTGGACAGAAATGTGGGCCGAGGCCGAGGTCCTTGGAGCTGTGAAACTCTGCCATGTTTGGGCACTTTGATTTCTTCCTGTGTAATACAATCTTTGTGCACCGACAGCATAGGCGAGCCCAAGGAACTCAAAGACTTCCTATTGCAGTGTTGAGCTATCTGACACCTACACAGAATGAATTGTGTGGGGACACATGGATTTCCCATTGCTATGTAACTCACGGCACCTTGGGTCACACAAGGTGGAGGCTGGGCCCAAGCCTGACCCTGGGCCCGCTCACATACTTCCCACACAGATTATTGCGGGTCCTACCACAGTCATGGTTTCTTTGCCTTACTATGCCATCTCCTCCTCCTGCTTGGGGTCTGGAGATCAGCGCTGGGCAACATGTATTTTTATTCATGTTGCCACATTTATCTGAGACACTAGTTTGGGCCAAACAAAAGGAGCGTTACTGCAATAATGAGACGTTCACAGCTGCACTAGCATCCGAGTCCACTTTATGGCCATGATTAATGAGGGTGTGAGCTGAGGCCGAGGTCCTTGGCAGGGTGAAACTGCCTTGTTTTTGGGCACTCTGATTTCTTTGTGTAATACTTTCCTGGAGTTCCAGGGGCTCGCCTATGCTGTGGGTGCACAAAGACTTACAACTGCGGAGTTTTACCTGTCTGGCACAAATACACTGACTGACTATGGCAGAAATGTGGGCCAAGGCTGAGGTCCTTGGCGGGATGAAACTCCTCCATGTTTGGGCACTCTGATTTCCTCTTGTGTAATACCATGTTTGAGTTCCTTGGGCTCGTCTATGCTGTGGGTGCACAAAGACTTCCCATTGTGGTGTTGAGCCATCTGACACCTACACAGAAGGAATTGTGTGGGGACACATGGATTTCCCATTGCTATGTAACTCGGGGCACGTTGGGTCACACAAGATGGAGGCTGGGACCGAGCCTGACCCTGGACCCGTGCTTCCCACACAGAGTATTGCTGCATTGTGGAGATGTGTAGAAGTGCTGGCACCTGAGTCCCCTTTATGCCCACGTTTGCGGCTCCTGACAATTTTGTGACGGAGGTGGCACAGGATTGGAATGATTGTACGTCAATTTATCATCAATTCTCAACAGCATTGTGGGCTATCGCTCACACTTTCAAAGAGGGTCGCTGCCTGGCCCTGCCAACCCTCTGCAGTGTGTTCCTCCTCATCGCAGACGCACTTATAAATAGACATGAGGGTGGTGCGGCTATGAAGCAAGCGTGTGGCATGAGGGCAGCTGAACACTGCGCAGGGACACTTTTGTGTGCGCTGTGTACGCAGGGTCGTGCGGGGGGTTGAACAGCAATGCCAGCATGTAACCAGGAGAAGAGGCAGCGGTGTCACCCACAGGCAATAATTGACAATGGTTGCAGGTAGTGTGGTGCTTAGCTAAGATGTGCCAGCGCGTGTGCCTTGCTAATGAGGGTTTGTCCGAAGTAAATTGTTAGGGGGTGACTCCAGACTCTTGCCCCCATTTTGGCTTAATAGTGTGACCTGGGAGCCTCAGATGCAGCCCTGCATGCTGCCCCTGCCCTTCCCTATCCGTTTATGTGGTGTTTCCATGACTTTCTGATGTTTTCTGGTGTTTCACAAGTCATGACCTATGCGGAGCATTGGTCCCATACAAAAATGCTCAAGTCGCCCATTGACTTCAATGGGGTTCGTTACTCGAAACGAGCTCTCGAGCATTACGAAAAGTTTGACTTGAGCAACGAGCACCCGAGCATTTTGGTGCTCGCTCATCTCTAGGAGAGACCTGTCGGTGCGGCAGATGTATTATGATACAGTTATTACACTTCTGGAGGACGGACAGCCCAGTTATGCGAGTGATACACCCTGTGTGCATTTACTGCAACATACTTTCATTTAAGACTGCTGTAAAAATCAGGGAAATCCCCTGAAAAATACGATGCTTTCAATAAATAAACTTTAATCGTCTTTTTTAAAAAAAAAATTTCTAGCTTGCAAAAAAGTATCATAAAATTGACAATTTTTTCCTTTCCTTCCTAACATTTTTTTCCAGTGTTATTAATTTAAGTAACAAAACTCATTAAAAGTATCATCATTTTAAAAATGTTATTTCCCATTTAATCCACTAAAATAAAGCAATATTATATAAACACCGAAATCTTTTTGAAGTGTTTTGAATTAAATTGAAATTAAATATTGAAATAAGAAAATACTTTGCTTGTCGGAAAACAATTCCTCCTTGTTGAAGACAGAAATGTTTAACACATTTGATACACGAGAGGCAATAATGAATGTAGCCAAGTTTGTAGGGGACTCACCGTCCAGTTCGGACCCTGGTGTCCCGGTGATTACGGCGTTACCAGCCTCCTAAAGCTTCGTCTTTTTACTAATTGTCTCTTGGGGAGGCTGCGCTTGCATCTCCACCATATTTACCAAGGCATTGTCCCGCGGACAGCCGCTCATTACACTCCGCTTTACTGCTTGTGAATTAAATTAGAGAAGACTTTCTCCTTGGGAAGAAGCCGCTCGTGCTGCCGGCACTTCCATTGGAATAGGCTCAGCAGAAAGCGAGAAAGATGGGAGCCGAGAGCCTCAGAAGGCAAAGAGGAACATTCAGAACATGGCTAATTGTTCAGACAAAGGACAAATACTTTATTTCAAATGAAAGGTCAGGACTCACATCTCATGAGGCTCGGTGGGAAACATAAAGGGATTGGACAGATGAAGCCGACGATGAGAGAGCTTACACTATTTAATGGAAATGGGAATTTGTGAAGTGTCTTATGAAGGAATTTTGAGGGAAGATTGCAAATCTGTTATAACAAAACATTAAAATGAACTGATGATCATTATCAGATCCATCCGTCCATCTGTGGTCTCATCCACCAATAATATCCATCAGTATGACTGTCTCCCTATCATGCATCAGTCATACATGTGAATATATAGAACTCTGGTCTCCTCCATCTAGAGAAGGGAGGAGGGAGATGCGGCTGCAGCTTCTCCTTGAGTATGCCAATGACCCTACGGGCCAGAAGAAGGAGGGGGGAGAAGTGGAAAGACTTGATGGCTGGGAGCCTCTTATACCAGCTAGAGTACTTTTGGCCTTCATAACCACAATTCATCATGCCGCCAATCCACAGATATCAGAGGACCCCGGATGCGCCAAAAAAACCTTCCCCGCACCATTACTGCACCTCCAGCAGCTGACAGGAAGGGGGCAGCGATTCATGCTGCTTGTGACAAATTATGGCCAGGAGATGTTTTCCTGCTGCTCAGTGATACAAGTTTTGGGCTCTTTTTTCCCGCTGGAGTCTTTCAGTTTCTCTAAGACACAATGGCGCTGGAACTGGTTGCCCGCTGTTATATCATCCAAGCGGAGGAACGGCGAGTTGTGCGTTTATGTAAGTAGAAAGCGTTGCGTGCTTCTCCCTTAGGAAAGAGTGTGTGATGGCCGCACTTAGACCTGCCCCTCCAGTCTGGTACTCGGCCAGGATAGGAAGCGGGTATGAGGAGGAGACTGGCACTTGCAGGCATTTGTCTGCTCTGCCAGACTCCCCTCTCCACTGGTCAAAGTCACAACTGAGGAGAGGAGGAGTAGTTCAGGCACAGAGTACCGAGTTGAAGGCGCCGGGTCCCGCCATTTTGGTTGATGGAGCCGAGCCCCTGCAAATAAATGGTGGCTGTGGGGCTATTTAAACCAAATGTCTCTAAGACACATTGGCTATTCCCAATCCATACCACCCGTCCACCATCAGGGCTGCTGGGTTAGCATTTGTTATTTTGCACACCAGTCTCCTTGAACTAGGAGCCTTTTGTCTTTGTGTGATTGTGCAGTTTAGGCAGCTAGCATCCTGCTCTAAAGTTAGCTAGCCAGTTAATATCTCGCTGGCATTCAGTGTTAGTATTCTCCATTTGCTTAGTAGCTACGCTCCTGATCATCCAGTGTGTCAAGCTTTTCACTTAAGGAATCCACCTTTAGGCTGAGTTTTGAGCTTCAGATTATCTAAAGTTAAGCTATTTTACTAATCTAATCTATTGCTCCTTCAGCTGCACCTCAAGCTTATCGTTATCTAGAAGTATTAAACTGGAGCTGCCCTACTTTAGTCCTATCAGATTTAGGAACAATATTTCTAACTTAGAATTTGGAGATTCACCAACAGTGTCTCTCCCGTTATTACTCTGGGCTTTCACTACACTGACCAATTAGCTGTGGGAAATCTGTGGCTTTTTGTGTCTGATCAATGTTGTCTCCCATAAGTATATTTTTCAGTGACTAATTGATCTCGGACTATATGGTCTATTGTCCCTGACCTTTTAGTTCTGTTCTGTACTTTGTGTATATTTTTGTTTCTTACATGATATTAGCTCTTGTTTTTAGTTCTATCTTATTAAAGGTTGTTTTTTAGGGGTGTTCCCAGTGATTTTGCATCACATTGTTGACTCATGTTCAGTCTATGATCTATTAGTATACCCAAGTCTTTTTCACATGTGCTGCTGCTCAGCCCAATTCCTCCCATTCTGTATGTGCTTTCCTCATTTTTCTTGCCCAGATGTAGGACTTTGCATTTCTCCTTGTTAAATACCATCCCGTTAGTCGCCGCCTACTGTGCAAGCTTTTCTAGATCTTTTTGAATACTCTCTCTCTCTTCCCTAGTGTTAGCTATCCCTCCTAGCTTTGTGTCGTGGGCAGATTTGATCAGTTTTCCCACAATTCCCTCCTCCAGATCATTTATAACAATGTTGACCAACACTGGGGCTAGGGCAGAGCCTTGTGGTCCCCACTTGATACATTCTTCCACTTGGATGTGCAGCCATTTATGACCACTCTCTGAGTACGATCACTCAGCCAGTTGTGAATCCACCTAACAGTTGCCTTGTCAATCCCAGATTTGGTCATTTTTTCAATAAGTATGGTACGAGATACTTTGTCAAATGCTTTACTAAAGTCTAGATATACTATATCCACTGCATTTCCCTGATCAACCCAGTCAGTGATTCTGTCATAGAAGGAAATTAGATTCGTCTGGCACGACTTGTGTCAGGTTTGTGCTACTGGGAAGTGAGAGGATTAGATTCCGTACGTAAAATTTGGGGGCTAATTATTTTGCGCTTAGAATTGAATAATCAAGTTGGGACCCATTAACTTTTCCTATTTATGACATAATCAATGCTCGTGCCAAATTTCAGGTTTCTATGACATCGGGAAGTTGGAGAATTAGTGGTGAGTCAGTCAGTGAGTCAGTCAGTCAGTGAATCAGTGAGTCAGTCAGTCAGTCAGTCAGTCAGTCAGTCAGTCAGTGAGTCAGTGAGTCAGTGAGGGCTTTCGTCTTTATATATATAGATATGGACAAAAGTATTTGGACGCTGCATGTTTTTCAGAAGTGCTTTATTCTTCTATGTAGTAACCTGCCGGCCCTCCTTCTGCTTGTATTGAAGCAGTAACATGTTGAGACATACTCTGCACAAGTTGTCTATAAGTCTGGGCAGGAATAGCTTGCCATTCCTCATTCAAGGCTGTGAGAAGAGATTGTTGTGAGGATGGGCGTGGGTGGCGGTGTTGTACCCGTCGCTCCAGTTCATCCCACGAGCGCTCAATCGGATAAATGAATAATTATTACGAAATGAGCAGCTTTTTATTATACGCATGCCTTCCCAGCATGCCATGCAGCAAACTTAGTATTTGCATATTTGCTGATTTTCTGCAGGGTCCAAATACTTTTGTCCATATAGTGTATATACCAGTCCCTTTGCAAGACAAAGCTGGTATCCCTTCACTCTAGTGTTTGGTTGTCCTGCATTCCTGTGTATGTATTGTGTGCCTGAACAGTGTCTTGTCCAGTGTCGGTGCAGGAGGCCGGACATTAGGTGCGGACAGTCCTGTTCTGTGTGTGTTCTGTCTTGCATGCTAGCCTGTCCTGTCCTGCTGGATCGTTTATCATTTCTGGGCTAGTTAGGCCCTTAGGTTCCAGTGCAGGGCCGCTCTTATCAGGGCGATCGCCCTACTTGCAGGTAGGGTTCTGGTAGATGTTGTCTCATTAGAGTAGGGACCCATGAGACAATGAGGACACTTGAAGTTCGGGCTCACAGGCTTAAGTGATTTCATGAACCAATACCTCGTACATTCTACAGCTATTCCATCTGTTATCCGTGCAGGTATGCAAGGTTAGTGTTTTGGTCATTTTTCAGTCGCTATGTTATGTCTGTCCATGAGTTGCATATGCAGTTCACTGTCCCTTTGGTGTTCCCTCCAGCCCTTCTTGTTTGAATGCAATATCACTCATGTGTCCATGCTGCGGCGAAGTGTGCCTGGCGGACATGACAATTTGTTTGTTACAAACCCATGCTGGCTCTGGTTAATTACTCCATTCTCATCCAAGTACTTGCATACGTGCTGTGCTGTTTGATAATTTGTTCAAATATCTTTCCCTGTGTAGAAGTCAGGCTCACAGGTCTGTAGTTTTCTGGATACACCTACTTCCCTTTTATGAAGATAAGGACAACATTTGCCTTTTTCCAATCTTCTGAGACTTCTGTTCTCCAGGAATTTTCACAGATTATGGCGAGTGGTTCAACAATTACCTCTGCTGCTTCCTTTAGTATCCTAGGATGTAATTCATCTGAACCTTGTGACTTGGATTCATGTAAGTTAGCTAAGTGTTCCCTCACCACCTCTCTGCTTACAGATAGTCTGCATTCTTGTATTCCCCCAATAGCACAGGGAAGATCAGCTGATGTTACATCTACTTTCTGAGAGAAAACAGATACAAAATAGGAATTTAAAAGTTCAGCCTTCTTAACATCATTCTTAACCAATTCACCATTTTCATCTTGTAAGCATCTAATAGCATCTTTGACTTTTTTGCTTTTGAACCCCAAATCCTTTTTCATTGCTTTTGGCCTCTCTTACAAGCCTCAATTCATTATCAGCTTTATCTTTTCTGACACTTGCCCTACAGTTTCTGCAGACCACATTATATTCTTCTTTAGATATTCCCCCCTCTTTCCATTTGATAAACATATTTTTCCTCCTCTATAACATGTCTACAAATTCTGTGTTCATCCTTCCGGGTCTCTTTAAATGCTTCCCATTCTTCCTTCTTTTAGGGATTGGTAACAATTGTGCTTTGAGAATCTCATTTCACAATATTTACCAACCTTCTTGGACATTTCTGTCCTTAAGAACATCCAGCCATTGGATTCTTCCTTCCCTCTTTCTGAGTTCATTAAAGGGGTTGTCTCACGAAAGCAAGTGGGGTTATACACTTCTGTATGGCCTGATCCTTAAAGGGGTTGTCTCGCGGCAGCAAGTGGGGTTATACACTTCTGTATGGCCATATTAATGCACTTTGTAATATACATCGTGCATTAAATATTGGCCATACAGAAGTTATACACTTACCTGCTCCGTTGCTGGCGTCCCCGTCGCCATGGATCCGTCTAATTTCGCTTTCTTCTGGCGTTTTTAGACGCGCTTGCGCTGTGCGGTCTTCTTCCTGGTGAATGGGGCCGCTCGTGCCGGAGAGCTGGTCATCGTAGCTCCGCCCCGTCACGTGTGCCGATTCCAGCCAATCAGGAGGCTGGAATTGGCAATGGACCGCACAGAGCCCACGGTGCACCATGGGAAAGGACCCGCGGTGCATCGTGGGTAAAAATTCCCGGTGGCCATCTTGGTGAAGGAAAAAGTAGGAAGAAGAAAGACGTCGCAGAGCGGGGATTCGGGTAAGTAATATGTATTTTATTTTATTTTTTAACACATCCATTGGGGTTGTCCTGCGCCGAACGGGGGGCCTATGGAAAAAAAAACCCCGTTTCGGCGCGAGACAACCCCTTTAAATCTGCCTTTCTGAAATCCAACCTTGAGGTCTGAGTTTTCTCAGGTCTTCCTCCCCTTGTTATCCAATATCCAAGGATATTATGATCACGGCCTCCTAGGGTCCTAGCCACCCTTACTTCCTTGTATATAACATGAGGGACCAGATGAGATGTTCCCTATCCTTTTGTATATAACATAATGGTACCTGATGAGATGCCCCCTACCCTCTTGTAGATGGACCTGATGAGATGCCCCCTACCCTCCTGTAGATGGACCCAGTGAGATGCCCCCTACCTTCCTGTAGATGGACCAGATGCGTTGCCACCTACCCTCTTGTTGATGGACCTGATGAGATGCCCCCTACCCTCTTGTAGATGGACCTGATGAGATGCCCCCTACACTCTTGTAGATTGACCTGATGCGATGCCCCCTACCCTCCTGTAGATGGACATGATGAGATGCCCCCTTACCCTCTTGTAGATGGACCTAATGTGATGCCCCCTACCCTCTTGTAGATGGACAGGATGAAATGGATGCCCTTCTACCCTCTTGTAGATGGATCAGAGGCGATGCTCCCTACCGTCTTGTAGATGCACCCGATGAGATGCCCCCTACCCTCCTGTAGATGGACCTGATGAGATGCCCCCTACTCTCTTGTAGATGAAACTGATGTGATGCCCCCTACCCTCCTGTAGATGGACCAGATGAAATGCCCCCTACCCTCTTATAGATGGACCTGATGAGATGCCCTTCTACCCTCTTGTAGATGGACCTGATGCGATGACCCCTACCCTCTGGTAATTGGACCTCATGAGATGCCACCCACCCTCTTGTTGATTAGCCGGATGAGATGCCCTTCTACCCTCTTGTAGATGGACCTTATAAGATGCCCCCTACCCTCTTGTAGATGGACCTGATGTGATGCCCCCTACCCTACTGTAGATGGACCAGATGAAATGCCCCCTACCCTCCTATAGATGGACCTGATAAGATGCCCTTCTACCCTCTTGTAGATGGACCTGATGCGTTTCCCCCTACCCTCCTGTAGATAGACCTGATGAGATGCCCCCTACCCTCTTGTAGATGCACCTAATGAGATGCCCTTTTACCCTCTTGTAGATGGACCTGATGCAATACCCCCTACCCTCCTGTAGATGGACCTGATGAAATGCCCCTACCCTCCTATAGATGGACCTGATGAGATGCCCTTCTCCCCTCTTGTATATGGACCTGATGCGATGCCCCCTACCCTCCTGTAGATGGACCTGATGAGATGCCCTTCTACCCTCTTGTATATGGACCTGATGCGTATCCCCCTGCCTTCCTGTAGATGGATCTGATGCGATGCCCCCTACCCTCTTGTAGATGGTCCTTATGCGATGCCCCCTACTCTCTTGTAGATGAACCTGATGCAATGCCCCCTACCCTCCTGTAGATGGACCTGATGAGATGCCCTTCTACCCTCTTGTAGATGGACCTAATGTGGTGCCCCCTACCTTCCTGTAGATGGATCTGATGCGATGTCCCCTACCCTCTTGTAGATGGACCTCATGTGATGCCCTTCTACCCTCCTGTAGATGCACCTGATGAGATGCCCTTCTACCCTCTTGTAGATGGACCTGATGCAGTGCCCCTTATAGATGCATCCTCTCACCATGCAGGTAGCTGACTACCAAATGGAGGAGCAAATTTTTTATTTCCCCTTCTGTGATGCATTTATATTAGTGTAGGGACCCACTCCACGCAAGGAACCGTGAAGTGGTTAGTGGGCTCATGCATCTTGGCCAACATCCAACCAATGCCTTGAATTTATTATCTATCATTCACATGCAGCGTGGCTTTAAGACTCCAGGGGGAGCCCAGGGTGGCAGTACCAATGTGTTTCACTGTGGGAAATGCAGGGCAATCCGCCGAATTATCATGGTGTCATTAATAGGTTGCTGGTCTGCATGGTGAACTACATATATCAGAATGGTCTGGAACCCTGTATCCACTATGTGTGGGAGTTTACACCAAGAATCCACCCCCCTCATTATCAGGAGGCAGTGTGAGTGGTTGTCTTATCGGTGCCCTCACAGGTGTTATTGGCTCCTCCATTTGGTAGTCGGCTACCTGCATGGTGAGAGGAGGATGCATCTATATGCACTCCTCACTCAGTAAGTAACCGCCATTTTCTGTGATTGGTTTTAATTTTTTATTTCCCCTTCTGTGATGTAGTGATGTAGTGCCCCCTACCTTCCTGTAGATGGACCAGATACAATGCCCCCTACCCTCCGGTAGATGGACCTGATGCGATGCCCCCTACCCTCCTGTAGATAGACCTGATGCGATGCCCGCTACCCTCTTGTAGATGGACCTGATGTAATGCCCCCTATGCTCTTGTGGATGGACCTGATGTGATGCCCCTCTACCCTTTTGTAGATGGACCTGATGCGATGCCCCCTACCCTCCTGTAGATGGACCTGATGCGATGCCCGCTATCCTCTTGTAGATGGACCAGATGTAATGCCCCCTATGCTCTTGTGGATGGACCTGATGTGATGCCCTTCTACCCTTTTGTAGATGGACCTGATGCGATGCCCCCTACCCTCCTGTAGATGGACCTGATGCGATGCCCCCTAACCTCCTGTAGATGGACCTGATGTGATGCCCCCTAACCTCCTGTAGATGGACCTGATGCAATGCCCCCTACCCTCCTGTAGATGGACCTGATGAGATGCCCTTCTACCCTCTCGTAGATGGACCTGATGCGATGCCCCCTAACCTCCTGCAGATGAACGAGATGAGATGCCCCCTTACCCTCTTTTAGATGGACCTGATGAGATGCCCTTCTACCCTTTTGTAGATGGATCTGATGAGATGCCCCCTACCTCCTTGTTGATGCACCTGATGCGACGCCCCCTACCCACCTGTAGATGGACCTGATGCGATGCCCCCATCCTCCTGTAGATGCACCTGATGAGATGCCCTTTTACCCTCCTGTAGATGGACCTCATGCAATGCCCCCCCACCCTCCTGTAGATGGACCTGATGCGATGCCCCCATCCTCTTGTAGATGCTCCTGATCTACTGCAATGCCGATCAGACAGGTGGACCAACCTTCTAAACACACAGCCAAGTTGCAAAGAGGATCCGCAGCAGACCAGGAGATGATAAAAGTGCTTGAAAAAGACCAACTAGTGGTCGAAACGTCGCTGCCTGTACTTTCCATTTTATGGGACTGAAATAAAGGACTATTCTTTTATCATCTCCTGGTCTGCTGCGGATCCTCTTTGCAACGTAGATGCTCCTGATGAGATGCCCTTCTTCCCTCCTGTAGATGGACCTGATGCGGTGTCTCCTACCCTCATGTAGATGGACCTGATGCGGTGCCCCCTACCCTCTTATAGATGGACCAGATGAGATGCCCCCTACCCTCCTGTAGATGGACCTGATGAGATCCCCTTCTACCCTCCTGTAGATGGACCTGATGCGGTGCCCCCTACCCTCTCATAGATGGACCAGATGAGATGCCCCCTACCTTCCTGTAGATGGACATGATGAAATGCCCCCTACCCTCTTATAGATAGACCAGATACGATGCCCCCTACTCTCTTGTAGATGGACATGATGAAATGCCCCCTACCCTCCTGTAGATGGACCTGATGCGATGCTCCTACCCTCCTGTAGATGGACCTGATGCGATGCCCCCAGCCTCCTGTAGATGGACCTGATGCGATGCCCCCTAACCTCCTGTAGATGGACCTGATGCGATGCCCACTACCCTCCTGTAGATGGACCTGATGAGATGCCCTTCTACCCTCTTGTAGATGGACCTGATGCGATGCCCCCTACCATCCTGTAGATGGACCAGATGCGATGCCCCCTACCTTCCTTTAGATGGACCTGATGCGATGCCCCCTACCCTCCTGTAGATGGACCTGATGCGATGCCCCCTACCATCCTGTAGATGGACCAGATGCGATGCCCCCTACCCTCCTGTAGATGGACCTGATGCGATGCCCCCTACCGTCCTGTAGATGGACCTGATGCGATGCCCCCTAACCTCCTGTAGATGGACCTGATGCGATGCCCCCTAACCTCCTGTAGATGGACCTGATGCGATGCCCCCTACCCTCCTGTAGATGGACCTGATGAGATGCCCTTCTACCCTCTTGTAGATGGACCTGATGCGATGCCCCCTACCATCCTGTAGATGGACCAGATGCGATGCCCCCTACCCTCTTGTAAATGGACCTGATGCGATGCCCCCTACCCTCCTGTAGATGGACCAGATACGATGCCCCCTACCCTCCTGTAGATGGACATGATGAAATGCCCCCTACCCTCCTGTGGATGGACCAGATACGATGCCCCCTACCCTCTTGTAGATGGACATGATGAAATCCCCCCTACCCTCCTGTAGATGGACCAGATGCGATGCCCCCTACCCTCTTGTAGATGGACCAGATGCGATGCCCCCTACCCTCTTGTAGATGGACCAGATGCGATGCCCCCTACCTTCCTGTAGATGGACCAGATGAAATGCCCTTCTACCCTCCTGTAGATGGACCAGATACGATGCCCCCTACCCTCCTGTAGATGGACATGATAAAATGCCCCCTACCCTCCTGTGGATGGACCAGATACGATGCCCCCTACCCTCTTGTAGATGGACATGATGAAATCCCCCCTACCCTCCTGTAGATGGACCAGATGCGATGCCCCCTACCCTCTTGTAGATGGACCAGATGCGATGCCCCCTACCCTCTTGTAGATGGACCAGATACGATGCCCCCTACCCTCTTGTAGATGGACATGATGAAATCCCCCCTACCCTCCTGTAGATGGACCAGATGCGATGCCCCCTACCCTCTTGTAGATGG
The DNA here is from genome assembly GCF_035609145.1 of Eleutherodactylus coqui. Lineage (NCBI taxonomy): Eukaryota > Metazoa > Chordata > Amphibia > Anura > Eleutherodactylidae > Eleutherodactylus > Eleutherodactylus coqui. Next base: position 301,230,189 of record NC_089840.1, on the reverse strand, counting down.
ACCAGATGAGATGCCCCCTACCCTCTTATAGATGGACCAGATACGATGCCCCCTACCCTCCTGTACATGGACGAGATAAGATGCCCCCTACCCTCTTGTAGATGGACCAGATGCGATGCCCCCTACCCTCCTGTAGATGGACCAGATGAGATGCCCCCTACCCTCTTATAGATGGACATGATGAGATGCCCTCTACCCTCTTGTAGATGGACCAGATGCGATGCCCCCTACCCTCTTGTAGATGGACATGATGAAATCCCCCCTACCCTCCTGTAGATGGACCAGATGCGATGCCCCCTACCCTCTTGTAGATGGACCAGATGAGATGCCCCCTACCCTCTTATAGATGGACCAGATACGATGCCCCCTACCCTCCTGTACATGGACGAGATAAGATGCCCCCTACCCTCTTGTAGATGGACCAGATGCGATGCCCCCTACCCTCCTGTAGATGGACCAGATGAGATGCCCCCTACCCTCTTATAGATGGACATGATGAGATGCCCTCTACCCTCTTGTAGATGGACCAGATGCGATGCCCCCTACCCTCTTATATATGGACCAGATGCGATGCCCCCTACCTTCCTGTAGATGGACCAGATGAGATGCTCCCTACCCTCTTATAGATGGACCAGATGCGATGCCCCCTAGCTTCCTGTAGATGGACCAGATGCGATGCCCCCTAGCTTCCTGTAGATGGACCAGATGCGATGCCCCCTACCCTGCTGTAGATGGACCAGATGAGATGCCCCCTACCTTCCTGTAGATGGACCAGATGAGATGCCCCCTACCCTCTTATAGATGGACCAGATACGATGCCCCCTACCCTGCTGTAGATGGACTAGCGGAGGTGTCCTCCGTTTAACTGCATTGTGGATCTCCTTTTAGCACTCAGCAGTTTTTCGGGAGCGGCGTGGGGGTTGGGTGTGTTTTTAATAACAGGAAGGCAGTTTGAGATGCTGAATAATACATTAAAAAGCTGCATGTGAAGAAATGTAATGTTTGTGGGAAATGACAGATTTGTTGGATTATATTAATTAAAATGTAGGTTTTACTGTACATAAGAAACAAAGAAAGCAATCACCGGCTTATAATGGGAAGCCGCCGCACTCGCCCGCGCCGCACTCGCCCGCGCCGCACTCATTCACCACCTGTGACTGATTTTAATAAAAAATTTCCAATTTGACGAATTGTTTTCTTCTGGGTCAATGAAACCTCGGATCCGTGAAACCCCGCTGGAAATGTCAGTGATCCATCACAGGGCTCCTTAAAGGCTATGGGCACCTTTCAGGGCGCAATGTTTTTTTTACTTAAATTCATGTGTTTTCGGCTGACAATCATTTTTGCAATTGGGTTTGATTGAAAATTTCGCAGCATTTGTCTTCTACAGCTTCTGCATATCTCTATATATGCAAACTGCAGTCAGGGTCTCAGTAGGAGATCCGTCAGTGCGGCCCAGCTGGCGGCTGCGTCTCCCTCTGCGCTGCCTTCTGTTATCAGCCAGTTTGTAAGCACAACCACACTTATGTCATTGTGGTCTTACCTTAGCTGATAAGAAGGGGCAGGAGAGGAGAGGCCAGGGCTGATAACCAGGATGCCAGTCCAGCACCCTGACGGATCCCCCACTGAGACTCTGCAGTTTGTATATACAGTGATATGTAGAGGAGGCGGAGGACATACATTGCAAAATGTTTAATCAAACCCTATTGTAAAAATGATTGCAAGCCCCAAATACACACCTTAATGGAAAGAAGTGCTCCCCAGAAGGTGTCTAAAGCTCTTAACCCCTTCCTGTCCCAGTTCCTAAATGCACACCCTTGCTGGGAAGCAGTTCCCTCCCTGTGTCGTACATTTATGTCCTCTGGATGGCGCACAGAAGTTGTGCCCGCACCATCTGTAGCAGAAACCAACTGTGAGTGTAACAGCGGGGATTGGTAAGCACATTGACCCCACTGTTAACCCCTTCCATGTCATGTAATTGCAGAGGGCGTTGGGTAGCCATAGCAACCAGATGGCACAAATGATGTCTGGGTCTGCCATAGCCTGCAATAGCTATTATTAGCCATAATGTATGGCATTACCTAAGTATTGCAATGTATGATCAGAGTTTGCAGATTTTGTCAATTAGTGCGGATTTTGTTGCGTTTTTAACTGCGGAACATCTTGTGAAATGTCTTGTGTTTTTTTCCCCGCAGACTTTAGTTGCGTTCGACTTCTGCCGTATGTTAGAAATCCGCACCGAGAATTCTGCAAGACGCCCGTAATTCGCAGCAGGAAGCGCTTCCGTTGCAGAGTTTAGTATTGCTGTTTTAAAGACGCGCAGATTTTCAGATGGCGGTTTTTCTGCGCACGTTTTTACTTGGCTTTTCTTTTCCTATTAAAAAAAACTACTGGAAGCGCCTAAACCACGGAGAGCGCCAAAGATCCGGAGAGCGCGGCCAAAGGGAGGAAAATCACCAGAAAACCCATCCTTTTACTGGCTGACATGTCGGTGTAACTTGTAACAATGTCCCTCTGCAGCTCCTGACGGCCTTATTATAGAGCGACGCCTGATTGCTGGCATTTTGGGCAGTGATTATGGACCATTCAGGGAAAGGGTTAATTAGGGTACATGTCTGACACATTTATCATTGGTGGCTACAGCAGCCGGAGCCGTGGCATGCGCTTTGGCCTGATTACTTGCCATCGGCTTCTGCTGTTCTCTTCTTTCCTTCATAGGGGTCAGTGCCGCACATTCAGCAGACCGCTGCGCAGATCCATCATGGCTGCTTTACTACTGATTAGAGATGAGCGAGCGTACTCGGATAAGCACTACTCACTCGAGTAATTTGCTTTATCCGAGTATCGCTGTGCTCGTCCCTGAAGATTCGGGTGCCGCTGCGGCTGACAGGTGAGTCGCAGCGGGGAGCAGGGGAGAGCGGGCGGGAGAGAAGGAGAGAAAGATCTCCCCTCCGTTCCTCCCCGCTCTCCCCTGCAGCTCCCCGCTCCGTGCCGGCACCCGAATCTTCAGACCCGAGCACAGCGATACTCGGATAAAGCAAATTACTCGAGCGAGTAGTGCTTTTCCGAGTACGCTCGCTCATCTCTACTACTGATACTACTTAGATAGGTACTATTCTATCATCTGACTAGGGAGGCGGCCATCTTTCCTGAACTGGAGTTAACAGAGCTTGGATATGTACTGCACAGCAGCCTCATGGACCACAGGCACAAAAGACAGAAGTTGACCTATTGGCCTAATGGGACAGTGTTGATCTGTGCAGGGTGGGGAAGGAGGTGAGCTGTGACCATCATCTATAGACTTTTAGGGCAGAGTGTTGCGGGCATGGTCTGTTACCTGTACAGGGAGGGGAGCTGTGACTATGGAGAATGATGGGTCCTGTGTTATCTATATATAGGTGTCACATCTCAGTGTAATCATGTCTGTCCAGGGATGGGAGGAGGTGAGCTGTGACTATTGTGAATGGTGGACCCTGTGTTATCTATATACAGGTGTCTCCTCTCAGTGTAATCCTGCCTGTGCAGGAGATCACAGCTCATCCCTACTTATGGGCTGTAACTTATTTAGATGAATATAGAAGGTAATGATAATGAAACTGTCCCCTCAGTAGAAAGGAATGGTACAGCCTCAGCTAACGCTTTGTGAATGCATCCTGGAATTGATGTGAAATTGAAACCAAAAAATCCCACCATCAAAATGGTGGCTGATGAGCATCAGACAGGGGGCTGCACTGCAGGGAAGTGACTGCAGTATACGGCAGAGACCTCCAGAGGTAGGTTATCAGGTGAGTGGGGCATGCATGGAAAGTGTGCTTTGGCTGGAGTGGCCCTTTAAAATACACAGCAGATCGTTTTATAGAATAGATCACTTTCCCATGATGCACTTTAGGGTGCTTCTAGCCACGCCCTCTGTTTTAGACACTTGTCAGAACGCCCCACTGAGGCACAAAAATCTAAAACACAATAAATCTGGTGCGAGGCCGGCCCCCGATAAGTCTTCCCTAATGAGGTAAAAAGGCTCCATATAAAACAGTGACCGTACTCTGCCGAGCCTGATGCTCGTTCCAGTGTTAGCGTACTCCATGGTGCTTGTTACTCGAACAAGCATCAAGCCGTGTTCAACCCCGCCCCAGTTTTTGGCTCCTCCCCGCTGTGACGTGCTTGTTTTGGCCCCTCCCCGCCACGACGCAGCGCGCGTCATTGGCAAATTTTTTGTCTGGCAGGCAGGGGAGAGAGAGATAGACGAACCTAGGAAAAAAAAAAAAAGCTCGCCACCCGGCGGCCCTCATACAAAAAGCTCGACTCGAATAATGCGGACCCCAGCATTTGGGCGCTCGCTCATCTCTAACAGTGACAATAAAAATGATTTCCCTTCATCTAAACTTTCTCAGCTCCAAATGAAAAATCTAATATGAGGAGGAGGGGCTTGTATAGGCCCCGCCCCCGCTGGAGAGGAACAATGTAGCAATATGTTCTGTAAGGATGTGACTGTTCCTCTCCTGCTTCCAGGCGGGATCCTCGTTCATCCTTCTCTCTTGTAAACAACGGATTTCTTTGTCTCAGTTGCTTTTTTAAGAAGTTTCCGGAGTTCTGCGGGGATGATGAGCGCCGCGCGTTAAGTATTCATCTACATGTCATTACCAGCATCCCCAGGCGGTGGAGACGAAGCTGAAGCGGCATGAGGACAGCAGCATGGGAGACACTTCCTCGGCCGGGACATGTCAGTGCTGCCTCTAATTACCGCGCTCCGCAGGAGATTGTTGTCACTTTTTCAATCCCTCATAATTTACTAAAAAGTCATCTGCGATGCTGAGATCCGTCACATCACTGAGAGAAGCACAGATATTAACCCCTTATGGACACCGCGGATGTGGGACAATGGCGCTGATTTTATCCGTATTTTTTACTTCTCTCTAATGTTTTCAGCAGTATTATGAGTATATTATGTAACTAGAGGCAATGCAGAGACGCTCGCAGAAGCGGGGCAACGCGGGTCTAAAGGGTGGCCAGCTGAGAACGGGAACCTCAGGAGCAAACGAAAGCCAGCCAGTTAGGTAGTGATTGCAGTATTATGTGGAAACTATATGGCAGCATTATGACTGTATGGTATTATTATGTAAGTTGTCGGCTGTATGTGGTGTTAAAGGGGCCTCCAGGCTATTTATTGATGACTTATCCTCATGATAGCTCATTAATAGTTGATTGGTGGGGTCCACAGCTTGGAAACCTGACTAATCAGCTATTTGGGCAGCAGTCGCCAGTGTCAAGGAATGGGAGCAGATAGCTCCAATCCCCGTGTAGTGGCAGGACCGCTAATTGTAGGTGCAGCTTTCAATAATATTATTGAGAGCTATGCTTGCAATTACCAGCACTGGCCACTATACGGGGGTCGGAGCTCTTTGCTTACGCTCCATGCAGCCATTTCAGGGTATTTGCCCCTCACCGGTGTGCAAAAATGGCTGTGTGAGGACGGTTTCTCTTTTCCTTTTGAAGAAGACTCTGGATTTGGCTCATATTCCCTACAAGTCTTGGTAAAAAGGTCTGACATTGACTAGCAGGACTCCTGCCTTCCAATAGGTGATGCCTTGCAGGTATTGTTCCATCTTCCCATTTGGATTGACTATGGGAAGATGGGAGGATCTTGCCCTCTCCGTATAGTGGGGTAGCCAAGTCACTGGCCCTAAAGACCCATCTATATTATGGAAAGCGCCAGCCTTGTTTGTGACTTGGCAGGTATTTCACCAGGAAAATTGAAAAATAGTAAGTTCCAAGATAAGAGCGCCGAATATTTAGCGTGGCATCTGATGCTTATACGGCTATATCCCCCTGCTGGGGCTGCAGCAAGAGCCAAGGGTCCAGTGAGTCTACCATAGCCAGAAGGTGCACAAGACAGAGCAAGAGGAGACCACTGGGGCCGAAGAGGACAGAAAAGGAAGTGGGACAGAAAGTGAGCCATGAAAAGCCAGGAGTAGAGGCAGATGATGGTGAGAACTGAGTGACGTAGCCAGCAGGGACCCGACTATCATGGCCAGACCAAGAGAGGTTGGCTAGGGATGACCAATGTGATAGAGCACATGTAGGAGAGGAGGGAAGCCCATCCAGCAATACCCTCATGACCAGCTCCATGCAGGCTGCTGAGGACACTTCTGTATATAGTAACCAGTAGGCCTTTTAGGAGGTTGTATCACAGCCGGTTGTAGGCCATGTGGAAGACCAGTTGTAGGCCGGTTGTAGGCCATGTGGAAGACCAGTTGTAGGCCGGCTGTTGTGTGTTTGCAATTAGAGATGAGTGAGCACCAAAATGCTCGGGTGCTCGTTACTCGAGACGAACTTTTCGCGATGCTCGAGGGTTCGTTTCGAATAACGAACCCCATTGAAGTCAATAGGCGACCCGAGCATTTTTGTATATCGCCGATGCTCGCTAAGGTTTCCATGTGTGAAAATCTGGGCAATTCAAGAAAGTGATGGGAACGACACAGCAACGGAGAGGGCAGGCGAGGGGCTACATGTTGGGCTGCATCTCAAGTTCCCAGGTCCCACTATTAAGCCACAATAGCGGCAAGAGTGCCCCCCCCCTCCCAACAATTTTTACTTCTGAAAAGCCCTCATTAGCAATGCATACCTTAGCTAAGCACCACACTACCTCCAACAAAGCACAATCACTGCCTGCATGACACTCCGCTGCCACTTCTCCTGGGTTACATGCTACCCAACCCCCCCTGCACGACCCAGTGTCCACAGCGCACACCAAACTGTCCCTGCCCAGCCTTCAGCTGCCCTCATGCCACGCCATACTCATGTCTATTTATAAGTGCGTCTGCCACAGGAAAAGCAGGCACACACTGCAGAGGGTTGGCACGGCTAGGCAGCGACCCTCTTTAAAAGGGGCGGGGCGATAGCCCACAATGCTGTACAGAAGCAATGAGAAATATAATCCTGTGCCACCGCCATCAGGAGCTGCACACGTGGGCATAGCAATGGGGAACCTATGTGCCACACACTATTCATTCTGTCAAGGTGTCTGCATGCCCCAGTCAGACCGGGCTTTTTAATTCATAGACACAGGCAGGTACAACTCCCTATTGTGAAGTCCCTGTGGACCGACAGCATGGGTGGCTCCCTGGAACCCACCGGCGGTACATAAAAATATCCCATTGCAGTGCCCATCACAGCTGAGGTAGTAATGTCATGTTTAATGCAGGTTGCCTTCAGCCCACACTGCATGCCCCAGTCAGAATGGGGTTCCTTAGAAGTGGAAACAGATGCATTTACAACTCCCTGTGGACCCACAGCATGGGTGGGTGCCAGGAAGCCACCGGCGGTACATAAATATATCCCATTGTATTGCCCATCACAGCTGAGGTAGTAATATCCTGCTTAATGCAGGTGGGCTTCGGCCCACACTGCATGCCTCAGTCAGACTGGGGTTCTTTAGAAGTGGACACATGTAGTTACAACTCCCTGTGGACCCACAGCATGGGTGGGTGCCAGGAAGCCACCGGCGGTACATAAATATATCCCATTGCAGTGCCCAGCACAGCTGAGGTAACGTCAGCTTTAATGCAGATGGGCTAAAAATTAATTGGATTACACTGTAGGTGAGGGCCCCCAAAAATTGGTGTACCAACAGTACTAATGTACCTGAGAAAAATTGCCCATGCCCAACCAAGAGGGCAGGTGAAACCCATTAATCGCTTTGGTTAATGTGGCTTAATTGGTAACTAGGCCTGGAGGCAGCCCAGTTAAAATAAAAGTTGGTTGAGGTGAAAGTTTCAACGCTTTAATGAGCATTGAAACGTATAAAAATTGTTTACAAAAATTATATGAGTGAGCCTTGTGGCCCTAAGAAAAATTGCCCGTTCGGCGTGATTACGTGAGGTTTCAGGAGGAGGAGCAGGAGGAGGAGGAGGAGGAATATTATACACAGATTGATGAAGCAAAAAGGTCCCCGTTTTGGATGGTGAGAGAGAACGATGCTTCCATCCGCGGGTGCAGCCTACCTATTGCTTAGGTATCGCTGCTGTCCGCTGGTGGAGAAGAGAAGTCTGGGGAAATCCAGGCTTTGTTCATCTTGATGAGTGTAAGCCTGTCGGCACTGTCGGTTGACAGGCGGGTACGCTTATCTGTGATGATTCCCCCAGCTGCACTAAACACCCTCTCTGACAAGACGCTAGCCGCAGGACAAGCAAGCACCTCCAGGGCATACAGCGCGAGTTCAGGCCACGTGTCCAGCTTCGACACCCAGTAGTTGTAGGGGGCAGAGGCGTCACCGAGGACGGTCGTGCGATCGGCTACGTACTCCCTCACCATCCTTTTACAGTGCTCCCGCCAACTCAGCCTTGACTGGGGAGCGGTGACACAGTCTTGCTGGGGAGCCATAAAGCTGTCAAAGGCCTTAGAGAGTGTTCCCCTGCCTGCGCTGTACATGCTGCCTGATCTCTGCGCCTCCCCTGCTACCTGGGCCGCGGAAATGCGCCTTCGGCCACTAGCGCTGTCGGATGGGAAGTTTACCATCAGTTTGTCCACCAGCGCCCTGTGGTATAGCATCACTCTCGAACCCCTTTCCTCTTCTGGAATGAGAGTGCAAAGGCTCTCCTTATACCGTGGATCGAGCAGTGTGTACACCCAGTAATCCGTAGTGGCCAGAATGCGTGTAACGCGAGGGTCACGAGAAAGGCATCCTAACATGAAGTCAGCCATGTGTGCCAGGGTACCTGTACGCAACACATGGCTGTCCTCACTCGGAAGATCACTTTCAGGATCCTCCTCCTCCTCCTCCTCTGGCCATACACGCTGAAAGGATGACAGACAAGCAGCATGGGTACCCTCAGCAGTGGGCCAAGCTGTCTCTTCCCCCTCCTCCTCATCCTCCTCATGCTCCTCCCCCTCCTCCTCAACGCGCTGAGATATAGACAGGAGGGTGCTCTGACTATCCAGCGACATACTGTCTTCCCCCGCCTCCGTTTCTGATTCCAAAGCGTCTGCCTTTATGCTTTGCAGGGAACTTCTCAAGAGGCATAGCAGAGGAATGGTGACGCTAATGATTGCAGCATCGCCGCTCACCATCTGGGTAGACTCCTCAAAGTTTCCAAGGACCTGGCAGATGTCTGCCAACCAGGCCCACTCTTCTGTAAATAATTGAGGAGGCTGACTCCCACTGCGCCGCCCATGTTGGAGTTGGTATTCCACTATAGCTCTACGCTGCTCATAGAGCCTGGCCAACATGTGGAGCGTAGAGTTCCACTGTGTGGGCACGTCGCACAGCAGTCGGTGCACTGGCAGATTAAACCGATGTTGCAGGGTGCGCAGGGTGGCAGCGTCCGTGTGGGACTTGCGGAAATGTGCGCTGAGCCGGCGCACCTTTCCGAGCAGGTATGACAAGTGGGGGTAGCTTTTCAGAAAGCGCTGAACCACCAAATTAAAGACATGGGCCAGGCATGGCACGTGTGTGAGGCTGCCGAGCTGCAGAGCCGCCACCAGCTTACGGCCGTTGTCACACATGACCATGCCCGGTTGGAGGCTCAGCGGCGCAAGCCAGCGGTCGGTCTGCTCTGTCAGACCCTGCAGCAGTTCGTGATCTGTGTGGCTCTTCTCTCCTAAGCTGAGTAGTTTCAGCACGGCCTGCTGACGCTTGTCCACCGCTGTGCTGCCACGCCGCGTGACACCGACTGCTGGCGACGTGCTGCTGCTGCTGACACACCTTGATTTCGAGACAGAGGTTGCGTAGGAGGAGGAGGAGGGTTTAGTGGAGGAAGCATACACCGCTGCAGATACCAGCACCGAGCTGGGGCCCGCAATTCGGGGGGTGGGTAGGACGTGAGCGGTCCCAGGCTCTGACTCTGTCCCAGCCTCCACTAAATTCACCCAATGTGCCATCAGGGAGATATAGTGGCCCTGCCCGCCGGGTGCTTGTCCACGTGTCTGTTGTTAAGTGGACCTTGGCAGTAACCGCGTTGGTGAGGGCGCGTACAATGTTGCGGGAGACGTGGTCGTGCAGGGCTGGGACGGCACATCGGGAAAAGTAGTGGCGACTGGGAACCGAGTAGCGCGGGGCCGCCGCCGCCATCATGCTTTTGAAAGCCTCCGTTTCCACAAGCCTATACGGCAGCATCTCTAGGCTGATCAATTTGGCTATGTGCACGTTTAACGCTTGAGCGTGCGGGTGCGTGGCGTCGTACTTGCGCTTGCGCTCAAACTGTGGCGCTAGCGACGTCTGGACGCTGCGCTGAGAGACATTGCTGGATGGGGCTGAGGACAGCGGAGGTAAGGGTGTGGGTGCAGGCCAGGAGACGGTAGTGCCTGTGTCCTCAGAGGGGGGTTGGATCTCAGTGGCAGGTTGGGGCACAGGGGGAGAGGCAGTGGTGCAAACCGGAGGCGGTGAACGGGCATCGTCCCACCTTGTGGGGTGCTTGGCCATCATATGCCTGCGCATGCTGGTGGTGGTGCCTCCCCAGCTGATCTTGGCGCGACAAAGGTTGCACACCACTGTTCGTCGGTCGTCAGGCATCTCTGTGAAAAACTGCCACACCGTAGAGCACCTTGACCTCTGCAGGGTGGCATGGCGCGAGGGGGCGCTTTGGGAAACAGTTGGTGGATTATTTGGTCTGGCCCTGCCTCTACCCCTGGCCACAGCACTGGCTCGGCCTGTGCCCACACCCTGACTTGGGCCTCCGCGTCCTCGCCCGCGTCCACGTCCTATAGGCCTACCCCTACCCCTCAGCATGCTGTATTACCAGTAGTGCAGAAACAGAACGCTGTAATTAAATGTGCCGCTTATTGGCCTGTGGTTGGAGGCTGACTTCGTTTACGGAACCCCAGGAAATAATTTTGCGCAAGCCTGCTGTAACACTTAGCTGGCTGCGTATTTATTTGGAGAACTACAACCCCCAGCACACACGGACCCACAACACTGAGCAGAGTGACAGGCAGGCCAAATATTTGTTTTTCAAAGATTTTTTTTTCAAAAGGACCACTGCGTATATTCAATCTATATATGTCTTCTGGCCCTGATGTGTCTGTCACGGAACTGCAGTGTTGCACTGTCTGTTATTAAGTGCAACAGAGCGGTGATTTCAGAGGCAGGAAATAATTTTGCGCAAGCCTGCTGTAACACTTAGCTGGCTGCGTATTTATTTGGAGAAATTTTACCCCCAGCAGAGACCCAGAACACTGAGCACAGTGATAGGCAGGCCAAATAGATTTTTTTCAAATCAATAATTATTCAATCAATAAAATATGTCTTCTGGCCCTGCCTACACAATTCTGTCCCTGTAGTATTACTGCAGGGCGCAATGCTCTGCACAGCCGATTTGGAAAAAAAAAAACTGTGCAACACTGCTAACAGCAGCCTCCACAGTACTGCACACGGTTAGATGTGGCCCTAAGAAGGACCGTTGGGGTTCTTGAAGCCTACACTAACTCCTAACGCTCTCCCTATAGCAGCTCCGGCACCAGCAGCACTGTCCCTCAGCTATGTCAGAACGCATCTGTGGCGAGCCGCGGGAGGGGCCGATTTATATACTCGGGTGACACCTGATCTCGCCAGCCACTCACTGCAGGGGGGTGGTATAGGGCTGGAACATCACAGGGGGAAGTTGTAATGCCTTCCCTGTCTTTCTATTGGCCAGAAAAGCACGCTAACGTCTCAGAGATGAAAGTGAAAGTAACCCAAACATCACGTGGTACTCGTTACGAGTAACGAGCATCCCGAACACGCTAATACTCGAACGAGTATCAAGCTCGGACGAGTACGTTCGCTCATCTCTATTTGCAATGTTTATGCCCCCCTATGAAGGATGAAATGCAAATCATGTACAATAAAGGTTAAGTGAACTTCAGAAGAACGGAGTCCCCTCTGTCTGCCCATGGCCGCGCCGCCTAACACCGCATAATTCAGGCTAAACTGATCCTTTGTGAGATGCTTCTTGCAGGGCTAAAGGGGCGGGGCATGACAGGATGAACAATGCATAGAGACCTGATGCCCCACCCCCTCAGGTGCTCCACTTGCTATAACTGTGGACTCTTTTGCATGCAGGTCCCTGTAAGCTTCCTGAGGTGTCCAGCATCTTGCTGGTCCCGAATGTGCCTGATATTCAGAATCTTCATAGTACAAATCCGTTACCGATCAGTTTAGGTCTTTGTGCTCCGTAATTCCAGCTGTTCGCATAAAGACTCTGGAAGGAAGCGGACGTCAATGTTGTAGAACAGAAGCAGCATTTCCAGACATTGGGGGTTTATGAATCCGTGCGTCTCCACCTTAAATGATTCCTGCAATTAGCCTATCGGCGCGGAGCCCAAATATACTTAGTAAAGGAACAAGCCGGGAAGATCCTTGTCTGGAAGACATGGCCGCGTCTTAGAGGATTACGATAGAGAGAAGCTTCCCTCAAGTGGACGTCCCTATGTGCTTAAAATGTACAATCTACTTTCTTTGTCTCCTGAGTCACAAGGCTCTGACCCCGCCACACGAGTCTGACAGGAGAAACGCCCAGGTGAAATCGGAAACTAATGGCGGACTGTAGAAGCCTCATAGACCTCTATGGCCCCAATTACATCTCTGCACAAAACTGTTATGCTAGACAGCCGCGTGCATGACCTCCAAGGCTCTTATAGGAGGACAACCAATATATTATGGCGTGTGGAGGAAAGTGAAACATCAGAACTGCAGGCCGAGTCCCATCCACTTCAGTAGGTACCTACCTGGGCTGCCATGTACAGAGCTGCACAACCTCAGCGCTACCCTACATGGTGCGATGACAGCCTTGGTTATGGGGGGTATCGTCTCTCCTTGTGGAGAACACCAGCGATTTATAGGGCATGCAGTGCTCCCTGGGAAAATGGTATGCAAATGGGAGCTGGCACAACGCTCTGCAGTGCCACCTACTGCCTATAAGTCAGTGTCCAACCTTTCAACAGGCCTTGTAACATGACTGGACATCTATGCCACATGGAGAAACGGACCTCCCGACCCACATCACTCCCACCTACTGCGCACTTGTAAGAGGGAATACGGGGAGCTGTTCCTATGTTCACAAGCTACAAGTGTTCCTTTAGGAGCACGGCGGGGAGGAGTGACGCTGCTGTGACTGCGTGTTCCCGCGAGATTAAACTTCACTTAGATAAAAGGTAGTCTCCTGCGGGTTCTTGCCAGAATTGTACAGCAAAGCAAGATTAGAGCAGCTACAGTTGCTGCAACCCAGGGCTGCGCGGAAGCAGCTTGTGAAAGGCGCAAGCCGGAGTGGAGAAGAGTGCAAAGTGGAAAAATAAGACCGTGACGAGTTCTGCTGGTCGCCTTTACACCATCCCGCTCCCCCAAGCCATCGCTGCTGTAACGCGCCTCTGGCTGACTTGAGGGTCAGCGATTAAAGACGTGGTCTGTTCCCTGCGCCCCATAGCTTCTGCTCTGCATGCAGCATATTACGGAGGTGCATGGGGCTGCAGCCTCCTCCGTCCGCAGGTAACCACCTCTGTAAGTGAGAAGAGTGGAGGACCGGCAATCATCTCATCTCTCCACAGGAGGCCATGACAACTCTGGTCACAGCGCACTTATTGTACAAACGACCATGGTGCGCCCCCTAGTGGCAGCGGCTATTACTCCCAAGTATCACGCATGGGATGATATTACTACACGGTGCAGTCTTATTCCATCCTAACAGATGCAGTCCAGTCACTAATGACCTTGCGGCTGCCGAGTGTTTGCGGAGGGTTACAGGCTCCCGCTGCTTCTGATTACAGGCATCCTGCAGCTATTTAGTAAACTATTTCACTTCCAGCTGAGTGTTTGACTAAAAGACGCGGGGATTGAAGACTGAAGAACGGAACACTATGGAAGCACAGAGAATACACTAACAGCCAAGCCCAGACCTAAAAGTGAGATCCAACATAAAGCAGTAATGCCGCACAGGTAAGAGGGGGAGGGGCTTACACCTGCTAGAGGGGAGGAGCAGAAGGGAGGAGACATCTAACTAGTTCAAGGCACACAGCACAACTTGACATCACACAAGGAAGAGACCCCCGCTAAACCAGATACAAGCCGGGCCCAGATATTAAATGGACACGGCCCCTACACCGGTGCAGACTGGACCTGGGCTGCACTTGCTTCGCAGATGGCCTGCAACCCCGGAGTGCGGCATAAAATCATGTGATAAGTTTTCCGCAGATCAGTTTCAGTGTGAATCCACATTAGATCCAGCGATCGGAGCGACTTCCAACGAGGCCGGTCATTGGTGCTACACTCGCCGGGGTCTCACCGCCAACCGCGCGGGGGGGGGGGGGGGGGTTCTGATATGTTAGAGAGTATACCAGGAATGGCGCAAAGGAGGAAAACATCCAGCGAAACGGGATCCTGCGGACGGAAGCACCTCATCACTGAAAGGGGTCGGAGGAGGATGTCAGGAATCGTTCTGGCCAACAGGCTGTCCAGTCAGCTGAATACAACGCTGGAGCTCCAACTAACGTGTCCGAACGCACAACTCGCCGTTCCTCCGCACGGATGGTATAACAGCGGGCGACCAGTTCCAGCACCATTGTGTCTAAGAGAAACAGAAAGACTCCAGCGGGCAAAAGAGCGCAAAACTTGTATCACTGAGCAGCGGAGAAACATCTCCTGGTCAGATGGAGCCAGATTTATGTGGTGATGGGAGGGCAGAATTTGGGGCAAGCAGCATGAATCGCTGACCCCTTCCTGTCCGCCGGTCAGAACATGTCAGCACGACAGATAATCTGCAAGGACTACAAGAAGCTTCCTGTCAGCCGGTCAGAACATGTCAGCACCTTCATCGAGATTGTAAGGAAAGGAGGCGGCCTTAGGGTATACCTGGCTAAACAAACAGTCACCATGAAAAATTCCAGAGGCAAGAGAATAGCCGAACGGTTGTGCCCCCCCCCCCCCCAATGCAAAATAATAAATTATGTACCTTATTAACCCATCAGTGACCAATCCTGTTTGTGCCTTAGTGACAGAGCCTATTGTGGAGATCTGACATGTGTCCCTTTAACATAGAATAACTCTGTAAAGGTTCTGCAGATCCCGGTGATTCTGATGTTGTTTTTTCACCACATATTGTGCTTCATTTAGGTGTTAAAAATAGACCGATAGAATTTGTGTATTAAAAGCAGCAAAATTGGGAAAATTTGGAAAAAAATGTCATTTTTTCACCTTTTTTACTATAATATCTCAAATACCTGCAAACATACGGCACACATTTTTTATGAGATATATTTCCATCTATTTACTTTATTCTGGAAGCACATTAGAAAAACTTTAGTTTTTTTTTAACCATTTAGGAGGCGCACAAATTTAACATTACTTATCAACATTTTGAGGAACACTTTGTTTTCCTGCATCAAGGCAAGATAGGAAAGGCTCATCGGTGTCAGAATGATAGATACCCCCCAAATGACCCCATTTTACAAACTACACCCCTTAATGTACTCACTGAGGGGGTCAGGAGGATTTTGACCACACAGTTTTTTTCAGAAATTAATGCAATTTAGAGGACAAAAAATAAAATTCAATATTTTTGTAAATATGTCATTTTAAAGACATATTTTTTTCTATAATGCAGATGAAAATGAAGATTTGCACCCCATTTGCACCCCAAAATGGATCCCCCTGTTTGTCTTGTGTTCAGAGACATCCCCATTGTGGCCTTAATATTCTGTCCGTATGCACAACGGGGCCCAAACCGAAAGGAGCAGCTGGGGGCTTTCAGGACAGAGATTTTGCTTGAAGGTGATTTAGGCCCCATTGCCCACTTGAAGAGCCCTGAGTGGCCAAATGTGACGTGTGGGAACTGGGGAGCTTTTTGTCAGAGAAGTCTCTATTAACCCACAACTGCCTGGATGCCTAGCTATCTATAAGCGTATATTGTATAGTGCAGCCATCCCTACACCTAATCTAAAAGACATATAACACATGCCCTACCCACACGCTTCACCACAAGGCCTACCGGAGCTCCCTGGATAAAGCGTCTATTAACCCCCACTCTTGGATCATACCCTTTCAGCTTGCCTGGCTAACATACACTTAGTTCCTCTGTAGACATACTCCAGATCTAGTTCAGCCACCTATTCCTTTAGTTTGAAGTGTCTTTGTCCTTTTTTGAGTGCAGATATGTTAATAAAGTATATAATATTCTGTTTGGAGGGTATAACTATTAGGCTATCCTCTTGCCCCTTGCATTTTTCTTGGTAATAGCTCCTCCATCTAATCTGCTGCAACTAAAAAAAGCTTCCTGTCCGCGGGGGCCGATTTCATTACCTAGTGGAATCTACACCATGATGAATTGCTGCAGTTCTGGACAATCTGCCTCAGTGTCTTTGGAACCTACATCAGTAAGTTTCCCCCATAGTGGCCCCAGTAGTAACAGTGTCCCCCACAGTAACCCCAGTAGTAATAGTGACTCCCACAGTGGCCCCAGTAGTAACAGTGTCCCCCACAGTGGCCCTGGTAGTAACAGTGTCCCCCACAGTGGCCCCAGTAGTAATAGTGTCTCCCACAGTAACTCCAGTAGTAATAGTGACTCCCACAGTGGCCCCAGTAGGAACAGTGTCACCCACAGTGGCCTCAGTAGTAATAGTGACTCCCGCAGTGGCCCCAGTAGGAACAGTGTCACACACAGTGGCCTCAGTAGTAATAGTGACTCCCACAGTGGCCCCAGTAGGAACAGTGTCACCCACAGTGGCCCCAGCAGTAATAGTGACTCCCACAGTGGCCCCAGTAATAACAGTGTCCCCCACAGTGGCCCTGGTAGTAACAGTGTCCCCCACAGTGGCCCCGGTAGTAATAGTGTCCCCCACAGTAACTCCAGTAGTAATAGTGACTCCCACAGTGGCCCCAGTAGGAACAGTGTCACCCACAGTGGCCTCAGTAGTAATAGTGACTCCTACAGTGGCCCCAGTAGGAACAGTGTCACCCACAGTGGCCTCAGTAGTAATCAGTAGTAATAGTAACTCCCACAGTGGCCTCAGTAGGAACAGTGTCACCCACAGTGGCCTCAGTAGTAATAGTGCCACCCACAGTGGTCCCAGTAGTAATCGTGACCCCCACAGTGGCCCTAGTAGTAATAGTGACTCCCACAGTGGTCCCAGTAGGAACAGTGTCCCCCACAGTGGCCCTAGTAGTAATAGTGACTCCCACAGTGACCCCAGTAGGAACAGTGTCCCCCACAGTGGGCTTAATAGTAATAGTATCCCCCATAGTGGTCCCAGTGGTAATATTGTCCCCCACAGTGGGCCCAGTAGTAATAGTGTCCCCCACAGTGGCCTGAGTAGTAATAGTGTTCCCCTTCTGTGGCCTCAGTAGTAATATTGTTCCCCACAGTGGGCTCAGTAGTAACAGTGTCCCCCACAGTGGCCTCAGTAGTATTAGTGGCCCCACTAGTAATAGTATCATCCACAGTGACCCTCAGCAATAATAGTGCCCCCTACAGTAGCTCCAGTAGTAATAGTGACCCCCACAGTGGTCCATGTAGTTGTAGTGTCCCCCAGAGTAGCTCCGGTAGTGATAGTGACCCCTAAAGTGGCCTCAGTACTAATACTATTACAACTGGGGCTGATATAGGGGACGCTATTACTAATAGTTTCCCCTATATCGACTCCAGTAGTAGCAGTGACCCATACAGTAGCCCTCCTGAAACCCCTATACTTAATTCCTACAGGTCTTCAGAACACCACTGCTTCTTTGCTCTGTGCTGCTGTGGGAAGAAGGGTGTGCGCCAGTCTCCTCCTTTCTTCTTCTCTCATCCTGTGGAACTAATGAGGAGAGGTCAGGGGAGAATGATCCAGGGTGCACACACTGCGGTCAGTGTGTGCGTCCCGCAGCAGTGCCAGTAACTGATTACCAGCTGGGAAGCTGCGGCATGGTGACCCTGCATCTCGAAAGTGGGACAAATGGCTGTCTCATATGGGATCCTGGGGAAAGCGTGACACGGGTCCCAAAGCAGGACTGTCCTGCCTAAATCAGGGCATCTGGTCACCTTAGCGCTTGCATTATGTCATTATCCTCTGTGTCTGCCTGCGGTCGGACATCCTAATGAAGCATTAATTCTGAACAGCTACAAAGTATCAGTTACATCCATATGGCCTTACATGTGAACATGAGACCTCTCTGCTGATTTATTCAAGATTTCTTCAGAAAAGGTTACCCCAAAAATATCATTGGGATATATGGATGTATAGGGAATCTCCATGCATCCATATATCCAATAATATGATTTCGGGGGGACCTTTTCTGAAAAAAATATCAAAATAACAATTAAATTCTTTGTTTTTAGGCAAAAGTACATCAAATTAAGATACAGGAATATGAGATTGTCGAAAACGTTATAACCCTACTGTCTACATTACCAACGCAGCCATTGCAATGTGCAGAGAGCTGGCAGCTTGCTGCTCCTTACACACTGACAGCCGCTATGAGAACAGCTGATCAGTGGGGTCACCAGTGGTGGACCCCCTCCAATCAACTATCGTTGACCTACACAGAGCTTCGATCATCAATAGTCTAGAGGTGGAAGAGCGCTTTAAGGGAAAACATCTCCCCATTTTAATGATATAAACTTGCTTCGACTCCTTCACCCCAAACCGAAAGGAGCAGCTGGGGGCTTTCAGGACAGAGATTTTGCTTGAAGGTGATTTAGGCCCCATTGCCCACTTGAAGAGCCCTGAGTGGCCAAATGTGACGTGTGGGAACTGGGGAGCTTTTTGTCAGAGAAGTCTCTATTAACCCACAACTGCCTGGATGCCTAGCTATCTATAAGCGTATATTGTATAGTGCAGCCATCCCTACACCTAATCTAAAAGACATATAACACATGCCCTACCCACACGCTTCACCACAAGGCCTACCGGAGCTCCCTGGATAAAGCGTCTATTAACCCCCACTCTTGGATCATACCCTTTCAGCTTGCCTGGCTAACATACACTTAGTTCCTCTGTAGACATACTCCAGATCTAGTTCAGCCACCTATTCCTTTAGTTTGAAGTGTCTTTGTCCTTTTTTGAGTGCAGATATGTTAATAAAGTATATAATATTCTGTTTGGAGGGTATAACTATTAGGCTATCCTCTTGCCCCTTGCATTTTTCTTGGTAATAGCTCCTCCATCTAATCTGCTGCAACTAAAAAAAGCTTCCTGTCCGCGGGGGCCGATTTCATTACCTAGTGGAATCTACACCATGATGAATTGCTGCAGTTCTGGACAATCTGCCTCAGTGTCTTTGGAACCTACATCAGTAAGTTTCCCCCATAGTGGCCCCAGTAGTAACAGTGTCCCCCACAGTAACCCCAGTAGTAATAGTGACTCCCACAGTGGCCCCAGTAGTAACAGTGTCCCCCACAGTGGCCCTGGTAGTAACAGTGTCCCCCACAGTGGCCCCAGTAGTAATAGTGTCTCCCACAGTAACTCCAGTAGTAATAGTGACTCCCACAGTGGCCCCAGTAGGAACAGTGTCACCCACAGTGGCCTCAGTAGTAATAGTGACTCCCGCAGTGGCCCCAGTAGGAACAGTGTCACACACAGTGGCCTCAGTAGTAATAGTGACTCCCACAGTGGCCCCAGTAGGAACAGTGTCACCCACAGTGGCCCCAGCAGTAATAGTGACTCCCACAGTGGCCCCAGTAATAACAGTGTCCCCCACAGTGGCCCTGGTAGTAACAGTGTCCCCCACAGTGGCCCCGGTAGTAATAGTGTCCCCCACAGTAACTCCAGTAGTAATAGTGACTCCCACAGTGGCCCCAGTAGGAACAGTGTCACCCACAGTGGCCTCAGTAGTAATAGTGACTCCTACAGTGGCCCCAGTAGGAACAGTGTCACCCACAGTGGCCTCAGTAGTAATCAGTAGTAATAGTAACTCCCACAGTGGCCTCAGTAGGAACAGTGTCACCCACAGTGGCCTCAGTAGTAATAGTGCCACCCACAGTGGTCCCAGTAGTAATCGTGACCCCCACAGTGGCCCTAGTAGTAATAGTGACTCCCACAGTGGTCCCAGTAGGAACAGTGTCCCCCACAGTGGCCCTAGTAGTAATAGTGACTCCCACAGTGACCCCAGTAGGAACAGTGTCCCCCACAGTGGGCTTAATAGTAATAGTATCCCCCATAGTGGTCCCAGTGGTAATATTGTCCCCCACAGTGGGCCCAGTAGTAATAGTGTCCCCCACAGTGGCCTGAGTAGTAATAGTGTTCCCCTTCTGTGGCCTCAGTAGTAATATTGTTCCCCACAGTGGGCTCAGTAGTAACAGTGTCCCCCACAGTGGCCTCAGTAGTATTAGTGGCCCCACTAGTAATAGTATCATCCACAGTGACCCTCAGCAATAATAGTGCCCCCTACAGTAGCTCCAGTAGTAATAGTGACCCCCACAGTGGTCCATGTAGTTGTAGTGTCCCCCAGAGTAGCTCCGGTAGTGATAGTGACCCCTAAAGTGGCCTCAGTACTAATACTATTACAACTGGGGCTGATATAGGGGACGCTATTACTAATAGTTTCCCCTATATCGACTCCAGTAGTAGCAGTGACCCATACAGTAGCCCTCCTGAAACCCCTATACTTAATTCCTACAGGTCTTCAGAACACCACTGCTTCTTTGCTCTGTGCTGCTGTGGGAAGAAGGGTGTGCGCCAGTCTCCTCCTTTCTTCTTCTCTCATCCTGTGGAACTAATGAGGAGAGGTCAGGGGAGAATGATCCAGGGTGCACACACTGCGGTCAGTGTGTGCGTCCCGCAGCAGTGCCAGTAACTGATTACCAGCTGGGAAGCTGCGGCATGGTGACCCTGCATCTCGAAAGTGGGACAAATGGCTGTCTCATATGGGATCCTGGGGAAAGCGGGACACGGGTCCCAAAGCAGGACTGTCCTGCCTAAATCAGGGCATCTGGTCACCTTAGCGCTTGCATTATGTCATTATCCTCTGTGTCTGCCTGCGGTCGGACATCCTAATGAAGCATTAATTCTGAACAGCTACAATGTATCAGTTACATCCATATGGCCTTACATGTGAACATGAGACCTCTCTGCTGATTTATTCAAGATTTCTTCAGAAAAGGTTACCCCAAAAATATCATTGGGATATATGGATGTATAGGGAATCTCCATGCATCCATATATCCAATAATATGATTTCGGGGGGACCTTTTCTGAAAAAAATATCAAAATAACAATTAAATTCTTTGTTTTTAGGCAAAAGTACATCAAATTAAGATACAGGAATATGAGATTGTCGAAAACGTTATAACCCTACTGTCTACATTACCAACGCAGCCATTGCAATGTGCAGAGAGCTGGCAGCTTGCTGCTCCTTACACACTGACAGCCGCTATGAGAACAGCTGATCAGTGGGGTCACCAGTGGTGGACCCCCTCCAATCAACTATCGTTGACCTACACAGAGCTTCGATCATCAATAGTCTAGAGGTGGAAGAGCGCTTTAAGGGAAAACATCTCCCCATTTTAATGATATAAACTTGCTTCGACTCCTTCACCCCTCCACAATGTTTTGCCTTTATCCATGATTCAAAAAGATACAAAAATAATTGTGCGCGGCGCGTCTCCAGGTTTCCGTACAGTGAGAGAGGCAGCTTGTACATTACTATGTGAGAAGCTGAGAGCTGCTGCACTAAAGAACAGGCGTGAAGTAACGGATGTGTTTACACCTTGACGAATGTCTTTGGCGCGCTGTCGTATCAATCGATTTGCCGAGAAAAAAGCATTTTAAAAGCTATTTAATGGGCAAATCTTCATGCGCCTCGGCTGACGGCTTGAATGGTGAAGGAAATGAAGGCTGCCGCTAAAATACGCGGAGAAAATCCAATTCTGTTTATATTTTTCCTGGATTATCCTGGCAATGAAATAACCGTCTTGTGGTTCACGCCCCCCAGGCCCCGCCCCCTCCTCACCACGCCTCCTGGCTATATCATATTCCAATGTTGGAGATGTGCTTCACGTAAAGGATCGTTTCCTTCTGTTCAGTGTGAGACATTCTGAAGTTCATGGTTGCCACAAATCACAGGTCAAAGGAGAAGCAACGGGAAAACGTGACGCCATCGAGGTCCATCTAAGAAGGTCACAATCTTTGTGAATAATCTCAAAACTGAAACAAAAGGAAACGCTGAGTCTTAGAATGCAACGGGCGGACCCACAGCTCCAGACGTCTCCGGGCTTCACCCTGTGACCCCTTTTTGAGTGATCTGGTCTTTGCTGGCAGCATTTTTCTCTCTCCTCCCCCCTCAGCAGTCCCGCCCCCTACAGCGGTTGTTAATTAGCGCCACTCATGCCAGCCCTTGGAGTAAAGGCATGCTCAGTTGTATTGCTAGCATGAAGTGTCAGCTTCCCCCCCCCCGGACTGTATATCGGGGAGCGTGAAGTGTATCCCAGTGCTGTAAGACTAACTGCGGCCGAGTGTCACTTATACTGTCTGCCAGATCGCGCTGTGTCAGTGTCACTTGGATTCAGTATTATTCACAGAGCCGAGTTAGCATAAAGAGCGTGAAGTAACCGCCGAGTGAAAGTCCGCTTGTTTCCGCGCTCTTATACCGCTATTGTTCACTTTTCTGTATCCTGAAATAAACCTTGTACATTTTTGGTAACTCTGTGGCATCCTGAAGCCTGCGCCGCGCACCATCTCCATTAAAGAGGCGGCACTGCTCACCTGAGAGGTCATCTCTATGAAGGTAATGCCCATTACATTACAGGCTGCAGAAAAGAGCTTTTAACCTGGAGAGCCCCTGCAATCCCTCCTGTCACTGACCGTGATGATGTCACCAATTACCTGCGCCCCTAGCCGTACATCCGGCCGCGGCTTCTATATGATTGCTGTTGTCTCCTCGTGTAGCCGAAGCAGAATGCGCTATTTATTTCTGCATCCTGATATAAAGCCGCCATGAAGATGACAAGGAGCCTCATCGTACTGCAGACATTGAGGCCTCGCCAGCCTTTGTCCCCTGTTCTTTTCACTGCTGGAGTTCTGTCCGGCGGCTGTTTAGCTGAAACCACAATAATAGCGCTGGAGTCTGACGAATGTGCGCCTCTTGTTGGCTTCCATCGGCTCCCCTTCACGGGTCAGTTTAATTGTGGCATTGTCAAGTGCTGAGTATTCTTCGCCTCGCCGGTGACCCCCGAGGACCCCTGTCAGACGCCGCGCCGTCCCAATCCCTCCTCCTATTTATTAGTGATAATTGCCGGCAGCTTTGTTTAGACAAGATGGTTTCTGCGTTGGAGATGAATCCTCTATTATAGACAGCTCCGGCTTTTAGGCAGCTCGATGCTAAGAATTTACCGCAGGACCAAGGTCAATTTTTAGTTTTTACCTGCAATTAAAACTGAAGCTCCGTGTCAGGAGAAAATGCTTTGTTCTTGTAAATCAGCGATAAAAAGTAAGAAAATACTCAGTAAAATGTGGTTTTCTGACTGCTTTGTCATGTAGGGGAGAAGGGCAACCGCCTGCCTCATAAATCAAATGCTCCAATGTTACAGGGGCGCAGAAGGCGTCCTGCTGGAGAGCCGCGTGCCGCAGTAGTCCTTCCCCTGTGTGATTCCTCTTCTGATGCATTACAACCGGGAAAAACATGGATTGGATTGTAGCTTTATGTAACGGACAAACCGTGCGAGTCGTTACAGTCGGATGAAAGGAAACATTGCATAATAATTAAATACATTAACCCTGAAAGGTCCTGCGTGCGCCTGCAGTCACCCCCTGTGTATGCAGTAAAACCCTGCATATGTATTAATGCCCTCCACATATATACCTGCGGCCGCTGAATAAGGGCCAACACACTGAGTCCAGTAGTCACATCATTAGTCAATAGGGTCTCCTTGCATGCAGTGAAGGTCCATCTGGCCTAAAAGACCCCCGAGTCTGCAGCACCATAAAGCAAGCAGCATGGAGACTGAGGAGTCCGCCAAACAATATCGGAGACCAAGGGGGATCATCAGTCCTCCCCTGTACAATGCAGAGAGCCAATGGGTCAGCATGGCCACGAGACAATGGCCTATGATCACTATTATTACTGATAATACATTGCATTACATAAGTACTGCAGTGTGAGATCATAACGGTCATAATGGACAACAGGGACATAAATAAAATGTAAAACAGTAAGAAACAAACCTTTTTTGTGCACTTTGTTAAAAAAAAATAATAATAAAGTAAAACAAAACACGTTTGCTGTCTTCACATCTGTAACAACCTGCACAATAACGCGGGCGCACTTTTTATTCTGCGCGGCAAACACGGTAAAATCAAAGGTGCAAATTGGAAACGGAAAAAAATTCCAGTTTATCTTAATTTTCCCTCCCAATAAAAGGGAATAAAAGTGATCAAAAAAGCCAAATGTACCCCAAAATGGTATCCATGAAAAAGGACAAATTGCCACACGAAAAGCTGCCCTCATCCGGCCACGGAGATGGGAATACAAAAAGGCCTGGGCTGTGAAATGTGGAGACGAAAACTCCAAAACAATCGTGTCATTGGGTCCAAATTACGCAGCATCACTAAGGGGTTAAGGGGGAAGAGGGCACCTGGGTTAGTCCTATGCCAAGCACAGTGGTGCCCTGGGAGCGCCACGTCTCTGCTCCGCCCTGATTACAACTATAGACTATGTCAGCAGACCACGTTCCCAGTGACTCCACAACGGCATCCAGCGCTGCAGCCACCGTCCTGCTGCGTACATATAGGGGCGCCTGACCCGGTAATGGGGGGCAGAATACTGCGCCCTCAGAGCTGGGTTTAGACAAGAGCGCTGATCTCTTCCTTCGCACGACTCTCAATGATTCCACGACTCACAGCAGAGACAGCGAACAGGAAACGAAGCCAATGAGTCTTGGTCTCAGCGGGGGTCTCAGCGGGGGTCCACATACAACTGCCGCTGCTGCTTATAGGAAATAAATAAAATGATCATTAGCACTTAACGTAAAAACATTGATTTCTTCGCCATGAGCCGCGGAATCGGATCCTCATTTGTTTCGTATTTTTAAGCTCTTTCTGCTCTTTTCCTCCTCTGGTCGGTCGGCGCTGCTTCCTGTTGGAGCCACCGGGATGCCGCTGTTTCCCTGACTCCCAGTATGATTAACTATGCCAGGAGCCGGCAGCCGCGGACGGTGATTAGTTTTCTCATTAGTACGTTAATATATGTTGTAAAATTTGACACTTTAAAGATACAACAGCAAATGCTTATCGGCGCGCCGCCGCACCGCCCGGCGTCAGACCCGCGTGTTTCCTGCTTTTAACAATCCGTTGGACGCGCCGGTTCACTCATTTCCAATTAGCATTTTTATGACCTTCTTAAAAGCTTTAATACCTCATTTGTAGCTTCATATTTAAACAATAAGTTTCGTTTATTTGATTCGGGGGGTATTTTTCTGCCTTCTTAACCCCTTAGTCATGCGGCCGATTTCAGTCATAAGGATGTGATTTTTTGGAGGTTTTTATCTGCATTTTTCAAAAGCCATCCATTGTTTATTTTTCCCCGGACGTTCCTGTATGAGGGGTTGTTGGGTGGTGAGCCGGAGTTATTACGGCTACCACTTTATGGGTTCATACACTATTAAAATACAATCCACCTCCAGAAGAAGTTGTCGTGTTGCTAGAGCCTCCATGCCTGCCTGTATCACATCATGTATCCAAGCTAGAGGCGGTACAACAGGGTACTAGAGCCTCCATGCCCGGCCGTTTCACATCATGTATCTAAGCTAGAGGTGGTACATCACGGTACTAGAGCCTCCATGGCTGCCCGTATCACATCTTGTATCCAAGCTAGAGGCGGTACAACAGGGTACTAGAGCCTCCATGCCCTCTTGTATCCAAGCTAGAGGTGGTACAACAGGGTACTAGAGCCTCCATGCCCACCCATATCACATCTTGTATCCAAGCTAGAGGCAGCGCAACAGGGTACTAGAGCCTCCATGCCTGCCTGTATCACATCTTGTATCCAAGCTAGAGGCGGTACAACAGGGTACTAGAGCCTCCATGCCCGGCCGTTTTACATCATGTATCTAAGCTAGAGGTGGTACAACAGGGTACTAGATCCTCCATGCCCTCCTGTATAACATCTTGTATCCAAGCTAGAGGCGGTACAACAGGGTACTAGAGCCTCCATGCCCTCCTGTATAACATCTTGTATCCAAGCTAGAGGCGGTACAACAGGGTACTAGAGCCTCCATGCCCGCCTGTATCACATCTTGTATCCAAGCTACAGGTGGTACACCAGGGTACTAGAGCCTCCATGCCCACCTGTGTCACATCTTGTATCCAAGCTAGAGGCAGTACAACAGGGTACTAGAGCCTCCATGCCTGCCTGTATCACATCTTGTATCCAAGCTAGAGGCAGTACAACAGGGTACTAGAGCCTCCATGCCCGGCCGTTTCACATCATGTATCTAAGCTAGAGGTGGTACAACAGGGTACTAGATCCTCCATGCCCTCCTGTATAACATCTTGTATCCAAGCTAGAGGTGGTACAACAGGGTACTAGAGCCTCCCAACTAATAGGGTTTTGGAAATTGGGTTTTTAAGCTTCAAATCCCCACTAATGTTAAAGAGTTTTCCAGGATCCTGCTGGTGTGGTTGAAGAGGCGTCATCATCATCAGCCTCCATAAACGTAGGTCTCATATCCACGGGCACGCATGACCCTGCGTACTTGTCTGCGTCTTCTTTTTTCTGTACTGCGGATGTGTGCAGACGCGCCGGCCAACTTGCTGATGCACAGGTTTTTTTTAACACCTGTTTTCCCGCGGGTTCGGCCGCGGTTTGAACGGCTTCCATTGACTTCAAAAGAAGCCGTTTGTGTGAAAATCGCAGTGAAACGGAGCATGGTGCGATTTTCATCCACGCGGAAACCACAATTGGTTTGCACTCGTGTCCATGAAAAATCCTTTTTCCATAGCGTGCTATGGAGGGCTATTGCCGCGGAGTCCGGAGCTGAACGCCGGCTCCAATATCCGTAGCGAAGACCCCCCTGTGGACACGAGGCCTTACTGCGCATTACTCGAGCGACTCCTCGGCCGGCGATTCTGCAGAGAACAACATCCCTTCGTGTTCCTCTCCTTCCGCCTGCAGTACAGCCGCCTTCTGACATCGCAGCCGCAGTTGGGGAAGGATTGGCGCAGCACAGACGCCATATTAAAGTGCAACTATAAAAGGTTTTTATGCTCTATAAACATGTAGAGAGACGAGCGCCGAGATTAAAGCGGGATTGAGTGTGTTTCCGACAAGATAACCGCCATCCGTGAGATAAGACGCACATTCGCTCCTCTAATCCTTAATGGGGTCGCAGTTTACAACCTTGTTAAACATTCTGAAGGATAAATGTTTATAAAGGGGACATTAAACTGATGGAATTACGAGGCGCAGGATACAAGCGTGAGAAATTAACTTTATTGGTGAGGGGGTTAATACCAGCTGCGCTGCCATGTCTGTTTAGCAAATGCTTTTTAGGGTTAAATTTCCCACTAAGTAACATTTGTCGAGCACTTCATTCTGTGCCAACGCTGCGCCATTCCTCCACTAATGCTACAGCAAATGTATCATTAAATAGACAAAGGAGCTTCCTGCATACAGATTTATTACTGAACGGAATTTATTCACAGACCAAACTGAGCTCCCCCTAGTGGTGGCTGTATATATCTGTATACAGGGAGCTCCCCCTAGTGGTGGCTGTATATATCTGTATACAGGGAGCTCCCCCTAGTGGTGGCTGTATATATCTGTATACAGGCAGCTCCCCCTAGTGGTGGCTGTATATATCGGTATACAGGCAGCTCCCCCTAGTGGTGGCTGTATATATCGGTATACAGGCAGCTCCTCCTAGTGGTGGCTGTATATATCGGTATACAGGCAGCTCCCCCTAGTGGTGGCTGTATGTATCTGTATACAGGGAGCTCCCCCTAGTGGTGGCTGTATATATCTGTATACAGGGAACTCCCACTAGTGGTGGCTGTATATATCTGTATACAGTGAGCTCCCCCTAGTGGTGGCTGTATATATCTGTATGTGGTGAGCTCCCCTTAGTGGTGGCTGTATATATCTGTATACAGGGATCTCCCCCTAGTGGTGGCTGTATATATCTGTATACAGGGAGCTCCCCCTAGTGGTCGCTGTATATATCTGTATACAGGGAACTCCCTCTAGTGGTGGCTGTATATATCTGTATACAGGGAACTCCCACTAGTGGTGGCTGTATATATCTGTATACAGGGAGCTCCCCCTAGTGGTAGCTGTATATATCTGTATGTAGTGAGCTCCCACTAGTGGTGGCTGTATATATCTGTATACAGGGAGCTCCCCCTAGTGGTGGCTGTATGTATCTGTATACAGGGAGCTCCCCCTAGTGGTGGCTGTATATATCTGTATACAGGGAGCTCCCCCTAGTGGTGGCTGTATATATCTGTATGCAGTGAGCTCCCCCTAGTGGTGGCTGTATATATCTGTATACAGGGAACTCCCACTAGTGGTGGCTGTATATATCTGTATGCAGTGAGCTCCCCCTAGCAATGGCTGTATATATCTGTATACAGGCAGTTCCCCCTAGTCGTGGCTGTATATATCTGTATACAGGGAGCTCCCCCTAGTGGTGGCTGTATATATCTGTATACAGGGAGCTCCCCCTAGTGGTGGCTGTATATATCTGTATAAGGCCCCCTGTCGATGGCCAAGTCAGAATATCATTAGCGATATTCCGCCGCGGGGGATGAGGTGGGAGAGCTGTCAGGTCTCTGTGCTGAGCCTATCTGATAAATAGGCTCACCTCAAGAGAATCGCGGCAAATTGCAGCATGCCCCAATTTAAATCACGCGAGCAGAGAATCGCTATGATTCCTTGCTCATGGACGCTGGCACTGCATTTTGGATAGCAATGCTATGGAAAGCTTCACACAGCGTGATTTGCGGGTGAGTCATCGCCTGTGGACAGGCAGCCACGGAAGTTCTCTCTAGAGGTGGCTGCATATATCTGTATGCAGTGAGCTCCCCCTAGTGATGGCTTTATATATGTATAGCATTTCCCCTAGTGTTGGCTTTATATATAGAGAGAGAGTTTCCCCTAGCAGTGGCTGTATATGTCTGTATACAGGGAGCTCTCCTTAGTGGTGACTGTATATACGCATAGAGTTCTGCCTAGTGGTAGCTATATATATTTTTATACAGTGACCTCCCTGTAGCCGTGGCTGCATATTCCTGTATAAAGGGAGCTCCCCGTAGTAGAGGCTGTATATATCTAAATACAGGGAGCTCTCCCTTGCAGTAGATCTTTATGCACTGAGCTTCTCCTAGGCATGTCTGTATAAATCTATATGTAGTGAGTTCCCCCTAGTGGTGGCTGTATATATATATATATATATATATATATATATATATATATATATATATATAATCTGTATGCAGTGTGCTCCCTCTAGTGCTGATGCAGATAGCCACAATTTTGTCAGGTAACTTTATGGCTGTGTGTGTGAAAGGAAGCAGGAAATTTGAAGCTCTTATCATCAACACGGAGCTCCATCTGCTATAAAGACAGAGCACTGAGAAGTCATCAGCGCTGAGTGTTGGATACACAGTGGGATATTCTATGTATTCAGTGCCTGAAATGGACTGTAATGTCTGATCCACCTGCAGTAAACCTCCTGTTCCCGGTGTTACAAGAGCTGTCTATTCTGAAGCAGCTGATTGCTCTCACATTCTTACAGAAGTCTCAGTCATTAATCCAAAGTGTGGAACAAAAGCTGCCAAGTCCAGAGCTGTATAGGGTAATGAGAAAATGTTCCAAAATCATCGGTAACAGTGCGCTGAGCAGAGCCCGCGAAGCCTCGGCGACGGATTAAACTGCAGTCAGCAATGATAGAACACTTAATTTTCAGCATCTCCATTACCAACTACAAGTTCCAGTGGAGCACTTAAAGCAACACTTGCGACTTTCACCAGAGTGCCGGCTAAATGGGGGACGATGATCGCAGCTATTAAATGGAATTTAAAATGAATTTTTAATGATGATGGGATGTTGCCAGCGCGCCTCTCCCCGGGCTGATTTACACCTTAATTGGAACTGGCAGCATTGCTTAGCAGTTTAGGAATCGAAGATGAAGAATATGGTCTGATTTCCATTAACTCACCTTAACCCTGATGGCAGGAAGGGGACTGAGCTCATTAGGAGGCTTCAGAGAAGCACTGATCTCCAGCAGGGTCGGGGGATACTATGTGTATATACTGATCTATAGGAGCCCGAAGGTTATATCCATGTATCCACTGGCACAAGCTGCTACAGAGATCTGGGAAATGGAGTGAGAAGTCTGAAGGCTCCTCCAGTCCTCTCATAACGAACATTTCAGAACTCCGTCTGTTGAAACTCCACAAACTCCATCTGAAGAGCTGCAAGTATTTCAGCACCACGGAGAGCGGCTGCCCAGAATACAGCAAGCACATGGCAATCCTCTAGCCGGCTGCTGTATCCTGACCATGAATGAGGCCAGACATACAGATGCACAGCCTTCAATTTGTCGTTTAACCCTTCGTTTCACAAAAAATAAGTG
The DNA here is from genome assembly GCF_035609145.1 of Eleutherodactylus coqui. Lineage (NCBI taxonomy): Eukaryota > Metazoa > Chordata > Amphibia > Anura > Eleutherodactylidae > Eleutherodactylus > Eleutherodactylus coqui. Next base: position 301,199,686 of record NC_089840.1, on the reverse strand, counting down.
AAAGTATGAAAAGTTGCTCCACTAGCCTTTTGACTTTGGGTGCATTACCTACTACAGAGCTGTTTATCCCTGTTTGTTAGCAGTTCTGCACGCTATTTGGGGAGGGTTGCTAACATGCAGCCCATCTACATGACCTATGCTCAACATCTGCATGTGAATCCACATTAGAAGGAAATAAACAGCGATTGGAGCGACCTCCATCGAGGCCGGGTCATCGGTACTGGACGAGCCGGGGTCTCACTGCCAACCATGGGGTGTTTCTCATGTAGCGGTGTGGAGAGTATACAGAGAAAGGCGCGATCAAGGAAAACATCCAGCAAAGGGGATCCTGTGGAAACAACTCATCACTGAAAGGAGTTGGAGGAGGATGTCAGGAATCGTTCTGACCAACAGGCTGCACAGTCAGCTAAATACAACACTGGAGCTCCAACTAACGTGTCCGAATGCACAACTTGCCGTTCCTCCGCACGGATGGTATTACAGCAGACGGCCAGTTCCAGCGCCATTGTGTCTAAGAGAAACAGAAAGACTCCAGCGGGCAAAAGAGCGCAAAACTTGTATCACTGAGCAGCGGGAAAACATCTCCTGGTCAGATGGGTCCAGATTTCTGTTGCTGATGGGAGGTCAGAATTTGGCGTAAGCAGCATGAATCGCTGACCCCTTCCTGTCAGCCGGTCAGAACATGTCAGCACCTCCATCTAATCTGCAGGGACTACAAGAAGCTTCCTGTCCACAGGGGCCGGTATTCCTGCAAAATCATTTCATCATCTCGGGGAATCTATGCCACAACGAATTACTGCAAACTTGAAGAACAAGGGAGTGCAATGCCGGTAGATGGGGGGCTATTAGAGAGGCCATTCATTGGGTATAAAGGAAATGTTTTTGGATAATGCCTTTCCAGCGGTCATGTTTCCACTTGTTAAGGGGAATTAGCCGTCCTCTCAATCTACGTGTTCCTGATAGGCACATGATTGTATTCATATTTGGCTTTTTGTATATATTGGTAGATCAATTTTGCTTTGGTCGCCTTTCTGATGATTTTTTACTCAACAGTACAAACTCCCCAGCTATCCTACCAAACCAAACCTAGGTCACCACAGAATTGGACCGCAGAGTGGGGCGAGGCCTTGTGACCATACTGACAACACTAGTATAGCAGTATAGCATAGCTCTGTATGTTAGCCGCTCTTATATGCCAGTGTTTATATACTTTTATACGACTGTTTGATAATCCAGAATATTTAGTAATCTGGCACCTTTTCTGATTAAAGCCAGGTGATCATTATAGTTCTGAGCAGTCAGCGGCTACTGCAGGGTCGATGTAATATTACACATGCCCCGGTGGAGGTTACCACCCCCTGGTGCTCGCTCTTTTATTCTCAGGAACACATGTGATAATGTATTATAACACCTACGGTATATAATCTGCAGTATATTATATTAGGAGCCGCTGCATGCCGTCACCCCAGTGTGAAGTTAATAATTGATCCCATTAACATCTCGGTTATGCCACACAGGAGCCCCCAGACCTCCGTCCAATGACTGATCTCCGTCTGACCTAGTTCTTCAGATCGGATGTTGTCTGCATCCAGGTGAATCCTTTCCTCCCGCCGAACGATTCGCAGATGACATCTCTCTTATTGAGTTTCTGACGGGACATCAATCTAAAAGCTCATTTTCAGAAGCTGTGCTGGGAATTTTCTGCAGGTCTGCGGCGCTCCGACTGTCTTTAAAGACAGATGAAGAGGAGGCCTGGAAGTCTCCTCCACTCCTCCGCTCACAATTCAATTCCTTCTGGCAGCTCCTCCAGCTGTAAATGGTTAACAGATTTCCATCAGATCAAGACAGTTTCTAGGGAATTTGGCCAATGGGGTGAACATAAACCCCACAAAGTACACAAAAGCTTCATAGAGGTGATCAAACAATCACAGACAGTAGAAAGGAAAGGAAAATCATAATAAAAGACACAGTGTACATCTTGTGCCATGTATGCAATCCAGTGTACATCTAGTGCCATGAATGCCATCCAGTGTACATGTTGTGCCATGTATGCCATCCAGTGTACATCTTGTGCCATGTATGCCATCCAGTGTACATCTTGTGCCATGTATGCCATCCAGTGTACATCTTGTGCCATGTATGCCGTCCAGTGTACATCTTGTGCCATGTATGCCATCCAGTGTACATCTTATGCCATGTATGCCATCCAGTGTACATCTAGTGCCATGTATGCCGTCCAGTGTACATCTTGTGCCATGTATGCCATCCAGTGTACGTCTTGTGCCATGTATGCAGTCAGGTATACATCTTGTGCCATGTATGCAGTCAGGTATACATCTTGTGCCATGTATGCAATCCAGTGTACACCTTGTGCCATGTATGCCGTCCAGTGTACATCGTTTGCCATGCATGCCATCCAGTGTACATTTTGTGCCATGTATGCAGTCAGGTATACATCTTGTGCCATGTATGCAGTCCAGTGTACACCTTGTGCAATGCATGCCATCCAGTGTACATCTTGTGCCATGTATGGAGTCAGGTATACATCTTGTGCCATGTATGCAGTCCAGTGTACATCTTATACCATGTATGCCTTCTAGTGTACAGCTTGTGCCATGTATGCAGTCCTTGACCAACCGGATGCATACTGCTGTAGGAGATGTCAGCGTGTTACACATTTGGAAGCCCAATGAGCAGCTTGTGACACTGAGATCCATTGGCACCATGGAAAGGAGTTTGCTGCTCACTGAGCACACGCTGGGGTAAATGTGGTGGTGGATAGTAGTATGGGAGTCTGACCAATAAGGGAACTAATGCTACAAGTCTGATCAATAAGATGACTAATACTAGAAGTCTAACCAATAAGGGGAATAATGCTAGAAGTCTAACCAATAAGGGGACTAATGCTAGAAGTTTGACCACTAAGGGGACTAATGCTAGAAGTCTGACCAATAAGGTGACTAATGCTGGAAGTCTGACCAATAAGGGGACTGATGCTAGAAGTCTGACCAATAAGGGGGCAAAAGTTAGAAATCTGACCAATAGGGGGACTAATGCTAGAAGTTTGACCACTAAGGGGACTAATGCTGGAAGTCTGACCAATAAGGGGACTAATGCTTGAAGTATGACCAATAAGGGGGCAAAAGTTAGAAATCTGACCAATAGGGGGACTAATGCTAGAAGTTTGACCACTAAGGGGACTAATGCTGGAAGTCTGACCAATAAGGGGACTAATGCTTGAAGTCTGACCAATAAGGGGGCAAAAGTTAGAAGTCTGACCAATAGGGGGACTAATGCTAGAATTCTAATTAATAAGGGGACTAATGCTGGAAGTCTGACCAATAAGGGGACTAATGCTTGAAGTCTGACCAATAAGGGGGCAAAAGCTAGAAGTCTGACAAATAGGGGGACTAATGCTAGAATTGTAATTAATAAGGGGACTAATGCTAGAAGTCAGACCAATAAAGTGATTAAAGGGGTTGTCCCGCGGCAGCAAGTGGGTCTATACACTTCTGTATGGCCATATTAATGCACTTTGTAATGTACATTGTGCATTAATTATGAGCCATACAGAAGTTATCAAAAGTTTTATACTTACCTGCTCCGTTGCTGGCGTCCTCGTCTCCATGGTGCCGACTAATTTTCGGCCTCCGATGGCCAAATTAGCCGCGCTTGCGCAGGTCTTCTCCTGTCTTCAATGGGGCCGCTCGTACAGAATGCTGGCTCCGTGTAGCTCCGCCCCGTCACGTGCCGATTCCAGCCAATCAGGAGACTGATCATTGGAGTTTGACCACTAAGGGGGCTAAAGCTAGAAGTCTGACCAATAAGGGGACTAATGCTAGTATTCTAACCAATAAGGTGACTAATGCTAGAAGTTTGACCACTAAGGGGACTAATGCTAGAATTCTGACCAATAAGGTGACTAATGCTGGAAGTCTGACCAATAAGGGGACTAATACTTGAAGTCTGATCAATAAGGGGGCAAAAGCTAGAAGTCTGACCAATAAGGGGACTAATGCTAGAATTCTAATTAATAAATCGACTAATGCTAGAAGTCTGACCAATAAGTGGACTAATGCTAGAATTTTAATTAATAAGGGGACGAATGCTAGAAGTCTGACCAATAAGGGAACTAATGCTAGAAGTCTGACCAATAAGTGGACTAATGCTAGAAGTGTCACCAATAAGGAAACTAATGCTAGAAGTCTGACCAAAAAGAAGGCTAATGCTAGAAGTGTGACTAATAAGGGGACTAATGCTAGAAGTCTGACCAATAAGGGGACTAATGCTAGAAGTCTGACCAATAAGGTGACTAATGCTAGAATTCTAGTGAATAAAGTGAATAATACTAGAAGTCTGACCAATAAGTGGACTAATGCTAGAAGTCTGACCAATAAGGCGACTAATGCTAGAATTCTAATCAATTAGGGGACTAATGCTAGAAGTCTGACCAATAAGTGGACTAATGCTAGAATTTTAATTCATAAGGGGACGCATGCTAGAAGTCTGACCAATAAGGGGGCTTATGCTAGAGCTCTGACCAATAAGGGGGCTAATGCTAGAAGTCTGACCAATAAGGTGACTAATGCTAGAATTCTAGTGAATAAAGTGAATAATACTAGAAGTCTGACCAATAAGTGGACTAATGCTAGAAGTCTGACCAATAAGGCGACTAATGATAGAATTCTAATCAATTAGGGGACTAATGCTAGAAGTCTGACCAATAAGGGGACTAATGCTAGAATTCTAATCAATTAGGGGACTAATGCTAGAAGTCTGACCAATAAGTGGACTAATGCTAGAATTTTAATTCATAAGGGGACGCATGCTAGAAGTCTGACCAATAAGGGGGCTTATGCTAGAGCTCTGACCAATAAGGGGGCTAATGCTAGAAGTCTGACCAATAAGGGGGCTTATGCTAGAGCTCTGACCAATAAGGGGACTAATGCTAGAATTCTAATCAATTAGGGGACTAATTCTAGAAGTCTGACCAATAAGTGGACTAATGCTAGAATTTTAATTCATAAGGGGACGCATGCTAGAAGTCTGACCAATAAGGGGGCTTATGCTAGAGCTCTGACCAATAAGGGGGCTAATGCTAGAAGTCTGACCAATAAGGGGACTTATGCTATGCATCTGACTAATAGGAGGACTAATGCTATAATTCTAATCCATAAGGGGACTAATGCTAGAAGTCTGACCAATAAAGGGGCTAATGCAAGAAGTCTGACCAATAAGGGAACTAATGCTAGAAGTCTTACCACTAAGGGGGCTAATGCTAGAAGTGTCACCAATAAGGAAACTAATGCTAGAAGTCTGACCACTAAGGGGACTAATGCTAGAACTCTGACAAATAAGGGGACTAATGCTAGAAGTGTGACTAATAAGGGGACTAATGCTAGAAGTCTGACCAGTAAGAGGACTAATGCTAGAATTCTAATCAATTAGGGGACTAATGCTAGAAGTGGGACCAATAGGGGGACTAATGCTAGAAGTCTTACCAGTAAGGGGACTAATGCTAGACATCTGATCAATAAGGTGAGTAATGATAGAACTATGACTTATAAGGTTAAAAAAAAACTGGAGCAATAATGTCTGAGGAAAACTATGACATAGTGGGAATAACTGAGACCTGGTTGGATGAAAGCTGTGACTGGACGGAGAACATGCAGGGTTATAGTCTGTTCAGAAGGGATAGTAAAAACTAGAAAGAGAGAGGGGCTTGTCTTTACATAATATTTTATTTAAGACTCAGTCTTAGGGAAGATATTCGTGAGGGAGATGGACATGTGGAGTTTCTACGGGCAGAAATACGTGGAGCGAAGAACAGCAAACAAATCCCCACAGGGGTTTTCTATAGACACCAAATATAACAGACGCCACTGAAAATCTATTAGGAGGTAATATTAGAGGGGTCACCATTACTAGTTGGGTGCAACAAGGGGCTGTACTGGGACCTATTCTCTTTAATCTATTAATGACCCAGTAGAAGGATTGCGCAGTAAAATATCAATATTTACCACAGGAGGGACGTATTTCTTCAACAAAATTTATGAAAAACCTTATGAATTCTCCATGACTCTGGCAACACCAACTCAAAAGCCACCAGATTAATGACTCGGGTAACAGGGAAAGGTCCCAGAAAACGTGGGGCTAATTTAATTACGGGGACCTTTAATCTGAAATTCTCAGAGGAAAGATACACCAACTGTCCAACTGAGAAGGAATCCGAGATGGTTCGTCTGTTAGCACCACCCCTTAATATGCCTTTCCTGGCCTATTCTAAATTCCGTTGGACCTCACCCCAAACCTCCTCAAGCTTGGTAATTCTAGCATCAGCTGCAGGATTCTCGGAAACTGAAGAATCCCCCAAAGAACATCTGGGGTGATAACCCACATTACAGAAAAACGGTGCGGTACCGGATGCAGAATTGCAATGATTATTAATGCCAAATTCTGCCAACGCCAAAAACTCTGCCCATTGCTGTTGCTGATCGCTCACAAGGAGCCTGAGATACTGAATAAGTTCTTGGTTCCTGCGTTCCGTCTGCCCATTAGATTCTGGGTGAAAGGCCGTGGAAAATGACAACCCCACGCCCAAGTTCTTACAGAACACACACCAAAAGCGGGCCACAAATTGAACCCCCTGATCTGACACAACATCATCAGGGATGCCATGTAACCGTACCACTTCCTTAATAAAAATGGATGCCAATTCAGGAGCCGACGGGGCCAAAATGAGTCATCTTAGAAAAACTGTCAACTACCACCCATATTACCGAATACCCTTGAGTGACGGGCAAATCGGAAATAAAATCCATGGATAAGTGTTCCCATGGTCAAGATGAAACAGACAGTGGCATAATGGGCCCCTCGGGATGCTTTTTGACACTTTTCCCACAAGCGCAGGTGGTACAGGCTTCTACAAAGCTCTTGACATCCCGGGTCATCCGCGGCCACCAGTACAAATGTTTGCATAAGTCTAACGTAGTACGGATTCCTGTGTGACCCGCTAAGACCGATTTATGGACCTCTTCCAGTACCTGCAACCACCAGGTACTGGGTACAAAAAGCTTCCCTTCAGGAAGAGAAACTGGGGCCTCAGCCTGAGCCGCCAAGATCTGATTGGATACGTCTGACGTCAAGGCCGCCACCACTATCCCAGGTGACAAGATCCCCTCAGAGTGGGAATCTTCCCGCTCAGGGACTCCAAAACTACAGGGTAAGGCATCCGCTCTAACATTCTTAGAACCTGGAATGTATGTAACTACAAAGTTAAAGGGGTTGTCCCGCGAAACAAAGTTGGGGTATACACTTCTGTATGGCCATATTAATGCACTTTGTAATGTACATTGTGCATTAATTATGAGCCATACAGAAGTTATTCACTTACCTGTTCCGTTGCTAGCGTCCTCGTCTCCATGGTGCCGTCTAATTTTCAGCGTCTAATCGCCCGATTAGACGCGCTTGCGCAGTCTGGTCTTCTCCCTTCTGAATGGGGCCGCTCGTGCCAGAGAGCTGCTCCTCGTAGCTCCGCCCCGTCACATGTGCCGATTCCAGCCAATCAGGAGGCTGGAATCGGCAATGGACCGCACAGAAGACCTGCGGTCCACCGAGGGTGAAGATCCCGGCGGCCATCTTCGCAAGGTAAGTAAGAAGTCACCGGAGCGCGGGGATTCGGGTAAGTACTATCCGTTTTTGTTTTTTTTTAACCCCTGCATCGGGTTTGTCTCGTGCCGAACGGGGGAGGGGGGGGGCTATTGAAAAAAAAAAAGAACCCGTTTCGGCGCGGGACAACCCCTTTAAAGCATGAAAAGAACAAAGCCCACCGGGCCGGTCGCGCATTTAGACGTTTGGCAGACTTTAAATATATCAAATTTTTATGATCCGTAAATACTGTAACTTGATGCTTACCCCCCTTCAGGAAATGTCTCCACTCCTCAAATGCCCATTTGATAGCCATTAGCCAATAATTCTCTATTGCCAATATCATAGTTTTCCAGACCGAACTTCCTGGAAAAGAAGGCACACGGCTGCAATTTGGCCAGGGAGGCAGAACCCTGCGATAATACCGAACCCACACCATGTTCGGACGCGTCTACCTCCACCACAAAGGGCAAGTTAAGATCAGATTGTACCTATACAGGAGCTTACGAGAATGCCTTCTTCAAACTTAGATAGTAATGTCGTACTTCACGCTGCTGCTATATCAGCCAGATCTGCCTATATGAAGAGCGCCCCCAATCAGAGAGCAGTTGTAGTGCTTTAGTAGTCTAAGACACAACAGTGCATAATGTGCACCAGCTAGTTGGAAAAGCAGCCAAAAATGCTTTACAGTCACCAGAAAAAAGGTCAGGTAAAGTCGCCTTAGGTGCACAAATGGGTATGGGCCCTCGTGATACCATTGCTGAAGACCCTGCCACCGTCTGTTCCTGGTGCGAGAGGCGAGCCGACAAGTCCTGTACCACCTCAGTCAAATTCTGGACCTGATTTATGACTGCTGTAACAGCCTCCATAATGCGCAGATACTCAGGGTTCACCTTCTACCCCGAATCTTTGTATGGCCAGTGTTTCTGTCAGGGTTGGCTAGGAACGGAAGACTGGAAGTCCCTAAAAACCAACCCTCTCCCCTGTCCCTACCTACTTGCCCCCCTGGGCTAAATCCCAGGGCGACAACTGGGCCGCGGTCCCTACTCTGCACTGATGGGGACCAGGGAGACGGACAGGAAAGACCAACTAACCAAAGAGACAAAATGAACCGATAACAGAGTACTAGAGCGCCAAGTAACCAACAAAGAACAAACAAAGAACAGATTAAATCCAAGTCAGAGCAAAACCGGGTCAGCAGACTGGGAGAGAAACCTGAGCATGTGTTAGCTGGAGAGCAATCAGACACTGGCAGGGACTGACAGTGTCTGTGGAGCTAAATACCAAAAGTCCCACCTAGGTCGAACCAGGACTTGGTGACACGCTAGCCGGTAATGCATCTAGACCAGCCTTCCCCTGGCCGTGCCCCCTAACAGGGGAATTCCGAGCCCAGCCACAGAGGATCTGCCCAGCAGCGCCGCGGACCCCAAGCGTGAACCCAGACCGGATGCCAACCAGACAAGGTGTCCCCCAGGCGACATCACAATGGCCCCGACGATCCCGGGCACACCGCCACGCCCTCGCCACGCGTCCCCTCCGGCAACCGACAATCTCCTGCTAAGAGTTGTAACACTGATGCATGTGAGGTTCTGCATACGGGCAGGAGATACAGCCTGCTTCAGCCGTCTCTGGACTATAACAATGAGGTCCGTGATGGGAGGGACTTTTTAGCGTGATGAGATTGGCGCTTTATACTGCTCTCTGTCTCTACTTTATGGGTCCGTCTTTGTGCGCCAGCCATCCATCTTTTAGTAATTGTGCTGCAGCTTTATCACTATAGGGGGTGACCAGATCCCTCATTATTTACCCCACTATGGTGCCCTATGAATATCACCCTGACCCCAGGGCATTATCCCACAGATTTGCCATTACTTGGCCCCTCTTAGTTCTTCCAAGGTGGCGACCCCTCCCTTCTCACCAGCCAGTGCACACTACACCTCAATAATGTAGTACTTCACTCTGCTGCTAAATCAGCCAGTTCTGCCTTTATGAAGAGCGCCCCCAATCAGAGAGCAGTTGTAGTGCTTCAGTAGTCTAAGACACAACAGTGCATAATGTGCACCAGCTAGTTGGAAAAGCAGCCATATTGGAAGAATGAAGATGGGGTCTGAGGACTGGTGTCAATAGCACAAAGGGGAAAGTAGTAAGTAATGTTACTCCACCCCTCTGGTGCCGAAGCCAGGGGTGCTCGTTTTAACCTTAAAGCGATTTTGTAGTTTCCATTATCATGCACCTGTATGTACATATGACTCCCCAGGTGGACAGTCCTTCTGTTACCTCTTTAATAAACTGAGTCATTCTGACTGCACGGACTGGCTGTGGACCTGGTTATACCTGGCATAGGACGCAGGACCTACAGCATTATTATACAAGGCCTTCCTGGACCAAGAGAGGGGGGAATTATTTACCCGGTGCACACTGGGGTCCTCCCCTCTCCCAAGTGAGTACAACCCATTTCACTTTTGCTTGCAGCGCAATAGAACTCTTCTTTATATTCATTGTGTGACCCCATCATGTCTTGATGGGGGTTATTTTTGTTAATTATTGCAGCTCTCCACTTGGCGGATCGCAAGTGGATTGGACAGTCTCCTTCAATTATTACTTTATTGTTCTCACCTCCCAAAGCGCCGTCCATATCTTATGCTTTTACATGCACCTTGTTAGGGAACTCATAGTTAATACAGGGGTAGGGGCCTTCTGTTCAGGACCATCATCTCTTGCTCACAGTTGAGAGCAGTTTTTGACCTAGAGGACTCCTTCTGTCCAGCATGATAACCACTGATATAACTGGCAATGTGTAATGCTTTGTTTCCCCTGTGGGGGTGCTGCAGGGAATATGAATAGTTAATGTCAGGTTTCTAATCAGCTCTATTTCGTTGGATGGTCATATGTAGTTAACATCTTCAACTGGTTCCATTATGGATAAGAAAGAGAAGAACAACTGACTGTGATCTTCAAGACGCCTCCAACTGCCAGATAATGATCTTCACCCTGCACGGTACTGTGTATATATATATATTTCCCATTTTCTGAGCAGCCGCCTCTGATGATGGTTAATATTAGCGTTGTGTTTGTATAAGAGGTGAATGTACAGTCCTGTATCTACATGATCACTGGATACACGGAAAGGTCTATAGCGGCTAATCTGACGGGATTACTATAGCAAATAGCGCAGTGGTCACAGATGGAGAATAATGCCGAGCCTACTAAGCTCTTTATCTGAGCGAACACGCTAATCACTTAAACGCTGACTTGTGCCGCTCGTCACACTCACTATAACCAAATAGAACATGGAACACTCCAGATGGAGACGGTCAGGTGCAAAACATCTGCTCCACCTCCTGCTTAATTACACCATATGCTTAACCAGTCCATACACAGAGAACAAACTCAGAGGGATATCTATTATCCATCTATTTATCTATCTATCTATCTCCTATCTATCTATCTATCTATCTATCTATCTCCTATCTATCTATCTCCTATCTATCTATCTATCTATCTATCTATATATCTATCTATCTATCTATCTATCTATCTATCTATCTATCTCATATCTATCTATCTCATTTCTATCTATCTATCTATCTATCTATCTATCTATCTATCTATCTATCTATCTATCTATCCCATATCTATCTATCTATCTATCTATCTATCTATCTATCTATCTATCTATCTATCAATCTATCCGTCTCATATCTCTCTGTCTATCTATCTATCTCCTATCTATCTATCTATCTATCTATCTATCTATCTATCTATCTATCTATCTATCTATCTATCTATCTATCTAATTTCTATAAACTATATATCTATTTATCTCATATCTATCTATCTATCTAATATCTATCTATCTATCTATCTATCTAATATCTATCTATCTGTCTGTCTATCTCATATCTATCTATCATCTATCTATCCAATATCTATCTATCTCATTTTTATGTAACTTATACACTACCGTTCAAAAGTTTGGGGTCACCCAAACAATTTTGTGTTTTCCATGAAAAGTCACACTTATTCACCACCATGCGTTGTGAAATGAATAGACAATAGAGCCAAGACATTGACAAGGTTAGAAATAATGATTTGTATGTGAAATAACATTGTTTTTACATCACACTTTGCTTTCGTCAAAGAATCCTCCTTTTGCAGCAATTCCAGCATTGCACACCTTTGACATTCTAGCTGTTAATTTGTTGAGGTAAGCTTGTGAAATTGCACCCCACGCTTCTAGAAGCATCTCCCACAAGTTGGATTGGTTGGATGGGCACTTCTGGCGTACCATACGGTCAAGCTGCTCCCACAACAGCTCAATGGGGTTCAGATCTGGTGACTGCGCTGGCCACTCCATTACCGATAGAATACCAGCTGCCTGCTTCTGCTGTAAATAGTTCTTGCACAATTTGGAGGTGTGTTTAGGGTCATTGTCCTGTTGGAGGATGAAATTGGTTCCAATCAAGCGCTGTCCACTGGGTATGGCATGGCGTTGCAAAATGGAGTGATAGCCTTCCTTATTCAGAATCCCTTTTACCCTGTACAAATCTCCCACCTTACCAGCACCAAAGCAACCCCAGACCATCACATTACCTCCACCATGCTTAACAGAGGGCGTCAGGCATTCTTCCAGCATCTTTTCATTTGTTCTGCGTCTCACAAACGTTCTTCTTTGTGATCCAAACACCTCAAACTTGGATTCATCCGTCCACAACACTTTTTTCCAGTCTTCCTCTGTCCAATGTCTGTGTTCTTTTGCCCATCTTAATCTTTTTCTTTTATTGGCCAGTCTCAGATATGGCTTTTTCTTTGCCACTCTGCCCTGAAGCCCAAAATCCCGCAGCCGCCTCTTCACTGTAGATGTTGACACTGGTGTTTTGCGGGTACTATTTAATGAAGATGCCAGTTGGGTACCTGTGAGGCGTCTGTTTCTCAAACTAGAGACTCTAATGTGCTTATCTTCTTGCTTAGTTGTACAACGCGGCCTCCCACTTCTTTTTCTACTCTGGTTAGAGCCTGTTTGTGCTGTCCTCTGAAGGGAGTAGTACACACCGTTGTAGGAAATCTTCAATTTCTTAGCAATTTCTCGCATGGAATAGCCTTCATTTCTAAGAACAAGAATAGACTGTCGAGTTTCAGATGAAAGTTCTCTTTTTCTGGCCATTTTGAGCGTTTAATTGACCCCACAAATGTGATGCTCCAGAAACTCAATCTGCTCACAGGAAGGTCAGTTTTGTAGCTTCTGTAACGAGCTAGACTGTTTTCAGATGTGTGAACATGATTGCACAAGGGTTTTCTAATCATCAATTAGCCTTCTGAGCCAATGAGCAAACACATTGTACCATTAGAACACTGGAGTGATAGTTGCTGGAAATGGGCCTCTATACACCTTTGTAGATATTGCACAAAAAACCAGGCATTTGCAGCTAGAATAGTACCACATTAGCAATGTATAGAGTGCATTTGTTTAAAGTTAGGACTAGTTTAAAGTTATCTTCATTGAAAAGTACAGTGCTTTTCCTTCAAAAATAAGGACATTTCAATGTGACCCCAAACTTTTGAACGGTAGTGTATGTATATATCTATCTATCTCCTATCTATCTCATATCTATCTATCTATCTCCTATCTATCTATCTCCTATCTATCTATCTCCTATCTATCTATCTATCTATCTATCTATCTATCTATCTATCTATCTATCTAATATCTATCATCTATCTATCTATCTCATATCTATCTATCTATCTATCTAATATCTATCTATCTATCTAATATCTTTATATCTATCTAATATCTATCTATCTATCTATCTATCTATCTAATATCTATCTATCTATCTAATATCTATCTCATATCTATCTATCTATCTCATATCTTTATATCTATCTAATATCTATCTATCTATCTATCTATCTATCTATCTATCTATCTATCTGTCTATGTATCTCATATCTATCTCACATTTATCTATCTATCTAATGTCTATCTATCTAATATCTATCTCATATTTATCTATCTTACATCTATCAATGTATCTCATATCTATCTGCTATCTATCTAATATCTATCTTTCTAATATCTATCTATCTATCTATCTATCTATCTATCTATCTATCTATCCTTCCATCTCATATCTATCTGCCTATCTATCTATCTATCTATCTATCTATCTATCTATCTATCTAATGTCTATCTATCTAATATCTATCTATCTTATATCTATTTATCTCATATTTACCTATCTCATATCTATTTATTTAATATTTATCTATCTATCGTATATCTATCTCATATCTATCTATCTATCTATCTATCTATCTATCTATCTATCTATCTATCTATCCATCTCATATCTATCTGTCTGTCTATCTATCTCATATCTATCTATCTATCTATCTATCTATCTATCTATCTATCTATCTATCTATCCATCTCATATCTATCTATGTGTCTAGCTATCTATCTGTCTGTCTATCTATCTCATATCTAGCTGTCTATCTATCTATCTAATATCTATCATCTATGTATCTATCTATCTCATATCTATCTCATGTATATCTATTTCATATCTATCTAACTAATATCTATCTATCTATCTATCTATCTATCTATCTATCTGTCTATCTAATATCTATCTCATATCTATCTATCTACTTATCTATCTATCTAATACCTATCTATCTATCTATCTATCTAATATCTATCTATCTATCTAATATCTATCTCATATGTATCTATCTGTCTATCTCATATCTATCTATCTATCTCTCTGTCTATGTATCTCATATCTATCTCACATTTATCTATCTATCTAACATCTATCTCATATTTATCTATCTTATATCTATCTATCTATCTATCTCATATCTATCTGTCTATCTAATATCTATCTATCTAATATCTATCTCCTATCTATCTCCTATCTATCTATCTATCTATCTATATATCCATCCATCTCATATCTATCTGTCTATCTATCTATCTATCTAATGTCTATCTATCTAATATCTATATATCTATCTATCTATCTATCTATCTATCTATCTATCTATCTATCTATATATCTATCTATCCATCTCATATCTATCTTCTATCTATCTATCTATCCATCTCATATCTATCTTCTATCTATCTATCTATCTATCTATCTATCTATCTATCTATCTAGCTATCTCTTATCTATCTATTTATCTCTCTCATATCTATCTATCTATCTATCTATCTATCTATCTCCTATCTATCTATCTATCTATCTATCTATCTATCTATCTATCTATCTATCTATCTATCTAATATCTATCTATCTATCTAATATCTATCTCATATGTATCTATCTGTCTATCTCATATCTATCTATCTATCTCTCTGTCTATGTATCTCATATCTATCTCACATTTATCTATCTATCTAATATCTATCTCATATTTATCTATCTTATATCTATCTATCTATCTATCTATCTATCTATCTATCTATCTATCTATCTCATATATATCTGTCTATCTAATATCTATCTATCTAATATCTATCTCCTATCTATCTCCTATCTATCTATCTATCTATCTATCTATCTATCTATCTATCTATCTATCTATCTATCTATCTATCTATCTATCTATCTATATATCCATCCATCT
Organism: Eleutherodactylus coqui; assembly: GCF_035609145.1. Lineage (NCBI taxonomy): Eukaryota > Metazoa > Chordata > Amphibia > Anura > Eleutherodactylidae > Eleutherodactylus > Eleutherodactylus coqui. Next base: position 301,184,401 of record NC_089840.1, on the reverse strand, counting down.
CATATCTATCTGTCTATCTATCTATCTATCTAATGTCTATCTATCTAATATCTATCTATCTATCTATCTATCTATCTATATCTATCTATCCATCTCATATCTATCTTCTATCTATCTATCTATCTATCTATCTATCTATCCATCTCATATCTATCTTCTATCTATCTATGTATCTATCTATCTATCTCCTATCTATCTATCTATCTATCTATCTATCTATCTATCTATCTATCTATCTATCTATCTCCTATCTATCTATCTATCTATCTATCTATCTATCTATCTATCTCATATCTATCTATCTGTCTCCTATCTATCGATATAACCACATCTAAAGCATCTCATCCAGCCTTTACGCCGTTTGTCCTGATGCTAGTGCCCCCTATAGGTAGATCACTGTTCTTTTTGGTGGTGTCTCTGTTTGGCATAGAATTGTCTGCAGAATGCAGCACAAATGCAGATTTTGTCAATTATTGCCGATTTTGTCGTGTTTTAAACTTACAGAATTTGCATCTCTTCTATGTAAGAAACACATCAAGAATTCTGTAGGCCGTCCGTAACTCCACAGCAGGAAGCTTTTCTGCAGTAGAATTTAATCTTGCGGTTTGAAGTAAGGACACTCAGATTTTAAGCCCCATACGGATAACATTGTGACGCCGAACTGTTCGCGCCGACTGATTCCCTCTCGTGTATAAGGTCCCTTTTAGTTCATACCATCTGATTTGCATACTTTTCCCATGGAGCATTGCCTGACAGTAAGCCATCGTACTGGGTCTCTTCAATGACAAGTGAATTCCCGGAGATGTATTATAGCTCCATAGAAAGGACGGTGAGCCCACATGTGTCCGGTGCAGGCGGTGCCGTCAATACAGAGAACCCCGTGTATCTGTCCTGCACTAGGGGCAGTACATAGAACTCAGGTAGATGTTACAGTGCAGACTGAATGGCAGCCCGCCTCAGTAGCCCACTAGGGTGAGATGTGCTCTACTTCTGTACTTGTGCTATCCACTATGTAACTGCTTTAACCAAAACCACCAATTACTCCCATTCAGACACTGAAAACACCGAGAAACTTGATGACAATTAGAACCGTTGAAACAAGGCAAGAGATATCGCAGCCTGAAGACTGGAGGCATCCGAGTGGAGATTCATCTATGGCAAATGCAGAGTCCAGCAGATACTTTTATGTTATTGTAAGTGATAAACAGATACACAGTGGATACAGCGGCTTGCAGAAGTAATCACCCCCTTCCCCAGGAAGACAAGGCATTTAACGGTTAATAGGACTTCCCAGTTTGATGCGGTTGATATTTTTTTGCTCTTGTTTTATATAAAGGCGCCTTCATGCTGCGATTGTATGAAAATCATTGCAGAAAAACACCTCAAAGACGGACCAAGTGTCCAAACAGACAATCCGGAGCCAATCTGCAAGGAAGAACAGGCGAGAAGCACTGCTAGCGAGGAAACGTACCGCAGCCGACGTAAAGAGCAAAACGGGCCGTCGGATGAAGTGCCGCACTAGAGGGTGGAATACTTGTGCAAGCGCCATTCTTCAGTGTGCTGCATTATGTTTGTGGACCTACATGAACACATTTGTGTGCAGATTGGGCAGAGAACAAAACCCATTGCTTTCAAAGGCGAATTGCTATATTTGTTTGCCTATTTGCACACCTAAGGCACCATAGAAGTCTATGGAGGTGCGTGAATGCGCACCTGATCCCTGCAAAATAACGCAACGATCTGCACAGTTTTGCGGACAAATTGATAACACCGGGTACTGATTAGGCTGCGCAGCCTTTTCAGTCATGTGAAGTGATGTGAACAGTCCCCGGCAGCGCAGCAAGTACAGTTAAAAGCGCCAATACGCACACTATAGTGCGACCTTCACAGCATAGAAAGTCGCTGTATGGTGAGCGCATCTGCGTGGACGCTTGTCTGCAGGAGCCCCAAGTGGGCCCGAAATTCATGAGTTTTAAGTTTGAAATGTTACTTTAAAACCATCTGCTTTGCAGTAAACTACTGATACATCTGTGTGCGGCCATTGTAAGCGCCGAACCACAAGGGATGTTACGCCTGTTTCACATCTGCATCGGAACCTTTGGACGGACGTTCTGTCACCGCTCTGGCTGAGATACCGGAAGCAAAAGCATGGAATGCAATGCGTTTTCTTTTGTCCCAAAACTGGACAGCCGGGTGGAAATCAGGCGAACGCATTATATTCGATGGGGTCTGCCCAGTACTATTTGGTCCCGGCTAGGGGGACTCCCCTTTTCTGCTCCCTAAAGGGAGCAGTAAAGCGGAATCCCCAGCGCAGGTGTGAAACCACCCTTAGTCGACTCTGGTTCCTGCCATTTACATACAGCAGAGTATCATTGCTGTGGGACGAGCAGCCCCTCCTACAACCACTAGTCCCTCCCACAACCACTAGTCCCTCCTACAACTATTAGTCCCTCCTACAAGCATTAGTCCCTCCCATAACCACTAGGCCCTCCCACAATCACTAGCCCCTCCTACAACCACTAGTCCTTCCTACAACCATTAGTCCCCCCCACAACCTCTTGTTCCTTATACAACCATTAGTCCCTCCCACAACCACTAGTCCTTCCTACAACCATTAGTCCCTCCTACAACTACTCATTCCTCCTACAACCATTAGTCCCTCCTACAACCACTAGTCCTTCCTACAACCATTAGTCCCTCCTACAACCATTAGTCCCTCCTACAACCACTAGTCCCTCCTACAACCCCAGGTCCCTCCTACAACTATTAGTCCCTCCTATAACCATTAGTCCCTCCTATAACCACTAGTCCTTACTACAACCACTTGTTCCTCCTACAACCATTAATCCCTCCTACAACCATTAGTCCCTCCTACAACCACTAGTCCTTACTACAACCATTAGTCCCTCCTACATCCATTAGTTCCTCCTACAACCACTAGTCCCTCCTACAAATACTAGTCCCTCCTACAAATTAGTCCCTCCTACAACCACTAGTCTCTCCTATAACCATTAGTCCCTCCTATAACCACTAGTCCCTCCCACAACCACTTGTACCTCCTACAACCAGTAGTCCCTTCCACAGCCACTAGTACCTCCTACAACCATTAGTACCTCCCCCAACTACTAGTCCCTCCTACAACCATTAATTCCTCCTACAACTACTAGTCCCTCTCACAACCACTATTCCCCCCCACAACCACTAGCCCCCTCCACAACCTTTAGTCCCTCCCACAACCACTTGTACCTCCTACAACCAGTAGTCCCTTCCACAGCCACTAGTACCTCCTACAACCATTAGTCCCTCCCCCAACTACTAGTCCCTCCTACAACCATTAATTCCTCCTACAACTACTAGTCCCTCCCACAACCACTAGTCCCCGTCCCCACGTTGAGTCAGCATTGTTAAGACATGATCAGCTGATGGCGGAGCTCAACTGATCATGTGGATGCTCACACAGGCTGATATACAGGGAAGCAAAAGTCTGTGGAAACGCTCGTCAGTCCGTGTGGAAAGGACTTTAGTATCATTTGTAACCCAGACAGATCTGTTAACTCTTTGAGGGGTGTATAGGGTTGTCTAGGATTATAGAAACATGGCTGCTTCTAAAAATAGTGCCACCTCTGTCCACAGGTTGCTGATACATCTGTCTCCATTCTTCCCCACAATATGGCGCACAGAGAGCGGATGTCAGCGGCCGGACGGGTACCTCTTGGCTGCTGACATCCGCTTGGCAGACCTCATGTGTAGCGGTTGGTGGTTCACAACAAGAAGAGTCTTTTATATAACTGGTAGCGGGCGTCCTTGCTGGCGCTTGAGGCTGCGTGAAGCAGAGGGGTGACATGATGTGCCTGCAGGTACAAATGGTTCAGCGTCCTTATACCGCTTTCACACGGCGGGGATAATCACCTGAGATGTGTGCGATGTGAGATGGATGAATCTCGCATGAATATGATCCCCATTCTTTGGAACGAAACGCATCGCACATTGTTTTCAATGGGACAGGAAAACACAGCACATGGCGTCACGGCGTGCGCCGCGCCTGCGAGTGCGATGTGAGGTCTCCCTGTGAAAACAACAGGAAACACTTGCTGATTCGCCGACGCGGCTGAAAGCTGCACAGGAGGATCACTACTTCCCAGAAGTGGTGGGAGGCCTTTTTGACATAAAAACGCCTTGCATCTGCGGGTACTTCGCATGTTCAGGAGCGCGATATCTGGCCAAGCTGCACAGAGACCAGTGGAGCCGGTCAACGTCTTTAGCTTTACTGCCATCTGGAATCTGGTAGTTCGCTGAAACGCAGCCTTGAGTCGCCGGTCCGATATCCTACGCTCACGTCCTACTCCTTTTTTCTCTTTGCTGTGCCAGTTCTGGAGAATGTAGTGGCCCGGAAGGTTCTCCAGCGTAGCCACACAATCATCTGTCCTGTACCACCTAGCTCTGGGCTCCAAGAAGACATAGACGCTGCTGTATGTCAGAAAAACCTTGTTTTCCCCTTCCTTCACAAGCTAAAGCAAACCGCTTGGCAACAGCTGGCTGCTGATTGGCTGCTTGTTATGCTACCACTGATTGGTAAAGGAGAATGGTGTGAGAGTCCAGAGCATGGAAATAGCAGTGCAAGGCAGAATGTTACTGGGGGGTGCAGAGAGCGGGAGTTAAGACATGACCGGGGTAGGTCAGAGTCTCTCTGCTGTGACATCCCTCCAACCCTTACCTGAAATAAAGACTACTCACTGTTTGGATTTTAATTGGCCACAGCAGCCTTTTATTTTACAGTGCACAACAAATCTTTTAACATTTTTAACCTACAAGCGGAGGGTCCTTGGAGCCACACAATCTGGTGCATAACTTTTTCCACTATTGTCCCCAACCGTAACTACCGGCTCGGGGAACCCCAGCCATCTTAACTGTCCGGTATTGCCTAAACTCCAAAGGCCTGGAGGGACTCCCCCCCCCCCATAGGCCGTATCCCCAGCACCAGACAACCAGTTACCATAATAGGAGGGAATACTAAAGGTGGGGCCGTACCCACCAGACTCCCCCCTCAACCACTATAATACCGACTCCATGGACCCCCCACCCGCCACCGCCATTGCTGCCATGACAAGCATTCCAAATTAAACACTCCTCACTAACCTAAAGCTCTCACCTAAAATGGTGCCCTACCAACCCCTCCTACCCTTCTTATAGCCCCTAACTAGCCCACCTCCTTTCTTCTATCCCCCCCCCTGTATACTTTTAAATCCACCTATACCTATCCTACCTCCCTTAACTATTCTCCACCCCAATTAACCCTTTCCTCTCCTGCGTTCCCCTACCACCCCTGTCATGTGGGGCCTTTACTTATGGAACCTGCGGTTCCTGCTCTGGCCCCCCACTGGAAGTGAAGGAGGAGTTAGAGGGAGCAGTGAGAAGGTTGTCATCGGAAGAGGACATGCAGGAGGTGTACTACAGTGTGTGCAGAGAAATAGTGTTACCTGGAGTGTGGATTAACAAGCTTTCTAATCAACAGCAGTGTGAAGGAGAAAGTTTGGGACCTGTCTACTAAACACTGAGTTACACAAAACCCAGTTAAAAGCAAAGCCAGGAAAAGTGAAGGAGGCCCATCTTAAATCAACTTCATTAATCTGCAGAATCATCTTCTAGCAAAGCCCCATCAGATAACTGGGACTGTGGGAATTCTACTGAGTAACCTCTAAATGCAAATATAGAGAGGGTGTCGAAGATGAACTTGTGTTGTACTAAACTGAACTGTGGAGCAACGTTATTGGTGTTTATGCAAAGCAATACCTCTGCCATTACTGCAAGTCTGTAACTGTTGTACTGAATACTAGTAAAAGCTGAAGTAAACTGCGAACCTCCAGTTTGCTAATCAAAGCTTCCAGGACTCGTGTCAGTTATTTCGTCATTAACCCTTGGAGTTCCTGGAAAGAGGTGCTGGCGTCACGTGACAAACCACCATTAGTAATTGTTGACTGTAGTAACCCTTTTGCGACTGAGCCAGGCACTTTGCCACTATTTCCAGGAGAGATCGCAGAGCCACCTGTGACATCCATCTTGTTTCCCCATGGTCTCCATCACTTTGGTGTGCCCTGCTTTGACGCTGCAGAGAAGGTCCACAAGAGGCCCCCTATATCAACGAGATCTCACGGGAACCTGCAGCCACCGCGGCACCTCCCAACCCCATCGAGTTCTTAAAGAAAAAGCAACAATATTGTAACAATAAAGTAACAGATTCCCATTACACGGTTGAAGCTCCCACTGAGGCGCCTGCAATGCCATGTTAGCTCTGCCAAATGTATAAGCTGTCTGCTTCCTGGTCACCAGCTGATGGTAAGTCACTGAGCTATCAGAGCGAGACAACCCCACATAGTTTTGCAGGACACTGTGAATCTTGTGATGGTGACATTTTTTTTTACTTGCAGTACCATGCCTTACCAGAGAGGGGGCTGTACAAAGGGAATGTATCCATCAGCAGCAGGAAGCAGAAAGCACTTGGAAGACCATACTCAATACTCTCCCTTGTGGTAGAAATGTGCACTGCTGTCAAAAATCACAAGTGACCCATCGTATTTCCATAATATAGTAGACTCATTAAAAAACCGAGCGTTTGGATAATTAACGATGAGGCAGATTCTGACTTCTAATCAGCGAGAGAAAAAAAGGGAACGTTCATTTCTCACAGGAAATGAGCAAAAACATTTTAATAGAGACCTTCACAGATTGTGTTTGATTCCATTTCCCGAGGCTCCGGGGGCAACAAAAGGTTTAGAGAAAAGAGCGAGGAGTTAATTGAAAGATAAAAATATTATTTGGACATAATTAATAAAATGCCGGCGCCCGGCGTACGATGCGGCGCACGTAGAAACCGCGGCCATTGCTGTGCATAAAGATTGGACATTAACACCTTCCTAATATGTAAATGAAGAATAAGAATGGCCCCCGGAGGCGTCCCGTAATACGGCGATTATAGAAGGGAACCCGGGCGCGAGAGAACAAACACAGCGCCGTTACACCCCGCGAATCTAACAATGGCGGCCCGGGCGGAGGGGTGCCCGAAACTGTGATGGTGGAGAGGGTGAAAGTGTCACCCCTCAGGTGCAGAACCTGTGATCAGCATCCGCCGCATGTGGCACGTATTGGAAGGCGTGTAGTTTCACTTTTTCCCTCACGTTTACGGACACAAATTGCGTATTCTGCGTGCGGGAAAAAAATTGCAGAATGCTCTATTTTGCTGCGGATTCCACGTGTGCAGCTTCCGCTGAAGTCAATGGCGGCCGTCCGACCGGTCGTCTGCAATTAACACTGCGAATGGGCTGCTGGTGTCGGCGTCATCGCCTAGCGACAGCGGCGGAGATACACATATTGGGGAAAAAATCTGTACTGCGCATGAGCGATGGCGAGCGGCCACAGACATTCGCATCACAGATAATACAGGTACGTGGGGTCACCCGTGTGCAGCCCGTGTGCAGTCCGTGTGCAGCCTGTGTGTAGTCTGTGTGCAGTCCCTCTGCATTCCGTGTGCAGCCCCTGTGCAGTCCGTGGGCAGTCCCTGTGCAGTCCGTGGGCAGCCCGTAAGCAGTCCGTGGGCAGTTCGTGTGCAGCTCGTGTGCAGCCTGTGTGCAGCTCATGTGTAGTTTGTGTGCAGCTCGTGTGCAGCCCGTGTGTAGTTCGTGTGCAGCCCGTGTGCAGCTCGCATGAAGTTCGTGTGCAGCTCGTGTGTAGTTCGTGTGCAGCTCATGTGTAGCCCGTGTGCAGCCCCTGTGTAGCTTGTGTGTAGTTCGTGTGCAGCCCGTTTGTAGCTCGTGTGTAGCCCGTGTGCAGCTCGTTTGTAGTTCGTGTGCAGCCCATGTGGAGTTCGTGTTCAGCCCGTGTGGAGTTCGTGTGCAGCCCATGTGGAGTTCGTGTGCAGCTCGTGTGGAGTTCGTGTACAGCCCGTGTGAAGCCAGTGTGCAGCTCATATGCAGCCCATGTGCAGTTCGTGTGCAGCTCATGTGTAGCTCGTGTGTAGTTCGTGTGCAGCCTGTGTGCAGCTCGTTTGTAGTTCGTGTGCAGCTCATTTGCAGCCCGTGTGTAGTTCGTGTGCAGCTCATATGCAGCCCGTGTGCAGCTCGTGTACAGCCCGTGTGCAGTTCATGTGCAGCTCATGTGCAGCCCATGTGCAGCTAGTGTGTAGTTCATGTGCAGCTAGTGTGTAGTTCATGTGCAGCTCGTGTGCAGCCCGTGTGTAGTTCATGTGCAGCCCGTGTGCAGCTCGTGTGTAGCTTGTGTGCAGCTCGTGTGTAGTTCATGTGCAGCTCGTGTGCAGCGTGTGTGCAGCTTGTGTGTAGCTCGTGTGCAGCGCATGTGCAGCTCGTGTGTAGTTCGTGTGCAGCCCGTGTGCAGCTCGCGTGTAGTTCTTGTACAGCCCGTGTGTAGTTCATGTACAGCCCGTGTGCAGCCCGTGTGCAGCTCATGTGTAGTTTGTGTACAGCCCCTGTGCAGCTCATGTGTAGTTCGTGTACAGCCCGTGTGTAGTTCGTGTACAGCCCATGTGCAGCTCATGTGTAGTTCGTGTACAGCCCATGTGCAGCTCATGTGTAGTTCGTGTACAGCCCATGTGCACTCATGTGTAGTTCGTGTACAGCCCGTGTGCACTCATGTGTAGTTCGTGTACAGCCCGTGTGTAGTTCGTGTACAGCCCGTGTGCAGCTCATGTGTAGTTCGTGTACAGCCCGTGTGCACTCATGTGTAGTTCGTGTACAGCCCGTGTGTAGTTCGTGTACAGCCCGTGTGTAGTTCGTGTACAGCCCGTGTGCAGCTCATGTGTAGTTCGTGTACTGCCCGTGTACACCCCGTGTGTAGTTTGTGTACAGCCCGTGTGTAGTTTGTGTACAGCCCGTGTGTAGTTCGTGTGCAGCTCATGTGTAGTTCGTGTGCAGCCTGTGTGCAGCTCGTTTGTAGTTTGTGTGCAGCCCGTGTGCAGCTCATTTGCAGCCCGTGTGTATTTCGTGTGCAGCTCATATGCAGCTCGTGTGTAGCTCGTGTGCAGCCCGTGTGTAGCTCGTGTGCAGCTCGTGTGCAGCCCGTGTGCAGCTCGTGTGCAGTTCGTGTGCAGCTCGTGTGCAGCCCGTGTGTAGTTCGTGTACAGCCCATGTGCAGCTCATGTGTAGTTCGTGTACAGCCCGTGTGCACTCATGTGTAGTTCGTGTACAGCCCATGTGTAGTTCGTGTACAGCCCGTGTGCAGCTCATGTGTAGTTCGTGTACAGCCCGTGTACACCCCGTGTGTAGTTCGTGTACAGCCCGTGTGTAGTTTGCGTACAGCCCGTGTGTAGTTCGTGTGCAGCTCATGTGTAGCTCGTGTGTAGTTCGTGTGCAGCCTGTGTGCAGCTCGTTTGTAGTTCGTGTGCAGCCCGTGTGCAGCTCGTTTGTAGTTCATGTGCAGCCCGTGTGCAGCTCATTTGCAGCCCGTGTGTAGTTCGTGTGCAGCTCATATGCAGCCCGTGTGCAGCTCGTGTGCAGCCCGTGTGCAGCCCATGTGCAGCTAGTGTGTAGTTCATGTGCAGCTCGTGTGCAGCCTGTGTGTAGTTCATGTGCAGCTCGTGTGCAGCCTGTGTGTAGCTCGTGTGCAGCTCGTGGGAGTTCTTGTGCAGTTCGTGTGCAGCCTGTGTGCAGCTCGTGTGTAGCTCGTGTGCAGCTCGTGTGCAGCCTGCGTGCAGCTCGTGTGCAGCCTGTGTGCAGCTGGTGTGTAGTTCATGTGCAGCTCGTGTGTAGTTCATGTGCAGCTCGTGTGCAGCCTGTGTGTAGCTCGTGTGCAGCTCGTGGGAGTTCTTGTGCAGTTCGTGTGCAGCCTGTGTGCAGCTCGTGTGTAGCTCGTGTGCAGCTCGTGTGTAGCTCATGTGCAGCTCGTGTGCAGCCTGCGTGCAGCTCGTGTGCAGCCTGTGTGCAGCTGGTGTGTAGTTCATGTGCAGCTCGTGTGCAGCCCGTGTGTAGTTCATGTGCAGCTCGTGTGCAGCCTGTGTGCAGCCCGTGTGCAGCTCGTGGGTAGTTCATGTGCAGCTCGTGTGCAGCCTGCGTGCAGCTCGTGTGCAGCCCGTGTGCAGCTCGTGGGTAGTTCATGTGCAGCCCATGTACAGCTCGTGTGTAGCTTGTGTGCAGCTCGTGTGCAGCCTGTGTGCAGGTTGCGTGTAGTTCATGTACAGCCCGTGTGTAGTTTGTGTGCAGCCCGTGTGCAGCTCGTGTGTAGTTTGTGTACAGCCCCTGTGCAGCTCATGTGTAGTTCATGTACAGCCCGTGTGCAGCTCATGTGTAGTTTGTGTACAGCCTGAGTGCAGCTCATGTGTAGTTCGTGTACAGCCCGTGTGTAGTTTGTGTACAGCCCGTGTGTAGTTTGTGTACAGCCCGTGTGTAGTTCGTGTACAGCCCGTGTGCAGCCCGTGTGTAGTTCATGTACAGCCCTTGTGCAGCTCATGTGTAGTTTGTGTACAGCCCGTGTGTAGTTCATGTACAGCCCGTGTGTAGTTTGTGTACAGCCCGTGTGCAGCCCGTGTGTAGTTCATGTACAGCCCTTGTGCAGCTCATGTGTAGTTTGTGTACAGCCCGTGTGTAGTTCATGTACAGCCCGTGTGTAGTTTGTGTACAGCCCGTGTGTAGTTCGTGTACAGCCCGTGTGCAGCTCATGTGTAGTTCGTGTACAGCCCGTATGCAGCCCGTGTGTAGTTCGTGTACAGCCCGTGTGCAGCTCCTGTGCAGCGCGCCTTAATGATGCAGCCTTTTTGTATTTATTTTTTCTTCCAGCTCACAATAATATCCCAGCTCTGTAGCTTCCCCGTCGCGGTCGGCCGGCCGGCTGTTCTTGCGGGACAAGTTGTATTTTACCGTGATACAATGTACCAGATAATGGGCTGAAAAACTTTAAAAAATTTGTAAGTTGTGTGAAATAGAAAAAAACCCGCAATAACGTCACCTTTGGGGCTCCTGCTTCTACGGCGCACAAACTGCTGATAATGTTATTCTATGGGCCGGCGCGGTTACTACGACACGACGTTTATACGGTTGTTTCGCTGTAGTACTAAGGAAATATAAGATACTTTCTTCCGCCATCATAACGGTTCTGTTCTTTCCGCTGATAGTCGCATGGCTCGTGGCTCGCTGTTCGCGGCTGGCTGTTCGTGGCTCACTGTTCGTGGCTCACTGTTCGCTGCTCGTGGCTCGCTGCTCATAGCTTGCTGCTCGTGGCTCGCTGCTCGCGGCTGGCTGTTCGTGGCTCACTGTTCGTGGCTCACTGTTCGCGGCTCGTGGCTCGCTGCTCATAGCTTGCTGCTCGTGGCTCGCTGCTCGTGGCTCGCTGCTCGTGGCTCGCTGTTCATGGCTCACTGTTCGTGGCTCGCTGTTCGTGGCTCGCTGCTTGTGGCTCATGGCTCGCTGCTCGTGGCTCGCTGTTCATGGCTCGCTGTTCGTGGCCATTGCTCGCTGCTCGTGGCTCGCTGTTCGTTGGTCGCTGCTCGTGGCTCGCTGCTCGTTGCTCGCTGCTCGTGGCTCGCTGTTTGTTGCTCGCTGCTCGTAGCTCGCTGTTCGTGGCTCGCTGTTCGTGGCTCGCTGTTTGTGGCTCGCTGTTCGTTGCTCGCTGCTCGTAGCTCGCTGTTCGTGGCTCGCTGTTTGTGGCTCGCTGTTCGTTGCTCGCTGTTCGTAGCTCGCTGTTCATCCTCTAGTTTTTATTGGTAACATTCTGGAGTTCATTTGAGCTTTGAATCGCTTCTTATTACATTTTTTCTTGGAGACATTCTGAGTGACCCGCTCCGGCATTGAGTACTTTTTTCCTGGCGACGTTCGTTGCGTGAGATAAATAATGTCAGCGGCGGCGCTCTTTTTGGCCATGTGATGTGCGAACTCACTAGAAACAGGACTGATGGTCGGCGAGATCAGTGGGAAGAGAAGATTCGGACGACAAGAACGAGATGGCCAGATACAATCATGGCCGCCACCAACATGTCAGCCGCCGAACAGAAAGAAGCCGTGAAAGACAGGAATGCAGGGAGAACATTGATCCATAGAGCGACCGAAGGCCGGATGCCACTGAACGGATCATCATCATCATCACTTCGATAGATCTAACCCTTATGGACGCAGCGATGCCAAATGCCTTCTTTATTTTATTATAAATATGGGAATTGGGTTTTTAAATTTAATTACCTTTTATTTTTTCTAATAAATAAAAGGTTTTTATTTTACATTTTTTTACATTTCCCATAGCGGCCGTGGATCACTGGAACGTGTGATCGTTTGATTGATCATATCGCGATCTGACAGGCAGTCCACCCAGCCACGCCCATCTTGATAGCCAATCATTCATGATCGCCCTTGGGGACCTTGTGAGCTCACTACATTGGGGGACCGCTTGGGACCCCCGAATACATATTGCAGGTGGGTGTCAGCACCCACCTGGATGGAACAGGATTGGCTCCTGATAGCGCTTCATACAAACCTTTCATGCCTAGGATGTTAGTATATGCCCTGGAGCATGAAGGGGTTAACAGGATGTGCCAACAGAAAACTCATATGCAAAAAATATATATATATATTTGTGCCCCCTGCAGCTACTGTTACATTGTAGCAGCTTGTGTTCCTCATTCTCCCATCTTACTACTATGACAGCATCACATGGTGGTCGTGGACCCACAGTGCCACTGACTGATTAGGTGTTGCATTATTCCTGAGGGCAGCACCTAGGGGTCCCCTGGTTGTATCCTTCAACCCCTCCAATCGGGATCTGGTCTTTGTTACAGAGGCCCAAAGCTTTTGCCCTGGGGTAGTCTCGGTTCAGAGGCATTGTACCGGGGAACTAGAGGGACAGGCAGAGACATAGTGAATATGGAGGCTGAGGACAGGCAGAGAGTCAAGGCAGGCAGCGATGAGATAAATCATGGTCAAGGTACAAGCTGAGGTCAGGACAGGAGAAGACAGGAAAGCTGGGGGAAGCAGACATGAGTCAAACCAATACAACAGCACCTTAGCAGAACCAACAGAGCCTCCTGCTGAAGGTTCCTTCAGTGTAAAGGATGCTGTAATAAGCAGAGATTATCTATATTGGCTGGGGGCAGGAAAACTCGGGGCATGTGCCAGCCGTGTAGGGTGGTCTGGCCACACCCTACAGGGTGAAATAGCCAGCGACAGTGGCAGTCACAGATTTGCTCACGCCGTTTAGGTTTGTGGACTTGCTCGGTTTTTGTGGCATTTGTCAGCAGACCAGGAGGCCAAGAGGCTCCAATGAAGGTGAGGTGTGAGAGGAGCCGCAGCCATTACTGACAGTGCCGTTCAGGTGAAGCTTATGTGAGGGATCTTTAAGGACAACTGCTGGGTATATGGACACTTAGAAGTACCAATGAGTTGGGGGCCCTGAGGAACTATAAAAAGGGTGGGAGCAGCGGTGGTCAAAGCTGGTGAGGACTGTGGAGGAGGCAGTCCTGCTGTGCCATGTAATGGAGCTGCTGTTGAGGACTGCTGGGGCCGAGGACTGCTGGATCTCTAGTCCACAAGCCGATGGCTTGCCCAACCTTAGGGGCCGTTTCTCTGCAACAGAAGGGGACTCTAAGTAACTCTCCAGCAGGGTTGTAACCAGGTAAGTATCTCCCAAAGAGGGACAAAAAGGCGCTGTACATAGTGCACCGTGGTCATGCTGTTAAGCCCCGCCCTTGATTAGGCCACACCCTGACCCCGCCAAATCACTCCCAGGCTCCTCCTTCACATGATATTCCAACTGAAAAATGGTAATAATGAACGATAAATCCCCCAAATATTGTAAATCAGGTTGCATCGTTCTGCATCTTCCTCCTTCTTTTACCTACAAAACCCCATTTTTCCGCATAATGAAAATAAAATACACATGAGCTGACTGCGCGTTTGTGGTGACCGCACTAAAAATATTATGTCCGGGACCCAGAATGGTCAAAAACCTGCCAGAATTCATCTGCCTGAAAAATAATGCAGCGATCAAAACTTCCCATGTAGCCCAAAAGGTCTTCCCACCATAAAGAGGACCCCGCGGAGCTCTGAGGGTGGGGAGGAAACGTCGCCGGACCGTGGAGCACTGGGACACAAATACAAGCATTCGGCTTTAAAAGGTGTTTCTATTGCAAAAAAAGTAGTAAAACAGAAGAAATGTAACAACGGGCTCCTGCTGGAATCGTGTCGACCTGCAGAATAAAGGCAACCGGAAGGTTCCATCCACTGAGGGCTGAAAAATGGAAACAGAGGGATCTCCTGATTTTCTTTCATCCCACCACAAAAAGTAATAAAACTTGAACCCCAGAGTGCTGCCATTAAAGACACAAAGTGCCCCATAAACAATAGACCCTCAAACGGCCGCACAGACGGAAAACGGAAAATGTTCTGCTTTCTAGAAATCAAAATTAGGACTTTTCACCCCGGAAAACAGACAGCTAAGGGGCGACCAAATAACTCTGTATAAATACATGAGGGGACGATACAAGGATCTCTGCCAGGATCTGTTTATACCCAGGACTGCGGCGGTAACAAGAGGGCATCCGCTACGTCTAGAGGAAAGCAGGTTTCATCGCCAACACAGAAGGAGGTTCTTTACTGTAAGAGCAGTGAGACTGTGGAACTCTCTGCCTGAGGACGTGGTGATGGCAGGATCCATAGAGGAGGTTAAGAGGGACTAGATGTAGAGATGAGCGAGTAGTGCCTTAGCCGAGTATCTCCTTGTTCGTCTCTAAAGATTCTGGGGCCGACGGGCGGCGGGGAGCGACGGGGGAGAGCGGGGAGGAACAGAGGGGAGATCTCTCTCTCCCTCTCTCCCCCCGTTCCCCGCCGCAACTCACCTGTCACCGGCACCGGTCCCAGAATCTTTAGAGGCCGGCGCCGATGTATCGGTACTCCAAGGCACTTCATGCTGCTTTGTGATTGGCCAGCACTGATCACATGAGTAGTGCTGGCCGGTCAGAGCGTTGGTATAATTGGTCTACGGCTCTGTTCACATGGAGGAAAATTAGACAAAGGTTTGAAATCCCATCTGTGCCGATAGCAAGTCCAATGCGTCAGCAGATAGTCGGCAGCTGGAGGTCCGGGGCCTCTATATTAGGGAGTGTTCTGGCCGCGGAGCGCTGTGGTGCCAGGGTCACCTGTATATATGGAGATGATCTCCCTTGGAAGCATTTCCTCCATATACCAGCATACAGATGGATAGATAGAGCAGTACTGCGGGGGGTACACCGGCACAGGCACCCAATCACACCCAGAACAGCTCCGTACATGAGGGTTGTGATAATACAGCCACGTGCGAGCCGTAGCGGGGAACTCCAGGCGCTCCGTCAGACCCCGCCCCGGACCGCCGCCCTCATAGCGCATCAATGTGTTAAACTATAGCAATTCCACTTTTATTTTCCAAGCTCGGAAATCGTCTTGCTACGTATTTTCTGCTGACGGCACAATAGAAGCCTTTGTGTGAAGTGATTGGAGTCCCTTCTGCTTATAAACCGTCTATAAGGACATAATTGTTATATACAATCCAGATAGAGGAAGGCGACGTCGCAGCATCTCATCGATCGGATGCAGAAGAATAACGGCTGCTGCAGAGCGTCTCCCCTCACTGATGCAGTAATTACGCAGATTAGACGGCAGCATTGTCACAATTACTTCTAAGTGAGGACTTTACAGCAGACACCACCAAACAGCTCTGATGATAATAATCCAGGCTGCTTTACCGCCTCCCTACTGGCATTGATCCGATAAATCTATCTGTGGCAATTGCTGGGGATTTTCTTTGCGACATAAAAGGCTGGTGAGTCGGCTGGCGGCGGACGATGCTGCAGCGATTAAGTCTACTTTAAGTTGTCCCTCCGCCCTCAGGCTGTGAAGATGCGGATATCATCCTCAGCAGCAATAAAAGGTCTCCTTCTACCTGATGTGGGAAAGGATGGTCTCAGGAATTGCACATTTCTGGATGACTTGTTTGCACGATGGATCTGTCACCCGCTGGGAGTAAATTATCGAGGGTGCGTTCGCCGCTGCCATATGAACACAGTGATGTGCGGATGCAGCAGCGCTGACGCAGTTCACATTAGCGTGCTATGGAGACATCGTGCTGCATTTATGCTCTCTGCCTAGCACAACTAGACAGTCAAGGTAAACGCTATTGCTATGAGCACCTACAGCAGTAATGTAGAGCCCGGCCGGAGACATTGGCGCTGCTGCATCGGTAAGTTCGCTCCTGTACAATTCATTACAGCTTTATACCAGTTCAGTACCTCGAAGTTTGGACAATCCCTAACAATAACAATCAGATCACAAAGTGCCCCCTGTTGGGTCACCTGCAGTGATCTGCGGGGAAATCTAGCTGTAAGGGTTCATCTGCAGCGCCCCCACAGGAAAAATGAGGCATCATACATTGTCCATCCCCATCAAGGGGCTGCCAGTATAATCCAGAGGCAATCTATGTAACTGCCGGCACTCTGACCAAGACACGCCAGTTCTGGAGACGACCCCTCTGCTAACTCAGAATTCACTAATAGGGTATATGGAAATTAGTTTTCTGAACTTTAAGTATTAATTGTAATGCCAGCAGCTGGACACAAGGAGGCAGCACTACACATCCCGGGTACTAACGGTGTCTCCCAGTATTCAGATACCCCCAGGACCTACAGTAGAACCTCATTATGAGTAATAACCATTAAACAGTCGAATCTCTCTAATTATTGTGACATGAAAGCAGAGAGCAAATAAACAAGTTTAGAGGAATAAAACTCATGGATGCACGTTGTTTGACCAAATTACCCCTAGATGGCTTCCCAGTCGCCCCTCTGGCTGATGTAACAGCTTTCCACCATCTTCCTACAAGGGCACTCAGTTATTGCTCAGGGGTGTCTTCCCAGCATTGTTGCAGGAGTTCCCACAAATCTGCTGCACTTGTCGGCTGCTTGGCTTTCACCCTTCTGTCCAGTTCATCCAGAACAAGCTCAATGGGTTTAAGTCCGAAGACTGCAGGATTGTCCATTCTTTGCCGCCGACCAGTTGTTTCTGTTACAGTGCCATTAGTTTAACACGATGTGGCTGCAGGCTGCACGTAAACACAGGGTACATACCAGCCGCCAGCTCATTCATATGTCTGCTGTGGGCTGTCGCTTGAGACTGACTGCAGACAATCAAGAGCCGTATACCACAGAGGAAGCAACTCTTCATGCTGGATGGGAGGAGGAGCTACAAGTACAATCAGGGTGAGTCACATGGAAAGGGGGCGTGGCTGCAGGGTGTTGGGGGTGTGGTCAAATCTAGTTAAATATTAAGGCAGAGTCAGGATGCTAACAAAATAACACTGGACAGTGGAACAGCAATCAAAGTTGGGACTGTCCTACCGTATCTGGGACAGTTGGAATGTAGGACCAGGTCAAGCCCTCCACCCCTAGGAAGATTACAAGAGGACTTGTTCAAACTATATATCAACCGAGTCGCAGCTGCCAGATACGTAACAGACCAGTCTCCAACTAGCTAGCGTGCATGTGATAATAGGAACAATTATTTAATGGGCTCACAAGGCCCTGATTACACTGGACTGAGGGAACTTATGGAAGTAGCACCTCCAAACGACCATTACCCTATAGATCTGCAGGTTATGGGCTACATTTTTGGTCTTCCAAGATGGTCACCGCAATCTTCTAACTACCTAATGCACAATGCTTCTTAATGTCTTCTCAAGTAGTTGTGCCATAACCAAGAAGTATGTTTTGGATCATTATCTTGCTGTAATATGAACCGCTGACCAACTAGGCGCACACCAGAGGATGGCATGGTGTAGCAAACTGTTGTGGCAGCCCTTTTTGTCCAGTGTTCCAGTCACCCTGTGCAAGTGTCAACTCTGGATTCAGCCAAAGAGCCGCAGAGCAGCGCGCTTCCTCCTCCATGTTTGATAGTTGATGTCATACTCAGGAACCTTTCACCTAATCAACAGCATACAAAAACCCTGCTTGATATACAAAAGTTGTCACATCTTGATTCATCGGCACATAAGACCTTCTTCCACTCTTCAGTAGTCACTGGAGGAGCTGCTTGGCCAGACAGGTCTATTTTTATTTTGGAATCTTTTCAGTGTCCTTCTTACGGATCCTCTACCAGTCAGACCTGCAGATAGAAGTCTTCTCTTCACAGCTGAGATGGGAACTTGTTCATTTTTTGCTGCATTAAGCTGAGCTTAAAGATTTTGTGCTGCAATCATACAAACTGTTGACTCTCAAACACTTGCGTGTGATTTTGTGGAGGCCTTTGGTCTGCCGGACCTCTTCCTGTCAGATTCCTCCAGTTTCCCATTCTGTATGTGCTTTCTTCATTTTTCTTGCCCAGATGTAGGACTTTGCATCCCTCCTTGTTAAATACCATTATGTTAGTCGCCGCCCACTGTACAAGCTTTTCTAGATCTTTTTGAATCCTCTCTCTCTCTTCCCAATTGTTAGCTATCCATCCTAGCTTTGTGTTGTCGGCAAAGTCTATCAGTTTCCCGTTCAATTCCCTCCTCCCGATCATTTATAACAATGTTGACCAACACTGGGCCCAGGACAGAGCCTTGTGGTTCATACTTGATAAATTCTTCCACTTGAATGTGCAGCCATTTATGACCACTGTTTGAGTACGATCACTCAGCCAGTTGTGAATCCACCTAACAGTTGCCTTGCCAATCCCAGATTTGGTCATTTTTTCAATAAGTATGGTATGAGATACTTTGTCAAATGCTTTACTAAAGATATATTATATCCAGCGCATTTCCCTGATCAACACAGTCGGTGATTCTGTCATAGAAGGAAATTAGATTTGTCTGGCATGACTTGTTTGTTACAAACCCATGCTGGCTCTGGTTAATTACTCCATTCTCATCCAAGTACTTGCATCCATTCTGTTTAATAATTTGTTCAAAGATCCCGGTATAGAAGTCAGGCTCACAGGCCTGCAGTTTCCTGGATCCACCAGCTTCCCTTTTTTGAAGATAGGGACATGTGCCCTTCTCCAGTCTTCTGGGACTTCTCCTGTTTTGCAGGTATTTTCACAGATTATGGCGAGTGGTTCAGCAATTACCTCCGCTGCTTCCTTTAGTATCCTAGGATGTAATTCATCTGGACCTTGAGACTTGGATTCATGTAAGTTAGCTAAGTGTTCCCTCACCATCTCTCTGCTTACAGATAGTCTGTATTCTTTATTCCCCCATTAGCACAGGGAAGATCAGCTGATGTTACATCTACTTTCTGAGAGAAAGCAGATACAAAATAGGAATTTAAAAGTTCGGCCTTCTCAGCATCATTCTTCACCAATTCACCATTTTCATCTTGTAAGCATCCTAAAAATGATGCAAATAGAAAAATTGGACAGCGTCTAGGAATGTGGTAAAGAATGTCGTTAAAGAAATTTTGGCTAAAAGACTGCTACACCTTTGGTCCCAGTTGACCTGTAAATCACTTGTCACCTTCCACTTCACCTCTGATTCCCATTGGTATCTGCAATCACTGGGAGAGCCTCTGGGATATATCCAAGTGAGTTTATTGGCCACAGAGCCAGGAAGAAAACAAAGTGAAAAAGAATCCCGCAGTCTTGGTGTGTGCTGAAATGGACATGGTGAAAGTGACACAGAGAGAACTTCATTGAGGAGTTCATTGCCCCAGCAAGCCTCCTTACAAATTGAAGATGGCCTTAAACAATGGTCCTGGGGTCTTATCCAATCTTTATTCCAATCGTGGTAGTACAATAGGACAGGATACAAATGGAGCAGTCAGTGCGACAGGTTCAGAGGTCTTTACAACATACCTGACTCCTTTGTCAGGCACAATGTGTGCGCCTTTGACTTTTCTTTTGCTTTTGACATACCACCAAAATCCATTTTTATTTCTTTAGGTCTGCCTTGCAAGCCCCAATTCATTATCAGCTGTAGCTATCCTGACGCTTACCCTATAGTTTTGCAGACTGCATTATATTCATTAGATATGTTCCCCTCTTTCCAAATCCTACCGTGGAAGGTGTTGTAATGTGGTCTGTTCCAACAATGATTTTATAGAATCAGAGGGTTTGAAAGAAATCTACAAATGTTGAGACTCCTGTAGGAATCGTTTGCATCACCTTTCAAACCATAATTTATTGTCTTTCTGTTTTGCAGAGCAGCCATTCCTGATATGTTCCCTGAAAATCTTAAATTCAGACTATTGTGTTTCAGGTTAAATGTCATAATATTTGTATGGTTTTAACTTACCTTTGAACCGTTTTACGTTATTTGCGGGACTTGAACTGTGTAAAAGTAAAAAATAACTGGAAAATTGAGGTGTTCTAAAATGTGTGACTGGTAGTGCACATAGCAACGGCCGCAACAGCAAACTGGAAGACAGGAGAGGAAGACAAGCAAGAGAAATCCTGCCGGTTGTAAGAGTATTTCAGGACATTGCAGAGTCAGGGATCCTTCTCTTCTTAGTGTATCTAATAAAGTGTAATATATTCTCTTTTCCCATCGCTGCCCCCCCCCCCCCCCCCCCGTTGTGCATACTCAAGCTTCACACAATCTCTTGATTGCTGTGGCCAAGCCAGGATGGACCCCCCCATTCTGACAATTGATACAGGTATCATCGCTTGCCCCCCTACAATGTAGCCTTTAACCTATCCAGTGCCAGAATATATCTGACTAAAGTAACAGCTGAGATTACGAAAAAGCAAAGGACCAAAGACATCTGTGTGGCAACCCCTGAAGAGACAAGTTACATCTGAGAGGAGCTGTCATGTCGGTCAGAGCCAGATAGAGAAGAAAACAGCACCGATTAGTGAGGACGTGACCTGTGAGTCGAAGTGTTATTGTTTATTCTGCCACTGGCTGCCTCTGATCAGTCAGGTAGTCACTGTATGGCCTGTAGAGTGATGGTGGGTTGTTGCATTCGCGTTTGTAAACTGACAACTCCCATCATGCTTTACCATTGTTCAGGATATATGAGGAAGTACTAACCTAAATAGTGGGTCAGAGGCTGACCTGATGTAAGACTTTTATCTTTTTATGGCTCATGTTTTGGTGCTGTATTTGTGTATTGAGCTTGGTCCTGGGACTGCATGTATGTTAAGGGCTTGGTTCTGGCGCTGTATTTATATAATGACCTGCTCTAGCACTAATAATTATAATAATATATTTGTATATTGTGATTGTTTCATTGGATTATTAGTTTAGGTATCATCTCTTGTGATGTGTTACACCGTGGACACTTCATGCACATATTTTAATCAACTAGGTAGGTAACATGGTGTTAAAAAATTGAGCCCACCCCAGAAGTACCTGCTCATTATAATCCTGCCACTGGCCAACAGGCTAGAGAGGACTGAGTAGAGAAAGTGTTAGAAGTCCTTTGTTACCATGTGGCGGTTGCTGGTCCTCCCTGGTCGACGGTGTGCGGGGTCCCGTGGCCGGGGCGTGTCCCCCCGGCTTGTTGTCCGGTTGTACAATGGAGGACTCCGATGTTACAGCTCACTGTGGGTGTTCTCCATTCTGAGAATCTGTCGTTCCTCGTAATGGAAAGGATATCTGTTGATGTAGTGCTTGGTATGCCCTGGTTGGCACTGCACAATCCCCGATTTGATTGGTCCACCCGAGAATTGACACATTGAGGGTTGTCCTGTCATAGTCACTTAGCTACTATATCCATGTGTTCAGCAGATACCATACTTATTCCTGAGTATTTGTCTGATTTTCATGATGTATTTTCCAAGAAACTGTCTGAGACTTTGCCTCCCCATAGGGAGTGGGACTGTGGTATTGATTTGATCCCCGACAGTCCCATCCCTAAGGGAGCCATTTTCAATTTGTCGGGTGCGAGCATGAAGTCCTGAAGTCCTATATCTCAGAGTCTCTGGCCAAACAACATATCAGGCCATCCAGGTCCCCTGCCATGGCAGGTCTCTTCTTTGTAGAGAAGACGGATGGGACATTGAGGCCTTGTGTGGATTCTCGGGCTTTGAATAAAATTACAGTGAAGAACCAGTGCTCCTTGCCCCTGATTCTGGACTTGTTGAGTCAGGGGGTAGGGGCCCACTGGTTTTCCAAATTGGACTTAAGGGGGGCTTACAATTTAATTTGCATCCGAAAGGGAGATGAGTGGAAGATCACGTTCAACACCCCGTTAGGACATTTTGAATGTCTGGTCATACCCTTCAGACTCTGTAATGGCCCAACTGTGTTTCAGGGTTTATGAACGTGGTCTTCCACGACTTCCTGGGGGTATTCTTGGCCATATACCTCGATGACATTCTAGTGTACTCCCCAGACTGGGATTCACATGTGCGGCACCTGAGACTGGTTCTGACCCGTTTGCACGAGTACCAACATTTTGTCAAGTTGGAGAAATGCATTTTTGGTACTAAACAAGTATCTTTCCTTGGTTATGTGATTTCACCCACGGAGATTCAGATGGAGTCTGATAAAGTGGCAGCAATCTCCCAATGGGTCAGACCAGATAACCTGAAAGCTCTCCAGTGGTTTTTAGGTTTAGCAAATTTCTACCATAAATACATTAAGAATTATTCTGTTATTGCTCGACCCCTGACCGATCTTACCAAGAAGGGGGCCGACTTGGTAAGATGGTTGCCAGAGGCCCTAGAGGCTTTTAGTCATCTTAAAAGGGCGTTCACTGCTGCCCCGGTACTAGTACAGCCTGACGCGGCGACCGTTCTTCATTGAGTTCGATGTGTCAGCGGGAGATCTGGCAATAGTCCATGTGCGTTCTTCTCGCGGAAGTTCAGTTCGGCGGAACGTAACTACGACGTGGGTATTCGTGAGTTATTGGCGATTAAGTGGTCTCTAGAAGAGTGGCGTCACCATCGTGAGGGGGTAAGGCACCCCATTACCGTGTATACTGATCATAAAATCTTGGTATATCTCGCCAATGCTACGAGACTCACGGCTCGTCAGGCCAGGTGGGCGTTTGTTTTTTGCCAGGTTTAACCTCATCGTTACATATATTCCAGGGGAGAAGAACGTGAAGGCAGACGCCCTCTCACGGAGTTTCGGTTCGCCAGAAAGTGAGACTATGACTCCCGAGAATATCTTGGCACCTGGCATGGTGGTGGCAGCTGTAGAATCTAACTTTGTCCCTTAACTACAGAATTGTCAGCAGGGTACTCCTTTGGGGGTGCCGGAGGGCAGATGGTTTGTGCCAGAGACCTTGCGTCTCAGAGTCATTGAAGAGTCTCACTCATCTGTTCTCGCAGGCCATCTGGGGGTTCAGGGGACTCTGGATCTTTGTGCTAGACACTACTGGTGGCCAGGCATGTCTCGGGAGATCCACGACTTTGTTAAGGGATGCTCTGTCTGTGCACGCTGTAAAAGTCATTGTCAGCGTCCAGAGGGGCCTCTGAGACCGTTACTCGTGCCTTCTCGCCCGTGGTCGCATTTATCGGTAGATTTTATTACCGATCTACCTGAGTCTCAGACGTTCACCACTATCCTAGTTGTTGTAGACTGTTTCTCAAAGATGGCACATTTTGTGGCGTTAAAGAAGCTTCCTTCTGCGATAGAATTTTCCAAGATTTTTGTAACAGAAATCATTCATCTACATGGGGTTCCCGAGAACATCGTATCGGTTCAGTTTATTGCGCAATTGTGGCGAGCCTTCTGTAGAAATCTGGGAATGTGGCTTTCCTTCTCGTCAGCATTCCACCCGCAGACTAATGGTCAGACTGAGCGGAAGAACCAGGATTTAGTGCAATATTTATGGCTGTTTGCCAGTGACAAGGCTCATCAGTGGGCAGAGTTCTTGCCGTTGGCAGAGTTTGTGCTACACAACCGTACTTGTTCCACCACTGGGGTGTCTCCATTCTTGTGCTATATGGTCAGGATCCTCACTTCCTTACAGTGATTCCTACTCCGTCGGCCTGTCCTGCAGCTGATGTCGCCACAGATGGCTGCAGGGGGTATGGAAAGAAGTACAGAAGAACCTGGAAGCAGCGGGGGCTCGTATGCAGTTGTGTAGTGGGAGGAGCCTGTCAGTATCTGAACCTTACAGGATGGGACAGAAGGTATATTTGTCTTCTAGAAATCTCAAATTGAAGGTTCCGTCTTTGAAACTGGTAATTCCCTTTGTGTAGTAAACCCGCTTACTTATGAACTTGATTTGCCAGCTACATGGAGGGTTCATAGGGTTTTTCATAAGTCACTATTGAAACCTCTTGCCCATTCGGTGTACTAGCAACGCTTGCGCAAATATGAGCAGTATTGTGCACAGCTGTGAGCGCCAAATACCCTCGTTCACTGTGCAAAAAAGTTACACAGGAGCCGGCGTATTTTTCAAAATGCCCGTCTGAAGCCCCCCTTACAGTCACGTTACAAGAAGACGTAGACAAATCCCACAAAGCAGCCCTCAAGGGAGCGTAGCTTCAATCTTAGTGCCTGAGAACGGCCCCACGCCCAGCAGGGACACTGTTACCTTCCAGCGCAGCTGAGTTGTATTGCTAGTTCTATAAAGACTTTTCACCTTTCTCCACTGTCTACAGGAATGCCTCTCTAGAGGCTGTGTGACGCACCCGGCTCTTCATCCGGTCTCCTGCAGCACATTTGACCCCTCCGTTCTGGATGAGGTGTTTCCTGGCTGGCAGCACCTTCCATCTCCTCTTACACCACCTGGGATTTGCCCCACCCGTTGGCTTACGGTCACGCAGCGTGTCGCCGTGTAGCGCCAGTCTCATTGGCGTAGTCTTTATCATGGATTTGATGTGGAATCTCTGCAGATTCTATAGTGCAGACGGACCGCGGATCCCAAGGAAGAGTCACAAGAAGGCCTTTCCGCCAGCTACGACCTGCATCATGATAAGCCAGGTGATACTTTCTGACCGCGGAGACAGAGGCTTCCCGTAGACCCCGAACGCTGCATTATTAAGGGAAACTGAGGAGGAACGAGTGAATTTCCTGTTCAGATATGAGCGCCGTATATTAGACATAACGAGCTGCACCCGCGGAGGAAGCGTCTGCTTTAATATGTGCTAATTAAAACATTATTCCTGCAGTGGACGGGGAATTGACAAGAGTCTTGCAGAAGGAAATTAAGATGCCCAACAGTGGAAAATTATTTTCAACTCACTAAAGGTAATTTAGCAAGAAGACAACACGAGACGCGAGACGTGCCGCGCCGGTCGCTGCAGAACCAATGGAAGCGCCTGTGCCGCACATCAAGAAGCCGCCGGCAGGCAAAACCATGTAAAGCCGTTTAGTGAGTCACAAAGGACCCTCCTAACAAGCGGCGGCGGCTTCCATTCATGTCGCTGTGGAGCAGCTAAACGATAAAGCAGAAAGCAAATCTGAAATGCAGAGATGTACAAGAGACTCCTCCACAGGCTGCACAGACCTGTTTCTGGCTCCTCCCACAAGGAGTATATATATATACACTCATTGTCAGTAACATCCTCCCCTAGAAGGAATATATTATATACAGACTCAGGCAAAAGTGGAAAACCATATGGAGGGGCATGGGGCATATTGTGCGGGTGGGGGACTAGATCATGAGGCTTGGTATGCTACTTTAAAGAGGTGCATCTGAAGTTCTGTGTTTTAGGAATTGTCCAGATGCCTTGGGGTAGAGCGTTCCAGAGGATGGGTGCTGCTCTGGTGAAGTCCTGGAGGCAAACGTTTGAGGTCCATACTAGAGGGATGTTTAGTCTGAGTGTGTTAGCGAATCGAAGTGAAAGGGCTGGTGATGTATGGACAGGAGGGAGGCAATGTATGGTGGTGCGGTGCCATGGAGAGCTTTGTGGGTGAGTGTGAGGAGTTCTGTAGTGGATGGGCAGCTAGTGCAGTGACTGGCACAGAGGCGTCTGAGAAGCGGCTAAACAGGAGGATGAGCCCAGCTGCCGCATTCAGGAGGGATTGGAGAGGGGAGAGTCTGGTGCGGGGAGGCCGATGAGCAGTGAGTTGCATTAGTTGAGTCGGGAGTGGATGACGGCGACCACGAGTGTCTTTAACGTGTCTGTGGTAAGGAACGGCTGTATTTTAGAAAGATTTCTAAGGTGCATGTGGCATGTTTGGGCCAGAGATTGAATATGTGGGGTAAAGGAGAGGTCGGAGTCCAGTGTGACCCCAAGAGAGCGGGCGTGCCATCTGGGGGTTATGGTGCTGCCATATATACACTCATTGTCAGTAACATTGCAATACCTTAGAGGGGTATCCTGGACACTTGACCACAGTGCAGAGCTTGGAGGGATAAGTGTTGGCTTGTCACGGCGGCACTTACCAGGCTCTGGTCCCCGAAGGATGACATGTAGCCAAGGCCAGAGCTGGATTGTAGGCCAGCTCCAACACCCCTAGGATAGGGAATGCCAATAAATGGGATGATGGGCGTAGTAGTTATCAGTAGTTATAGAGACTGGGGTCACCTACCCTAACTGCCTCGCTCCCTTACTATAACAAATACTCATAACCCTTCTTGGCGTTAAACGTGGGGTCGGCCACGGCTCTATTAAAAAACTTTTTAAACATTTTAACACCCCTTCCCATGCAATTCTACATCCCAATTTCTTAAATGCGTAGAAAGACACCACGGGCATTCATCAGCCCCATTCTCCTTCGGGCTTGCTAACTTTCCTTAACTAATACTGCAGCTAGCATGGAAAGCTCTTCACCTCTAACCCAACTGTGACAACTTCTGAAACAACTCAATACTTCCATATGTCCGCATAACCGAAACCTTGCCAGTAACCCTCAAGGGTGGGTGAGCGGGTGTCTTCCGAGTTCTTCTTCCTCCGTCTTCCACCTGGTGCTCCTTTGCTTCTGTCCTCTCTCTTCCTTCTTCTTCCTCTTGTCTGACTCTCCTCCCCCTTGCTCTCCTAACTCCACCCATTTCCCACTATGCTCGCTTCTACTTAACCCTTTTGTTCCCTGCCCCCCAGTCCCTTGCAGCTACATTATGCATTTTTCTGCATGCAAAGAAACACAGACACTTGTGTGTATGGATATGGGTGGTAAAAATTCACAGCGCCCCGATGTGTGGTTAAAGAAGAGGGAATGGTATAGAGGAAATGTAAACGGAACTTACTTCACAGGGGTGTCCTGTCCTTGGCCCCCCTAATCCCAGGCAGCATATACTATCGCAGACATAGCAAAGTATAGGATCCAACTGTCAGGACCAGTGGCTCCTGGGGCCTCCGTGCCCGCACTGTTGGCCCTATCACCCGGGCGGCTGGGATGTGGTGCAGGGGAACACCGCTGCTGGTGACCACCCCTGGCTGCCGCTAAGTTGCTAGGGATGCGGCAGGCGCCGTCCTGTGCCATGTTCCCTTTGCCGTGGCAGCCGGGCACGCATCCTTTATCTCCATTCGGCCAGCTAGTGTGGGGGCGGGTTTGCTTGTACTCTAGACTAGTTCCTGCTGCTGTCAGGCTCCCCGCCCCAATCAGCTGCCGGGCGGGAGTTCTGACAGCATTTAAACCTGTCTGTTTCCTTCCAGCAGTGACAGTGTATGTCTGTCTCCAGGCTACACCCGCATATTTGGATTGTGATCCCGGCTCTTGACCCTTGAACTTCGAACCTGAGTTTGCTTTACCTGACCCCTTTATACCTCGTACCCTCCAGTTGCCGACTTGGACCGTCTGACTCCCCTCTGTGTTTGTTTGTTTCCAGTGTTTGTCGGTCCCTGCGCCCCGCTTCCCTAGTGAGTGTAGGGACCGTCGCCCAGTTGTCTTAGCCTAGAGGGGCAAGTAGGTAGGGACAGGGGTTGCGGGTTGTTTTCAGAGACTCCCGGACTCCAGATCCCTGACACCAACAAATGAACAGATACAAATTATTGGTCCAATGCAACGCGATTCAGCTTCTCAAATAAGCCTTTCTCAGGCATAAAACATAGCAACAATTTGACCTTCATATACAAATAATAGTCACCATAGTTACCTCTCTCGCCCTGTGTCCACTGTCTGACGGCGTTGGTCTGGCTACCAATCACGTGGCCATAGTATGTGGAACGCATCGCTGCATTTCACAAAGACGTCACATTGTGACGTTTGTTTCATCGGCCGTTGATACTGTTTCCATATTACAACGTCCCTCATATTAAAATATTATTAAACACATCTGCATAAAATATCCTGTTCGAATCTCATCCTACATAAACAAATGTTACAGAACTGGGAAAGCATAAATGGATACGATGACACGAATGTGTATAATGTGTTTGCATAGGTCTCTATAGGGGCTGCATTCAGTCCATACGGATTCAATGTGTTCAAATAAAAAATATATTTTGCTTTAGGCCTCCTTCACACGGGCGACATGGCATCACCACGAGAAAGTCGCAGTGATATCGCATCGCTGGTCCCTGCGATATCGCTGCGTCTTCTCGCAGCAATACCGCGATTTTGTAGCGACACACGCAAGGATTTTCGGGAGAGGCTTGAAATATAAGCCCTCCCACGAAAAAAAGCCGTAGCTGAAGAAGAAAAAAAAAATACACATACATCACCTCTCCCGCGCTGTCAGCCTTGCCACATCTTCTCCCCGGGTCCCAGCACTAATTTTCTTCTTCTTCTCTTCTGGCCGGGGATTCAAAAATCTCCGCCTCCTGGAAGCACTGGCTGTGATTGGCTGACGCTTAGCCAATCACAGCCAGCACTCGGTGATTGGCTAAGCGTCAGCTAATCACAGCCAGTGCTTCCAGGAGGCGGAGATTTTTGAATTTCTGGTCAGAAGAGAAGATGATCAGTGCTGGAACCTGGGGAGAAGATGCGGCCGGGCTGACTAGCTGTGCACATACAAGCTAGTCACTCACATAACAACTAATTTTGCTATTTGGGTTGTACACTTCTGAACCCCTCGCTCTCGGGGGGACATGCTGGAGGGTGTGTTCTTTGGAGACTTGTGATACATCAGGTGCTCCATGTTAAGTTGTTTGGGGGACCATTTAAACACGATCAGTCATTGTACCAGACCCCCTGGAGGAAGCAGATGCGAAGTGTGTGTTGGGGCTCAGGATACAGGTCTTCATTGACATAGGGTAACAGCTTTGTATTTCTATTTTGTGTGATCTGACAGTCTGATTTATTGCCTGGCTTGTATTATATATGACTCAGCAGATCCACTATTGTATATATTGTTATAGGGTTATTCCATTGTATAAGTCCTCTTCCTGCTATCCAGATACTCTTTTTCTCCCACTATATATATATACACACACACATGTTTTTAGCTATTATTCTGTTTTGTAATAAAGTTTATCTATTTTAATTATTCTAAGCTCTGTGTATGGATCCCTATTTGTGTTTTTATAGCAATACAATAGTGTTTTTGCATTTGTGACTATTTTTTGGTTAATATGTGATACGGGAGGGGGGGGGCATGGAGGCTCTAGTACCCTATTGGGTCGTCTCTAGTTTGGATACATTTTGTGATATGGGGCTGACATGGAGGCTCTAGTACCCTGTTGTACTGCCTCTAGCTTGGATACAAGATGTGATACAGGGGGCATGAAGGATCTAGTACCCTGTTGTACTGCCTCTAGCTTGGATACAAGATGTGACACAGGTGGGCATGGAGGCTCCAGTACCCTGTTGTACCGCCTCTAGCTTGGATACAAGATGTGATACAGGGGGCATGGAGGCTCTAGTACCCTGTTGTACCGCCTCTAGCTTGGATACAAGATGTGATACAGGGGGCATGGAGGCTCTAGTACCCTGTTGTACCACCTCTAGCTGGGATACAAGATGTGATACAGGAGGGCATGGAGGCTCTAGTACTCTGTTGTACCACCTCTAGCTTGGATACAAGATGTGATACAGGAGGGCATGGAGGCTCTAGTACCCTGTTGTACCACCTCTAGCTTGGATACAAGATGTGATACAGGTGGGCAACCATGGAACTGTGACAATGTTGCGGGGGCTTCCTGGGACCCCCTTGTGTGTGCGGCCGAGCATTATCCTGCTGGAAGCCGCCATGAGAGGAACACATGTGGCCGCAGGATGTCCTGAACATATTACTAAGCTGTCATTGTCCCTCGTACCACCACTAGGGGGGACCGACTGGCATATGCGATGGACCCCCAGACCATCACATCAGCAGGGGGCAGGATTGGGCCACTCACCCCAAGGTTTTCAGACACAAACACGGCTGTCAGCACCCAAACTGGAGAGGGGAAAGGAATAAATGGGGAGGGAGAAAAGGTGAACCTTGTGCTCCATCATTCAGATCTGAAGAATCAGCACTTAGTACCCAGGTATGCGGGGCTGGGGAAGATCTAAAGATGGGCCAGTACTACCATGTGTGAATAAAGGGATCGTAGTAATCTCCATCATCAACCACATGCATGATGAGATTAGGACAGTACGACCCCGACTTCAAAGATACAAGCCCTCAGATGATGTAAAAAATACAAGCGCTATGATTTTAGAATGTGCCGGGGTGTTCACCGGAACAGACCGGAAACTCCTATTGTTATCATTAAAATTGATTTGAGCAAAAGAAGACTAAAGGCCCATTTACTCCAGCCGATCCCTAAAAAATCACTAATTGGCGATCGATTTAGCAATAATCGGTGCTATTCGGGCACTGCCGGCTGATCCTTAAAATCAGTCCAAACTAAAAATGATCCTTCAGCCTTATCAGCAGTTATCCATGGGGAGTGCTGATAGCATTGTGGAGAACAAAGGATCTGAGCGCAGATAAGACCCTCTGGCTATTAGCTGCCTTCAGGGAAGGCTTCATTTGCATATCTAATTGCTCTTCAGTAGCTGCCTAATAGGTTATGCAGAATGATCGCTCAGAGCGGTCGCTGTGGTTTGAGAATCATCTGCTGGTATAAATTGGCCTTAACAGGAAACAAAGGAGACACACAGTCCTCCAAGTGAGGGGTCCACCACTAAGGGGCAGGTACCCTCAGAGGGTGAGACAAGAGGGCGTAGTATCCAATCACTGTTACTCCTGTATAAAAAGCAGATCATGTGACTATAGGGGGGGATTTAGTAGGACTTATTACAGCCCCGCCCAATCAGGTCCGGAGTGGTCCTGTCCATTGTGCCGTACCCAATGCTTAACCCCGCAGGTAACGAACTCTGCTGGATGTAAGAGCATTATTTACAGGCTCAGTCGCCGGTCCAGGTCTGTCAGGGGCACCCGCACGATATTATATATGGGAGGTTTAGGATTATTTGTTTTCTGGGAACGACACAAACCCTCCAAAAACGCAGACCGCTTCCTGTTTAAGAACGACATAAAAAAACTAAGGCCCCTGGTCCACGGCGAAACTCTATCTATCCAATCCACGCGGGTCTCCTGCCTGCGTCATCCGCGTGTAAAAGTGCCCATCGGATCTCATTGACCACCAGCGGTTAGATAAATGGCTGCGGATGGGATTTTAAGTGATTTAAAAATTTCATGAGCGGAAAAAAAAAAAACCGCAGCATGCTCTATTTTAACGCGGATGACGCTCGGATGGGCCCATTGATCTCTATGGGTGCGGGAGATCGGCTGCAGATTACAAGGCTGGGAGGTGGAGAAAAGTTAGCAAAAACAACTCCAGCAGCGGCCGTTTATATACAGAACTAGAAAGAAGCAATCTGTGTGACAATGTGTGATACAAGCCAAACTAGCGCCCCTCATGGAGGACCATCCCTGTGTCTGGGATCCCTCACATGAGAACTACAAGGACCGACATAAGAGAATCTGCATGGGACGAATTGGCTGCAGCCATGTTTACTGGACGGGCATCTTGGCATGCTGAGCAAAAGAAAAAAAAGTGTAAGTATTTCATTATCCACATGTAATAAGCATCCGTGCATGTATGTTAGTAAGTGTGCATGCTTGTGTTGGCGTATGTTTGAATACATGTTTGCCTGTGTGCATGTGGCAAGTATATATATACATTGCATGCATGTTATTAATGTTCCATGCATGCTTGGTCACGCTCTTACATGCGCATAGTTTCATGCATTATGCTTGTTTGCACGGCTGCATGTGTTGCATGCATGCTTGCAAGGATGAGGCATGCATGATTGCATCTGTTGGAATGATGCATGTGTGGTTCCAAGGGCGCATGCCACATGCGTGTTTGCTATGCTGCATGCTTGAGTGCAAGGATACATGCAGCAAGCACGATTGCAAAGATGCACATGTGATTGCAACCTTTGCAGTGCTGCAAGACTATTAAAAGTACACCTCCAGGGTCATCAGGTCCTCCGAGGTCATCGGGCCCAACCCCCTGCTTAGTGCAGGATCACTAAATCATCCCTTGACAGATGATGTCCGACCTCTGAACACTTCCCTTAAAGGAGAACTCCCCACCTCCCGTGGTAACCTGTTCCACTCATTGATCCCCTCACTGTCTAATATCTAATCTGTCTCCTCCCTCTCAGTTTCATCCCATTGCTTCTAGTCTTTCCTTGTACAGATGAGAATAGGGCTGATCCCTCTGCACTGTGACAGCCCTTCAGATATTTGTAGACAGCTATTAAGTCTCCTCTCAGCCTTCTCTTCTGCTAAACATTCCCAGATCCTTTACCCGTTCCTCATAGGACATGATTTGCAGACCGCTCACCATCTTGGTAACTCTTCTCTGAACTTGCTCCAGTTTGTCTATGTCTTTTATAAAGTGGGGTGCCCAGACCTGGACCCAGTATTCCAGATGAGGTCTGACTAAGGAAGAGTAGAGGAGGATAATGACCCCATGTGATCTAGACTCTATGCTTCTCTTAATACATCCCAGAATTGTGTTTGCCTTTTTGGCTGCTGCATCACATTGTTGACTCATGTTCAGTCTATGATGTATTAGTATACCCAAGTCTTTTTCACATGTGCTGCTGCTTAGCCCAATTCCTCCCATTCTGTATGTGCTTTCTTCATGTTTCTTGCCCAGATGTAGGACTTTGCATTTCTCCTTGTTAAATACCATTCTGCTAGTCGCCGCCCACTGTTCAAGCTTTTCTAGATCTTTTTGAATCCTCTCTCTCTCTTCCCTAGTGTTAGCTATCCCTCCTAGCTTTGTGTTGTTTGATCAGTTTCCCATCAATTCCCTCCTCCAGATCATTTATAACAATGTTGACCAACACTGGGCCTAGGACAGAGCCTTGTGGCCCCCACTTGATACATTCTTCCACTTGGATGTGCAGCCATTTATGACCACTCTTTGAGTACGATCACTCAGCCAGTTGTGAATCCACCTAACAGTTGCCTTGTCAATCCCAGATTTGGTCATTTTTCCAATAAATATAGTATGAGATACTTTGTCAAATGCTTTACTAAGGTCAAGATATTCTATATCCACCGCATTTCCCTGATCAGCCCAGTCGGTGATTCTGTCATAGAAGGAAATTAAATTTGTCTGGCATGACTTGTTCGGCTCAGGCTATCATAGGTCCTTAGGTTTGGGTGACGAGGGAGGAGTCAAGAGTAGCACAGGAAAGGTGAGTCAGAGAGGAAGGAGTGCGGGTGAACTGCAGCTAGAGGGAAAGGGGGAGAAGCCAAGGTGGTGCATGAGTAGGGAGTTGTGATCCGATGTCGCCTAGAGGGGGAGTAATGTCCTCTTGCCATGGGCAAGGTAGGATCCTGCGGCAGGGCTCCCACCCAGGGAACCCGACCTGCCCCTGGACACGAGGCCTTAGGCTTGGTTTTAGTATTGATCATCTTCAAGGAGAAGCTGAAGGGTGGATTAACATTATTGTTGGAGACTGAGGAGCCTCCGAGACCCAATATCATTGTTCAGAGTGTCAAAGAGTTGTTAAGAGGTCAATCCCTATTTATATGGTCATGTGGATATAATAGAGGGGTATTCCCTGTCCAGATGCCCCTAATAGTCAGAGCGGAGAGTTTTTACAAAGAGTCTCTATCTCAGGAGGTGCTGGTCTACATTCCTGGACTAGACTGACTTAGCTCCGCCCACTCCTCTATATTATACTGTCACCCTAGCCCAGCCTATAAAGGGAATCTACCTACCGTGTTTCCCCGAAAATAAGGCACCCCCGAAAATAAGACACATTAAGAAATTTGCAGAAATCGCTAATATAAGGCACACCCCGATAATAAGGCATACTAAAGTGTGCAGGCAATTCGAGAGGTCTGTCCCCTGCTGCCATCCCCATTGTCTCCTACCTCCTCCTGTGCTGTAACAGTGTGCTGTTGTGAGCTCCCCTTGCTGGCTGGAAAACTCCATACTGTCGTTCTGTTGCTGCTGTACATGTCTGCTGTGATGAGCTCCCCCTGGTGGCCGGAAGCTGCAATACCATCCCTGCTTACAAGAGGAACTTCTGTCTGCAGACAGGTACGTTACTTAAATTACAGCCCTTATTTTTTTTTATGGCTGTGAGTCAGGCAACCATATGTGTGATTCTTAACGCTGGGTTCTCACAGAGTGTATTTCCAGCCTTAGGGGGTGAGCATTACAGTCTCCAGACAGTGTGTGGGAGCCAGGTACTTTACAGCTTTTATTTTTTGTGGCCCTGTATGTGAGTCAGGCAAATTTTCTGTGCCGGAAGATGATGACATGACTGTCATTGAGTAATTTTTGCTTTGTTTTCACAGTTAGCTATATTGGTTTGTGGTGAAACTACGGTACTGTGCAGTATATACGGTAATAAATGTTCATTTTTTTTGTTAAACAATAAATGGGAATTCTTCATTGAAAAATAAGACACCCCCTGAAAATAAGACATAGCGCATATTTGGGAACAAAAATTAATATAAGACGCGTCTTATTTTCGGGGAAACAGGGTATCACAGGCCCTCTTTACTGGCTAAGCCCGGCTATCCCCTCCCCCGGCTGTTGCTTGGTGACCTGTACACACCAGAGAACATTGCCAGTATATAGCACCCAGCGAGGCATGAAACGCGTCATTAGTACAGGTAAACACCAACGTTACACTGCATGACAGTAAACCTGAAAGCTTTCACATGAGCACAGAAGTGCGCCAGTGCCCGACTCTGCGGTAATACACCTGTAGGACGGCTGCTCGCACTCCGAAGCTGACAGCACAATCTGCTCACAAATCTCAACTAGGAGCCTGGAACGCAGCAATCTGTTGATGTGATACAATGTATCTGTTGTGCGGATACATTATCAGATCGCAGGAGGAACAGCTGCTCCTCCAATCCAAGAGCTGAAGGTGTTACAGAACTTCATAAACTGGGAACTCAGAGAAAAGTATCACAAAATATTTAAAGGAGATGATTGTACAGGAAAAGCTGCACTGAGCGCCCCTTTATGGAGCCCCAGCCAATGCGCGGGACCTCCCTTAACCTTCGGAACTGCAGCAATTTGTCATGGCGTCCATCTGCAGGTATGGGAGGACCCGGGTGCACCAAGAAATCCTTCCCTACACCAATACTACACCTCCAGCAGCTGACAGGAAGGGGTCAGCGATTCATGCTGCTTGCCCCAAATTCTGACCTCCCATCAGCAACAGACATCTGGCTCCATCTGACCAGGAGATGTTTTCCCGCTGTTCAGTGATACAAGTTTTGTGCTCTTTCGCCCGCTGGAGTCTTTCTGTTTCTCTTAGACACAATGGCGCTGGAACTGGTTGCCCGCTGTTATACCATCCGTGCGGAGGAACGGCGAGTTGTGCGTTCGGACACGTTAGTTGGAGCTCCATCTGACCAGGAGATGTTCTTCCACTGCTCAGTGATACAAGTTTTGCGCTCGTTTCCCGCTGGAGTCTCGCCTTTCAGTGGCTCTCGGATACAATGGCGCTGGAGGCCGCTGCCCATGAGGAATGGCTGTGAGTCTGCAGGAACGCTGTCTGCGGCAGCACTAAGGACTAAAGGCGCTCGGCCTGAAGGGGGTATTCTGAGACTGCAGCAGTCAGTAAGGCTGGCATTCCGGGGTGATTGGGGAGAAGCTGCTCGTTATATCAGTCGTGTTCAGATATTTACATTCTTCTTGGTTAACTTTTTTTGCAAACAGCTGAAAGTTTCTAAATTTTGCAAATAAACCTAATTTGCAGTCGGGGCAAGGTTTGTTGATTCCAATTGTAGTTAAAGGCCATTCTAGTTCTATCCCTGCTCCCCCAGCTGATTGCCTGTCGCACTCTGGGGGTCTCCTCTGTGTATCACAGTCACTTCCATGCAGTGCAGCACCCTGTCTGATGCTTATCAGACACCTTCTTCAGACTGAGATTCTTTACTTTCAGTTTCACATCAATCCCATGATGCATCAGCACAGCATTAGCTAGAGGTTCTACCATCTCTGCCCGCAGGGAGGGAGGGGCAGTGTTATTATTATTACCTTCTATAGGCTCCAGCTCATAAGCATCTCGTCAGGAGGATGAGCTG
The DNA here is from genome assembly GCF_035609145.1 of Eleutherodactylus coqui. NCBI lineage: Eukaryota > Metazoa > Chordata > Amphibia > Anura > Eleutherodactylidae > Eleutherodactylus > Eleutherodactylus coqui. Next base: position 301,148,175 of record NC_089840.1, on the reverse strand, counting down.
CGATCTCCTCTATTATACCTGTGTGATCATCAGTAACTGTGACAGGACTGTCTGTGTTCCCCTCTAGGCAGTTTCTGTGGTCGATCCATGTACTAACCATACAGACTGAGAAACTAACTAGAAAGTGAATAGACAACCCCGAGCTGGTCAGCACCGAGATCACATGACCATCTGAGGAGAAAGAGGCTGGTCAGCACCGAGATCACATGACCATCTGAGGAGAAAGAGGCTGGTCAGCACCGAGATCACATGACCATCTGAGGAGAAAGAGGCTGGGAGTTCAGATAGAAAGAAATAACTAACAGAGGTCACACTAACCGACTTATATATACTGGGGGGATACATAGTGAACAGAAAATAAATCATGGATGTGGCTCCTTAACACCATTCACAATAGGTGATGGTTACAGCTGACCTCCTCCCCCTCCCTGAACAAGTCACAGTGCACGTCCACAACACTCCATATAAGTCTGTGGGTGATGGTCACAGCTTACCTACTACCCTTCTCTGCGTGGGTCATAGTGCATTCTCACAACACTCTCCCATAGAAGTCAATAGGAGATGGCCACAGCCCATCTCCACCCTGTCCCTGCACCGCTCACAGAGCATGCCCACAACTCTCTAGCATTGAATTCAATAGGTTATGGTCACAACTCACCTCCTCTGCACAGGTCACAGAGTATGCCCACTCCCCCATAGAAGTCTATAGGTATTGGCTGCAGCTCACCTCCTCCTCCCTCCATGAAGTGGTCATAGAGTATGCCCACAATACTCTCCCATAGAAGTTAATGGATCAGCTCCTTCTATTGTGTTTATGACCTATGAGGCTGCTGTAAAGCAACTCCGTAAATGCTGTTAACTTCTGCTCATGCAATATGGCCGCCCCTGTAGTCATGTATAGGCAATAGAACAGAATAAATACTCATAAAACTAATTAAGCACTTCCATTTGTCTAATAATCCCTCTAAGCAGGAAGCCCCATTTTCCCGGATGCGTCTGGTACATAAGCTCGCTGCACATGGTATTTGTAGGGATCGTCAGACTGAACGTGTTACATAAGTGATCCTGTGACTCGGCCCGTGACCCCCGCTGTGCGCAGAGCTGCTTCTCCTGTAACTGAGAATATATTCCAATGTCTTTATACTTTGATTTATCTTCACCGTCTCCTCCGCGCTGCGCTGCTTTGTTGCCGGGGGCAACGCTAACGACTTCAATTATCTTATGAAAGTAATTATGCTGGAAATAGACATTAATGCCTCATCCTATAGATCACTGCACAGTTACCCAGCCAATTACACATAGATTTACCAGACAGATGGCGACCTACTTGTCACCTGATGTTCCCCAGCGCCATTTATACTCCAGACAATCAGCGCTTCAAGAGAGGAGGAGCCACAAACTTTTATGGGGCTCCTCCCCTCAATCTTCATAGAATAGCCCTTTTATTAGACCCCTGGCCCTCTCATGATTGGTGCTCCCCTGTATGGTAATTCTCCCCGTGATCCCGGAGTGCAGAATAAAATCACGTGACAAGTTTTCTGCGGATCAGTTTCCGTGTGAATCCAGCGATCGGAGCGACTCCCAACGAGGCCGGTCATCGGTGCTGGACTAGCCGGGGTCTCACCGCCAACCGCGGGGGGTTTTCTCTTGTAACGGGGTGGAGAGTATATAGAGAATGGCGCGATCTTGGAAAACATCCAGCAGAAGAGGATCCTGCGGACGGAAACAACTCATCCCTGAAAGGGGTCGGAGGAGGATGTCAGGAATCGTTCTGACCAACAGGCTGCACAGTCAGATGAATACAACGCTGGAGCTCCAACTAACGTGTCCGAACGCACAACTCGCCGTTCCTCCGCACGGATGGTATAACAGCGGGCGACCAGTTCCAGCGCCATTGTGTCTAAGAGAGACAGAAAGACTCCAGCGGGCAAAAGAGCGCAAAACTTGTATCACTGAGCAGCGGGAAAACATCTCCTGGTCAGATGGAGCCAGATTTCTGTTTGTGATGGGAGGGTCAAGATACCGAGGTGGCTTTCCCAGATTATGTGGCTTATTCGGGGTACATGAACAGCACAGAGCGGGTCTCCAACATGGCACCTCTGTGGACTGGGGAGTCGCTCACTATGAGTTGCCCCCTTTCTAACAGACCTTCTGCCATCCTGGTATTACAGTCATGGGATTGGCCATGTGACAGGTGCTTCAGGGGTACTATGTAGCCCCCAGCACAATCAGCTGATTTCTAGGGGTGCTGAGAGTGGGACCCAGGGCCTCAGCTCCTCACCCAGCTCTGTATCTTGTGGGCCGCCATTCATTCATCATGAAGTAAATGTGGCGCGATCCCTTTTTGCTCAGAGGCACGAGACACGTTTTTAAGCTCGAATCCTCTGTTTTATTTATTCCAGTATATAACAATAGACGCGTTTCGGGCCGTTGCGCCCCTTCCTCAGTATTGTAGCTGGGGACACACAGCCAGCATTGGTGTGTTCTCTTTGCAGGGGAGTGTCCCCAGATAAAGTACTGAGGAAGGGGCACAAAGAACCCGAAACGCGTCTATTATATGCTGGAAGAAATAAAAACAGAGGAGTCGAGCTTAAAAACACGTCCCGTGGCTCTCTGAGTAAAAAGGGATCGCGCCACATATACTTCATGAAGAATGACTGGCGGCCCACAAGATACAGAGCTTGAGTATAAAGGGATTGCACCTACACCACATTTCTTCCTACATGTATCTCATGTACTTGCACCTCCCCCTGAAAGGTGTGACATTTTGCGGACCGGCTGCACCTCTCAGACTCATCAAGGATCGGTCAATCTGACTCCCATATAAAGAATAAGGGAGGAGAAAAACAACATTCTCAAACCAAAACATCGGTCTACAGATTTGCTGCGCTCCCTCTTCTTTCCTCTCACCATTCATTCACCATGGCAGCCTTGGGCCTTGTGAAGGGCTGCCATGTATTTCTGCCTATTACGCCCTGCCTGGGACCTGCGGCAGCACTTAATAGAGCGCCTGTCAAACAACATACTGCAGTAGTGCATCATGATGCGTCCTATACTGTGCTCATTGTACTGTATACCCAGTACTCCCCCTACACGGTCCTCACTATATGGGGTGTAATATAAAGCCGGCGCTGCCCTCTGTACAGACCATCACTCCCCGCTCCTCAGCATGTCATGATGATCCGGAGGACCACAAAATCTCCCGTCTCACGGGTGACTCCTCCAGAATGATGAGAGTTGTACTCCATTTTGGCGCAGCTATCGTAGTGGCCCAAAGTCCCCTCCAGCACTGAATGCATGTTATTTGTATGTCTCATGTCATTGTCATAAGTGCTGAACGAGTTAATGTTATGTGTGTTAGCACCTGCAGGCAGGAAGGGGTTAATGTCTGCTCATGTCTGGAAAATGTATCGTTTTGTCTAGTTGTGGATTGGCTGATGTACGCATGTGATGTGTTGTGGGCGAGTGGAGTGTAGAAGGTGATGGAAGAAGAGGAGATGGAGGAGAGATGACCTGCTGCTCCCGCCGGAGAGTCTCCATGTAAGGAAGTTTGCCTTTTTGGGGTTTTGAAACCCAGGACATGCTGAGTACACGTGGGTGTGAGAGCGCAAGAACCGCATGTACCCAGAGAACAAAAACCGCAAGCCAAGTGAGAAATAGTGAGTAACAGTCAAGTATGAGAGAGTACCGACCAAGAGAGTGAGATCCAACAGATAACTGAGACTGTGGATAAAAATACCTTGGGAGACCCGAACTGAGCGAGTGAGAGGAAACAGAGAAATGTAAACCCACTGCTACTAACAGGGTGATGAGATGTAAGTTATTTGCACACAAGTTAATTATCTGTTACCACAAGCGTTATTTGAAGGAACAAGGCCGCACGTTCCCGGTTATTTTTGAAAAAGTGCTTTCGGTTTGCGGACTACTCTTACTTCAAGTGAGGTGATCCGCCGCTGATTAGGAATGTTGGCGTCACGGTGACAAAACAGGAACTTAAGGTAACCCAGGTTACTAAACGTGATCTCCTCCGGTTAGTAACCAGGTTGGGTTCTTTGCCACCCTTAGGGAGGAGACGGTAAAGCCCCGTGACAAGGTTGCTATGGTGAGGGCCTGCTCCTCGGACGCTGCACTATATGGCCAGCAATGTGTTAATGGCGTCTTCTGGTATTGAGGACCTTCAGGTTTTGCTTCCTGTTGAGCGCCTGAAGATTTGTGCAGAAAACCAAACATGAGAAAAGGTCAGAAAATGTTAAACAAAAGACAGAAGACACGGCGGACGTCAACCGGTAATCTGACATTTGCTGCAGAGTGAAATGAGGCTGCGGATCCAAACAAACCGGCTGGAAGCATCTTCAGGAAATCGTGTTCATTGCCATCTGAGGAGGAAATGTAGTCAGAAGGAAAATGTGTTGTCAGGAGAAGAACGGGGAGCAGCATGTTCTGCATCACTTACCGCACCTCCGAGGCAGAAGATGGAGCTGTGGGGGGCCTAATCCTGCCGTACCCCCTAACTACCAGGTGCTACTTATAATAATGCCTCTAATAATGGGGCTTCTGGGCCCTCAGAAAGTAGGGGCCCGGGTGCCACTGCTATCTATCCACTAGCAATAGCCAAATCCAAAAGGTACCTCCTAAATCCTTCATAGAGGATGAGATGTAATGATGCCGGTAGATCGTCACCCTCCTTTCTGTATCAGGCTGCCACTTTACCGGTTTGGGGAAAGTTGAGTTAACCTAGACAGATAGAAATGTTTGTTCTGGCGAGCAGAGCTCATCTATATTCATTCTCCTCCATTCGCACCAGCACCAGAGGGGTCTGTGATGTCACTTCCTGTTTCTGAGTCCGGCACTAGAGGGACCTGTGATGTCACTTCCTGTTTCTGAGTCCGGCACTAGAGGGACCTGTGATGTCACTTCCTGTTTCTGGGTTCGGCACCAGAGGGGTCTGTGATGTCACTTACTGTTTCTGGGTCCGGCACCAGAGGGGTCTGTGATGTCACTTACTGTTTCTGGGTCCGGCACCAGAGGGGTCTGTGATGTCACTTACTGTTTCTGGGATCGGCACCAGAGGGGTCTGTGATGTCACTTCCTGTTTCTGGGTCCGGGAAGGAAGTCCCTTGTTGAGATGATAACGAAATGATGTCAGAAATGTTAAATTGGGGTTCCATCCAGATGATCTATGCATATACTCAACCTGCCTATTCATGATGTACAAAGAAGGCTAGTGGGGGTGTGGTTGAAATGTGGCTTTAAAACTAAGGAAATCCTCCCCAATTTGTCAGACCCCGGAGAGGCATCTAACACAGGGTGATCCCCCTGTTCCACATAGACTCCTCGCCCAGGACTATTGGAAACAATTTCATAAACTGGTATTTTCTCTTCTTTTCTCCCTTTTGTCTTCATCCAGTTTTCGTGTACTTGTGGCTCCTCCCCCTCTGTAATTACCTCCTTCTGTATATTCTTCTCTAATCACTGCTGACCATTTTTAGAATACAGCTTAAAGCTTTATTAGTCATCCTTAAACACTTTTAGGGATCCATAACCCCAAAGTGTATTACCTGTGGTTGGCTGGTGGAAACGGAGGTGGCTGACCTACTTGTCAGAAGCGGTCACTAGTGGTAGCGAGGTGTGTTGGATGTGCAATGCCATGCAGGGTGTGTAGTGGCCCAGAGTTAGGGGCCTCTCCATCACTTTAGAGAGTATGTTACATGTATGTCTTGTACTATTGTGTTGGATGTAGAATGAGTCAGATGTATGTGTATTGGATGTTAGTAGGCATGAATGGGTTAATGTCTGGTCATGTCTGAGGATGTGTGGTGAGACAGTAGGGAGGAGGCAGTCGGTGAAGTTGGAGTTGGCAAGAAAGAGTAGAGACTGGAGACATGGAGGAGTCTGAGAGGTGGTCTTTCGTTCCCGACCGGGCCCAGCCCTGCTGAGAGACTACCTGTAGCCTCCATCTCTAAAGAGAGTGAAAACCCGGACATGATGGAAACGCGTGGGTATACAGCGCATGGACCGCATGTATCCGGAGCCATGGAAACCGCTGCTTAGTGAGGACAGAGTGAGCGACAGCAGAGAGAGAGTTTGCCAGGAGAGAGGTCTAACAGATAACTTAGCCTGTGGATTCTATAGGCGCCCCAAGAGCCTCCACTGCCTCAACACTACTAATTGTTTCTGTACCAAGACTGTTCATTAATCTACATGTTCAAGACTTGAGTACAAGCAGCAAGACCGCCGTTCGCAGTTTTACTTTTCTGTGTGGACTACTTTATTTCACCAAAGGGATCTGCAGCAGAGAAAGGAACAGTGGCGTCACGAGTGACAAATAGGACTACAGGTAACCTCTGGTTGCCGGTTTCATGATCTCCCCCTGCGGTAATGGGGTTGGGTTCCGAGCTGCCTTCAGGGGAGAAGACGGTAGAGCCCCGTGACAAGGTTATCTCTCTACCCCTATGTCTCCTCGGTTGGGGGCCCGCTCCTCGGATGTTGCAGGTGCGATTTGCGCCCCTATCTTGCATGAGTGCAGGACCCAGGGATATGGAAATAAGTCGACCCTGTGATTTGCTCCTCGGTGCTGCATGGCACAGGTTGGTGACTGTCAGACCTGTAAACCCCGTCGTCCGTGACATAGGGCAATTAGGAAGTGATTCAGCTTATTGTTGGGGCGGCTTCTACCATTCATCATTGGATACTCTCATCAGTCACAGGAGCCCAAAATGTAATCACCAGGTTACTTGTCAGGGTATACTTGGGCCGAAAGGAAACCCGCAATAAAATGGGCAGTGCGTAGAAGGTCAGCGCTGGTCAGATTCACACCCCAATTCCATATGCACCAGATTTAGTATTTTAATACACCAGGTGAAGCTGCTGCCATCTACAATGTCATTGGTGCAAAATACGGCAAAACTAAAGGAGTTCTCCAGCTCTACAGAATATATGATGAGGGTTGTGTCCCGCCAGGTACAGCTTAGCTCTTCTCATAGTGGCTGTGACCGGTACTACAGCTCAGTCCTATTCACTTATATGATAGGCATCAATGTTCTCATCCAGGAGACCCCTTTAACCAGTGTGTTTGTGACCTTCCCCTCTCTTTGCACCGTCCCTTTCCTCACTAGCATGTCATGACAGGCTCCGTGCTGCGGGACGATCTCCATTGTCCTCCACATGCATTCCTTCTGCTCTACAGGTTAAGGGGGTATTCCAATCTCATGTTTCATGGCTGAGACGAGAAACCTGCGGCTGATCTGCTGACCAAATTGCTGAGCACTAGAAAACCAGCTGTGGACTTCTCTCAGTCACATGAGGTTGAGATGGTAATACAGTGGATCCCGGAAACTACAGGCCTGTGAGTCTGACTTCTATACCGGGAAAGATATTTGAACAAATTATTAAACAGCATGTATGCAAGTACTTGGATGAGAATGGAGTAATTAACCAGAGCCAGCATGGGTTTGTAACAAAACGCGGTGGATATAGTATATCTTTGTAACATATGCGGTGGATATAGTATATCTTGACTTTAGTAAAGCATTTGACAAAGTATCTCATACCAGACTTATTGAAAAAATTACCAAATCTGGGATTGACAAGACAACTGTTAGGGCTCCCACCCACTGGCGATATTTTCTTTCTTGCGCTGCGAGAGCACGAGAAAAATCTCACATCGCAGCACAAGAAAGAGGCCGGTATAGAACCGGCATATCGCAAATAGTTTCAATGGGGCTAGCGGCAGCAGTGCTAGCCCCATTGAAAGCATAGGGAGAATGCCGCGGACTTCTGCCACAGCTGTGACAGCTGTGGCAGCCGTGGCAGGAGTTTCCTTTATTCCCATGGGGAACGCGGGGATGAAGGAATCCTCTGCCACAGCTGTCACAGCTATGGCAGAAGTCCGCGGAATTCTATTCTATTGCTTTCAATGGGATCGGCACTGCTGCCGATCCCATTGAAATCAATAGTTTCAGCCAGCCCTGCGGAATGATTATCAGAGAAGGCCTTGAAATATAAGCCCTTCCCCGATAATCACCAATAAGTGTGAAAAATTTAAAAAAAAAATTATACTCACCTCTCCTGCTGTAAATCTAATGTAGACTATAGCGCTGCTACCGGGCTGCAGTGTTATATGTGCGTACGGCTGAGGGTCAGTTCAGACGTGGCGGATCTGTGCTTCCATGCCGCAGATAGCGCTGGGACACGTGTGCTCGGGGGTTTTCACATGTAGCACACTTTTCCGGCTCATTGTGTTGCAGAATTGTTGATGATTCTCAATGCCAAAAATCAGCAATATACTAAGTTTGCACAAATAAGGTCTGTGTGCCGTCCGCAGGTCGCAGCAGGCGTGCCCATTGTAATTGTAAATCCCTATAGTCATGCAGAAAGGCTCAAAACTGCTGCTATGGTTATTGATGTACTCTGGTCTGGGATCTGAGGATTGGGGTTCGCTGCCTTGGGAAGAACAACCCTAATAACGCAAAGTGTCACATGCACATTGGCGCCATTTTCAAATTGAGCACCGCTAAAGTCAGTTTGACAGTAACCTGGGATTTGGGTTTAGTCTCGCAAGGAGAGAGTAGGAGGAGTTAGTTGGAGAGAAGGAATGCCGAGATGTAGTCGGTGGAGAAGTACGTGTCAGCATGAGGCTGAAGCCGACTTATGCTTCTGCCCTCACAGAGCCGTGGATTTGTCTCACACTCCGTGAGACATACCAGCAGCAGGACTAAAACTGAAAGCAACAGCTTGTAATAGTGCCAGCTGAGCATTGTAACTGAAGACCAAGGGAAAGAGGCAGGAGTGTTGGGGAGAACGTCAGGAGATGACCCCCAGGCATCGCCAAATCAGGAAACCTGGACTGAAGACACCTGGTAACGGGAAGGAAAAGTGCCTCCTGGAAGGACATGGGAGAACGTGTGTAAGGGAGATAAATCAGAAAGACGCCTGCTAGAAGTGTTGTGTCTGAACTGTCATCCTGCTGTATTCTTGGAAAATGAAGGTCGGATTCCATGAGTAAAGGAAACCTTGTATCTTTGGTTTTGAAAGTTAACTTTATGTGTGGACTCTATTATTTGCCGTCGAGTAATTCTCTATGGGAAAAGAGGTACTGGCGTCACGTAACAGCACCATGGAGATTTATTGGCACCAATATTTTGCCTGTTCTATTTTTGCATCTGTGTGCAACCAAGCTAGGCCATTGCCAGCGGGAGATCAAAGAGCCACTCAGAACAATCATCTAGAGAGCATCATCCTGGACTTCTCTGTAGCGATGCGCCTCCAGCTCGAATACCATAGTGTTGTTATTAAAAGCTGCATCATCACTTACTGTCATTTTGCTGCTCTTAATTTGAAGATGCTGCAGACTTAAATGTGGGGCAGTTTAGGCTGAAACATGATAAACATCAGCCATGTGACGCCCACGTGTGAATGCAGACTTGAAAGAGCACATTTCTATTTACGACCAACAGCTCAGATCCCCACCGATCAGCTGATTTCTGGGTCCTCTGTCGCTGCCATCAGCGCAGGAAGCAGAAAATGCTGACATAGTGCGCGGCCCAGGTTAGTATTGCAATGAATTCTACAAGTACCTGCTGTACCAACCTGGGCCAAAGTGCTCCGGTCAGTGCTTTCTGCTGACTGCAGCGACAGCAGCCCTGGAAGTCAGCGGGATCAAAGCAGTGGGTCCCCACCCATCATTTATTACTGACCTGTCAGTCACCGATAGAGAAATATTTCCAGACTAGACTCATAGCCAGCGATGCTCTGACCGCCCGGTAGAGTACCGCCTGTTCTGCGGATAGGTACATAGTGATCTCATACAGATAGTGCCAACATTATAGCAGTGGCGAGCTACAGCAAAGCCATAGCATGTGGCCATTACTGTTCCTTCTACGTAACCAGTGTGGACATCATGGCGGTTGCATAGTCCTCCAGAAATAATGATTGTGCTTGTTACATCTGTCGTCTGCACATACAACATTGGTGCAATATTTCAGAATTTTGGGGCCCCAATCCTAATTTTGGCCAGGACTTAACTGTGTGTCGGTAGTCAGGCACTAAATGCTTCTTCCAGATTGGCTAGGACTGCTCATGTGAGCAGAGCTGGCCAATCAGAGCAGCAATGTCTTAGACTGCCGATGGATCAGCAGCGCTCAGTTTGCAACAGATAGTTCAAGAATTTCCACAGTCATTTTTGAAGAATGAGGAGAAGCCCCGGGACTGGCGGCAGAATGGGGAAAAAGGGTTGCACCACAAAATAAAACTCCTCCCGCAGGTCCCTGGACAGATATTTTGCGGGGTCTGGACATTTGCTTTAAAGTGTATCTACCATCTCTGCCAACAAAGGGGTTGTGTCAAGATGTATCACCCTTCCCAAAATGCAAGAATGAGGGCAAACCACAAACCTGCTCTCAGAAACCTTAGAAACATCTACGTCCCAAGGGGCACTGTGTAGTGTAACATCAAATACCAGGATGACAAAAGGTGCGCTCTCCATTCTGAGGCATGGAGCGAGATCCCAAACTGGAGCCTCCAGTACATGGCAATCATATGCCGTAACAGGGGCCATGAGCAAGGGTCGGGTTCTTGGAACAACCTCATGAAGGGTTTTGTTACTACTACAAAAAGGTTTCTAGCAGCTAGGCCTGACAAAAAGTAAAATAATAGACTATACTCACCTCTCTTCGGCCCCCTAGGACATAGCTGAGTGACTTCTACGACCCCAGAGTATATGGCTGGTAAAAGTCAGGTGACAGCTGCAGCCAATCAGAGGTCGCAGCATCCCCATCTGAACTCCCAGCATCTGCACACACATCCTGGTGCCATGATGCCAGGAGTTTGGGACAGTGATGCAGCAACTTCTGATTGGTTGCAATGGGCACCTGACTTCTGCTGGCAATAGACTATGGTAGTTGTGGCCATGGGAGGCGCTCAACTGGTCACGAGGGGCTGAAGAGAGGCACATAGTCTAATTCTTTTGCTTTATGCCAGGCCTGGCTGTCAGAGAAGTGTTTGCGGTAGTAACAAAATGCCATAAAGTGGAATGTGCGCGGTGCGTATATAGAGTAGCAGTTATATAAGGTGATCGTGGCGCTGGCACACGAATAGGATGTCATGCTCTGGTATTTTCCGTCTCCACGCTGTAGTAGTCTGAAGTGGATTAGAAGAAGGGATGATAAACTATTTCCAGCCCTTCATTCTCGGCTCCTGTTTAACCCTCTTCATTCATTATTCATCCCGGTCTTATAAGAACTAGAGCTTTCCTAAACTCCGAGCCCGGGGATGTAAGGGATGGCGGCATGTTTATCTCTACATGTTGGGTTTATTATTTCTTGTGGACGCCGTTTACTCACTCGGCTCTTCATTTGTCTCCCTGATGATAAATGTATCAGTAGTGTTTTTTGTTGCCTCATTGTGGGCCGTTTCCTGCGATGCAGCGGATGGCTCGCGGGTAGTAATCCGTACGGAGGACCATCCCCATCTGAAGACAAGAGACCGACTAACTTAAACATAATGAAATCCTCCTTGTCTTCTCCTCCGCCGTTCGCCGCACGTTCTCCATCTCAGTAAGTCACCAAAATGAATGTCTTGTTTTAGTCTGGAATCTCCACCAGCAGAAACAACTATGTGATCCACAAGACATCCATCATCTGCTCCGTTCCGCTCCATCATGCCGGCGCTGCGATCTACGGACGGCGTTATTCTCATTAACATCTAGGGGCTTTTACCCCCCGCAGTAATTGGGGGATTGCTTTTATTATTGCTGTATTTGTATCCATCAGAGGAGAAAAGAAGAGAAGAAGAAACAATGTAACGTCACGACGAGGAGCGGCGCACAATGCCTAATACTAGAACCGGAACATGAGAAGGAGACGTCTAAGCCGAGCCGGCGCTTGTGTGTTTTTAATTGCTGCTTCTAATAAGGAAATGATGTTTAATTTAAATTTCATTTAGCAATTAACAAGGAAAACATGATTTGTTTTATATACAAAATCAGCAGAATACAAAGATTTAACAGGACAGAGAAAGTCAAGACAAGTACAAGATAGACTCCTAGATACTGATTCTTCTACAGCAGAGACAGTGATATAACAGTCATAGCCTCGTACATAGGGGGCAGTATTATAGTAGTTATATTCTTGTACATAGGAGGCAGTATTAGAGTAGTTATATTCTTGTACATAGGGGGCAGTATTATAGTAGTTATATTCTTGTACATAGGAGGCAGTATTAGAGTAGTTATATTCTTGTACATAGGGGGCAGTATTATAGTAGTTATATTCTTGTACATAGGGGGCAGTATTATAGCAGTTATATTCTTGTACATAGGGGGCAGTATTATAGTAGTTATATTCTTGTACATAGGGAGCAGTATTATAGTAGTTATATTCTTGTACATAGGGAGCAGTATTATAGTAGTTATATTCTTGTACATAGGGGGCAGTATTATAGTAGTTATATTCTTGTACATAGGGGGCAGTAATATAGTAGTTATATTCTTGTACATAGGGGGCAGTATTATAGCAGTTATATTCTTGCACATAGGGGGCAGTATTATAGTAGTTATATTATTGTACATAGGGGGCAGTATTATAGCAGTTATATTCTTGTACATAGGGGGCAGTATTATAGTAGTTACATTCTTGTACATAGGGGGCAGTATTATAGTAGTTATATTCTTGTACATAGGGGGCAGTATTATAGTAGTTATATTCTTGTACATAGGGGGCAGTATTATAGTAGTTATATTCTTGTACATAGGGGGCAGTATTATAGTAGTTATATTCTTGTACATAGGGGGCAGTATTATAGTAGTTATATTCCTGTACACAGGAGGCAGTATTATAGTAGTTATATTCTTGTACATAGGGGGCAGTATTATAGTAGTTATATTCTTGTATATAGAGGGCAGTATTATAGTAGTTATATTCTTGTACATAGGAGGCAGTATTATAGTAGTTATATTCTTGTACATAGGGAGCAGTATTATAGTAGTTATATTCTTGTACGTAGGGGGCAGTATTATAGTAGTTATATTCTTGTACATAGGGGGCAGTATTATAGTAGTTATATTCTTGTACATAGGAGCAGTATTATAGTAGTTATATTCCTGTACATAGGGGGCAGTATTATAGTAGTTATATTCTTGTACATAGGAGCAGTATTACAGTAGTTATATTCTTGTACATAGGGGGCAGTATTACAGTAGTTATATTCTTGTACATAGGGGGCAGTATTACAGTAGTTATATTCTTGTACATAGGGGGCAGTATTATAGTAGTTATATTCTTGTACATAGGGGCTGTATTATAGTAGTTATATTCTTGTACATAGGGGGCAGTATTATAGTAGTTATATTCTTGTACATAGTGGAGCAGTATTATAGTAGTTATATTCTTGTACATAGGAGGCAGTATTATAGTAGTTATATTCTTGTACACAGGGGGCAGTATTATAGTAGTTATATTCTTGTACAGAGGGGGCAGTATTATAGTAGTTATATTCTTGTACATAGGGGGCAGTATTATACTAGTTATATTCTTGTACATAAGAGGCAGTATTATAGTAGTTATATTCTTGTACATTGGGGCAGTATTATAGTAGTTATATTCTTGTACATAGCAGGCAGTATTATAGTAGTTATATTCTTGTACATAGGGGGCAGTATTATAGTAGTTATATTCTTGTACATAGCAGGCAGTGTTATATTAGTTATATTATTGTACATAAGGGGCAGTATTATAGTAGTTATATTCCTGTACATAGGGAGCTGTATTATAGTAGTTATATTCTTGTACATAGGAGCAGTATCATAGTAGTTATATTCTTGTACATAGGAGGCAGTATTATAGTAGTTATATTCTTGTACATAGGGGGCAGTATTATAGTAGTTATGTTCTTGTACATAGGAGGCAGTATTATAGTAGTTATATTCTTGTACATAGGGGGCAGTATTATAGTAGTTATATTCCTGTACATAGGGAGCTGTATTATAGTAGTTATATTCTTGTACATAGGGGGCAGTATTATAGTAGTTATATTCTTGTACATAGGGGGAAGTATTATAGTAGTTATATTCTTATACATAGGGGGCAGTATTATAGCAGTTATATTCTTGTACATAGGGAGCAGTATTATAGTAGTTATATTCTTGTACATAGGGGGCAGTATTATAGCAGTTATATTCTTGTACATAGGGGGCAGTATTATAGTAGTTACATTCTTGTACATAGGGGGCAGTATTATAGTAGTTATATTCTTGTACATAGGGGGCAGTATTATAGTAGTTATATTCTTGTACATAGGGGGCAGTATTATAGTAGTTATATTCTTGTACATAGGGGGCAGTATTATAGTAGTTATATTCCTGTACACAGGAGGCAGTATTATAGTAGTTATATTCCTGTACACAGGAGGCAGTATTATAGCAGTTATATTCTTATACATAGGGGGCAGTATTATAGCAGTTATATTCTTGTACATAGGGAGCAGTATTATAGTAGTTATATTCTTGTACATAGGGGGCAGTATTATAGCAGTTATATTCTTGTACATAGGGGGCAGTATTATAGTAGTTACATTCTTGTACATAGGGGGCAGTATTATAGTAGTTATATTCCTGTACACAGGAGGCAGTATTATAGTAGTTATATTCCTGTACACAGGAGGCAGTATTATAGCAGTTATATTCTTATACATAGGGGGCAGTATTATAGCAGTTATATTCTTGTACATAGGGAGCAGTATTATAGTAGTTATATTCTTGTACATAGGGGGCAGTATTATAGCAGTTATATTCTTGTACATAGGGGGCAGTATTATAGTAGTTACATTCTTGTACATAGGGGGCAGTATTATAGTAGTTATATTCTTGTACATAGGGGGCAGTATTATAGTAGTTATATTCTTGTACATAGGGGGCAGTATTATAGTAGTTATATTCTTGTACATAGGGGGCAGTATTATAGTAGTTATATTCCTGTACACAGGAGGCAGTATTATAGTAGTTATATTCTTGTACATAGGGGGCAGTATTATAGTAGTTATATTCTTGTATATAGAGGGCAGTATTATAGTAGTTATATTCTTGTACATAGGAGGCAGTATTATAGTAGTTATATTCCTGTACATAGGGGGCAGTATTATAGTAGTTATATTCTTGTACATAGGAGCAGTATTATAGTAGTTATATTCTTGTACATAGGGAGCAGTATTATAGTAGTTATATTCCTGTACATAGGGGGCAGTATTATAGTAGTTATATTCTTGTACATAGGAGCAGTATTACAGTAGTTATATTCTTGTACATAGGGGGCAGTATTACAGTAGTTATATTCTTGTACATAGGGGGCAGTATTACAGTAGTTATATTCTTGTACATAGGGGGCAGTATTATAGTAGTTATATTCTTGTACATAGGGGCTGTATTATAGTAGTTATATTCTTGTACATAGGGGGCAGTATTATAGTAGTTATATTCTTGTACATAGTGGAGCAGTATTATAGTAGTTATATTCTTGTACATAGGAGGCAGTATTATAGTAGTTATATTCTTGTACACAGGGAGCAGTATTATAGTAGTTATATTCTTGTACAGAGGGGGCAGTATTATAGTAGTTATATTCTTGTACATAGGGGGCAGTATTATACTAGTTATATTCTTGTACATAAGAGGCAGTATTATAGTAGTTATATTCTTGTACATTGGGGCAGTATTATAGTAGTTATATTCTTGTACATAGCAGGCAGTATTATAGTAGTTATATTCTTGTACATAGGGGGCAGTATTATAGTAGTTATATTCTTGTACATAGCAGGCAGTGTTATATTAGTTATATTATTGTACATAAGGGGCAGTATTATAGTAGTTATATTCCTGTACATAGGGAGCTGTATTATAGTAGTTATATTCTTGTACATAGGAGCAGTATCATAGTAGTTATATTCTTGTACATAGGAGGCAGTATTATAGTAGTTATATTCTTGTACATAGGGGGCAGTATTATAGTAGTTATGTTCTTGTACATAGGAGGCAGTATTATAGTAGTTATATTCTTGTACATAGGGGGCAGTATTATAGTAGTTATATTCCTGTACATAGGGAGCTGTATTATAGTAGTTATATTCTTGTACATAGGGGGCAGTATTATAGTAGTTATATTCTTGTACATAGGGGGCAGTATTATAGTAGTTATATTCTTGTACATAGGAGCAGTATTATAGTAGTTATATTCTTGTACATAGGGGGCAGTATTATAGTAGTTATATTCTTGTACATAGGGGGCAGTATTATAGTAGTTATATTCTTGTACATAGGGGGCAGTATTATAGTAGTTATATTCTTGTACATAGGGGGCAGTGTTATAGCAGTTATATTCTTGTACATAGGGGGCAGTATTATAGTAGTTATATTCTTGTACATAGGAGCAGTATTATAGTAGTTCTATTCTTGTACATAGGGGGCAGTATTATAGTAGTTATATTCTTGTACATAGGAGCAGTATTATAGTAGTTATATTCTTGTACATAGGGGGCAGTATTATAGTAGTTATATTCTTGTACATAGGGGGACAGTATTATAGTAGTTATATTCTTGTACATAGGGGGCAGTATTATAGTAGTTATATTCTTGTACATAGGAGGCAGTATTATAGTAGTTATATTCTTGTACATAGGGGGCAGTATTATAGTAGTTATATTCTTGTACATTTCCCCACCTGTCCATGGACTTTATTACGTAATTACCAAATTCGGAAGGGAAAACTGATATTTGGATAGCAGTCGACAGTAAGATGGTTTACCTGGTAACATCGTCCGAATTTTTGGATGCAAAGACCTTCGTTGAACTGTTTTTATGACTTTGCACTGATTACCAGTAATTTAGTTTCGAACAGGGAAGGCATTTTGTTCTGGCACTTCTCAAAGCAAAACTGCACATATGAAACTCTAGTTGTGTTTTTCCTCCGCCTATTATTCTGAAACTAACGGGCAAACGTAAAGAATGAACCAAAGTCTAGAATAGTGTCCACGCTGCTGTGTTTCGGGTAGACAGGATGATTGGGCGTCTTTCTCATCCTTGGTAGAATTAACTTTAAACAATCGCAGTCTGGAATCTACCGGCACTTCGGCCTTCTATTCTAAGTACGGTCGTCACTCTTGCTTTGGTCCTTTCTCTGCCCTTTCTTCTGATATCCCAGAAGAAAGTAATTTCTCATCTCCGTTAGGCGCGGTGTAAAGCGGGATCACACTAACCACAAAAGCTTGATTTCTTGGTTTCAGAAAGTCGCAGGCAGAAGGTCGGTAGGTCCTCGTTTTTCTGTAGGGAAGACAGTTTGATTCTCTACAAGAAACATTAAACTTTAACGTAATTCTTTAAATTAGGATCTACGTTCGTTGGTCTGTATGAAATTGTGGAAAATATTAACCCTTCATCTTTCTGGTTGGGATTCCCTCAGGCCTTCAAAATCTCTAACGTTTTCCACAAATTGCTGCTCAAGAAACATCATCCTGCAATTAGTGATGCAGTCCGGCTCCTCCGGTAATGGTGACGGTAGGCTGCAATATGAAGTACGGAAAATGTTGGTTACTCGTCATGTCCATAATTCATTACAGTATCTGCTGCAATGGTGCGGATATAGACCAGAGGAAATACCATGGGTGCCGGCCGCAGATGTCAAATGCTTGATCAAGGCTTTTCACAGAAAGAATCCTTTGAAACTTGGTCCCAAGTGTCCAGAAGTTCCTCCTCAGAGGAAGGGTATTGTCATGGCACTGTGACTTCTGATTTAGCATTGTTATTGCTTGTTTCCCTCAGCCTTGGTAGGCAAGGGTTGTTGAGTTGGGGGTCTGGCTGGGATGATTGAGGGCTCGGCCAGCCAATCAGGTTCTTTCTGGTGCTTTTTATTCCAGCCTTTCTGGACGCCTCCTGCTGGTTTCACTGTCTATATAGGGGCTGTGCCTGAGTATAGGGGCTGTAGTGTCAGTGGATTGCTTTAGTTTCAGTCGGCTTTGGTGATTTTGGTCAATTAGCTTTATGGTTTTAGTATCAGAGTAGTTAGTCATCTATGTATCTATCTATATATTTGGATGGGTTCTGGTCACAGTGGGGTTGTCCCTCTCAGGACGGGTGCTCCACTTAAAGGTTTGGTATGGTTTGGGTTCTTCTGGCATTCTGGTTCTTGTAGTTAATGGTTTCTAGTTGCACTTGGTTGTATGACTATTAGTCACCTGCAGTTCTGTAAGCTGGTCGTACCGGACGTGATGGTCGCGGTCTACAAGTGGTTAATCATGGTCATGGAAAGAGTCAATGTTCCCCATCATCTCTAAGCATCAGAAAGGTCACCTTGATTTATCTGCTCTGAAATGGAATCTCCAAGAACGTTTTTGCTCAGTTGTCACGCCCCGGCGCACCATCGATTTCCTCGCAGACACACAGAGCAGACACGATTTTCTACCATAAATCTTCTCTTTATGAAGAATGCGCTCGTCTACATAAAATATTTAATAAGGCCTTAACGCCTGAGAAGGGGCGGCGGAATGACTGTAATGCGGACGGCTTTATAACGAGCACTTGTGGATCGTATTAAGTACCGTTGACACTTTATAGATGTGCGCAGCTGAGGAGACGGCAGCGACGCTCAGCCCCACCACGGCAATCAGACATAAACCTCTCTGGTCTGATAGGAGGGGCCAACCAAACAGTCGCAAAACAATCGTCATTGGTGCAATTTCACAGTGCAGATGTAAATTAGTAGGCTTCTGAGCTCCCCCTAGTGGGGATATCTTCTATGCTTTCATATAAAATTTGCAATCACTTATGTTCCCCCAAAATGAAAAGATTCAGACATTTCTAAATATGCTAAAATGGCAGCGAGATGCTTTGTGAACGGGCACACATGACGGTACTATTCTACTTCAGTTTGTATCAAGTAACTCAGACTCATGACTCACACATCCATATTACACACATAGATCATACTAAGGTCATGCATAAACACACAGATTACACACGTGCCTATACCATACAATCATATGCACACACACACATACACGCTACACGTCACACACATTACATTCCACGTATTATACACAAAGACATAAAACCATAAACCTCCATATAGACAATATGTGTATCTGTACTATAGAAATATACTACACATCTCACCTGTGTGATCTTACCTGCAGGGGGTGGGAATCCGTAGACTAGATGGGAGGAGGGAGTACCGGACAGAGTCCTCCGGATCCTCCTGTCCTGCTCTCTGGGTTTCCCTCCCTTCTGCCAGGGACACACAGCTGGGGGCAAACAGCCAACTCTATGGTCATAGTCAGTAGTACCACAGAGGCCCCTCTGCCCTCTCTGATGCCATTGCAGAATAGACAAGTCGCTCAGCTGAAAATAGTTGTACCACAATTACAAGTTGTCCGTATGCACAGGATATCCACACGATAGGTGATAACTTGCTGACCGGAGGGGGTTTCACTGCTGAGACCCCTCCAATCATGAGGTCAGGGGAGTCGTGTATCCCGTCCTCACTGCATGGCGCACCGGCTGCACAATTGCTGTAGGGTTCCATTCACTGTCAATGGGACTGCAGAGATACCTGAATGCCACCCACTCCGCTATTTCCATCAGCCCCACTCTAAGGAATGGAATGCCGATTGTGCATGCTCAGCCAGCGCTCCTTTCTGAGTGACATCACTGCAGGGGGGGATGAGTGACCCCCATGGTAACAGGCGAGCGGGCATGGGGGTCCTGTTATCGAGATCTGAAGCAGCCGGTGGTGTAAGGCGCAGCGGGGGCAGATGGGGGTGGCACACTAAAAAAAACAAAACTTAAGGCCGCCTGCAGACAGGCGGAAATTCGGCGGCGGGATTTCCGCCACTTGAAGCCTGCATAGGATTGTGTTAACAAACGCAATCCTATGCAGACAACCGCGGTTTGGTCACGCGAAATCACGCGCAGCAAACAAACCGCGACATGTCCTATGGAGGTGTGTTAGTCTTATTTCACTACCAAGCACTTTTAATCCAGGCACTGGCGTCACGCCCACCTATTTCCATTAATCATCCAGATCCTGTTATAAACCTTCAACGGTGCACAAGATTACAGAGTGCGCTGCACTCATTGCCATTTGTGTAGGTATCAAGGTGATTTAATGAAAATCTTCATGAATCAGGATGGATAAATTTGACTCCCATTAAAGTCAATAAGAGTAAAAGATTAGGTTTACTAATTTGCCCTCCAGAACATCCCCAATGCAGCACCATTCCACCCCCACCCCAGCTACACATCTAAAGAACACTGTGTCCTTCCCCCAAAATTGGTCAAAATAGGAAATATTGATGTAGAGAGCAATCATAGCACGGGGGCAAGGGGGGTCACTGAAAGCAAGAGAAGGCCCGGATAGGGTCTCCTAGATCAAAAATTGTGCTATGGAGGACAGCAGGTGAGTTGCTTGTTGTAAAAGCAATGCCATAAAGGACAAATTCTACCAGGTGAACAGAAGAGCTCGGGCCTCCTCCAAGGAAAAGCTGCAGATCTTTCTTGTGCTTTAGTAAAATTTTGTTTGGGGAGTAGAAGGAGGAGGCATGTGAGGCGGGGACAAATACAGATAAATGTCCCACAACTCTTGGGTGTACCAGGAGACATCGGCCACCACTTTCAACTCCATGCCCCATCTGCAAGACATTGACCAAGTAGGCTGTTAAGGATATGTAACACCCCTGAGCATGCTTGCTGCACCATGTGGCCATGGTCTGATGGAGCCTGCCACTGACAGAGTTCTAAAAGGCCACGGACATGTTATCATTTATAAGGCGGTGCACAGTAGGGACGGCTTTTTGGGCAAAGTAATGTCAGCTGGGCATCTGGTGCTGCGGGTTAGCATGAAGCATCACGTTCTAGAAGGCTTCTGTGTCCACTAGCCTGAAGGGCAGGACCTTGGTTTCCGCATCACCCTGAGTACACATTGCCTACGGAGGGTTGACCATGCTACTGACCAACCCTCATCATCTTCGGAGGAGGAAACCTTGGTTGGGCTTCAGTGCCTGCAATGCTTTGGTCTTCTTTCTCTGGTTGTTTGGACGCTCCATTGACATCCATGATACTGAATAATCAAACCGCTCCTCAGACTAATCTTTCCGGATGGCTTTGGAGACTTCACGGGATTTGTCTCGGGGTGAATTGGAGGGGGGGGGGGGGGGGAATGCTCATAGCTGACTGGTGCAGACTGACCGCTGTGTGCCTGCAACTGGGAGGAAGAGGAGGACGAGGTGGTACTTGGGGGATGTGATGTCCCCCGCTCTATGACCTGTTCTACGTGCTGCGGCTGTACCGCATGGGCAGAACCACTTCTAAGGAATGGCAGTGTGCCTGCTTCGCCTCCTGTAGAACAAGGAGCCGTTGCTTAATGGAAGCCGGTTTAAGAGCCAACTTGACCCGTCCCCTACCACCACCACCACCACCGCCACGTCCCCGGCCGCTTGTTTTCTTCAGGTTTCCTTTTTATTTTTTAATTTAGTTTTTTTGTTCACATTTTAGTGTATTTTTTTAACTTATCAAGAGTTTTAGCCTACAGAAAAATCCTGCGAGCTGCGCAAGACCTGCAGATAATATGGAATGGCCGGCCCGGCGACTGACCGACGTCCGAGGCCACAAACAGAGAACTGCGATATCCCCCGCGCTAAAGTGTCTTTTATCTCTTGGGTTTGCTGCTATATACTCTGACAGCAACATAAATCTCCCCTCCCCCGATGTCCGGACCGCGCTTCGTATAGGCATATAAACCTGATGCAGCTTCTTTCTCTGCTCCCTCCAATGTAACCGCAGTATATGAGCTTTCATAGCAGCAGCAATATATCCTCTGCAGAGTATCTGTCCCTAACAACGGACCACGTGTTATACGGGCAGATACATATAACACAGCTTCTCTGTCCTGGGCTCAACTGTAAACTGGCCGCTGGGTTACACTGTGCCTATGTTATATATGGCTAGGTCATGTGATACAGGCGACCAATGAAACCGCTGCCCATGTACAAGATGGAGGACACATTTGGCATTAGCAAGGAGCCCTGGATGCTGATTTGCTGCACCTTTGTAGCAGGCATTATGGAGAATTTAATTTTCCCACCATTTTCACCAAAAATCGGTTTGGACTAGAGATGAGCGAACGTGCTCGGCCACGCCCCTTTTTCGCCCGAATACCACGATTTTCGAGTACTTCCGTACTCGGGCGAAAAAATTCGGGGGTCGCCGTGGCGGCACGGGGGGAGAGGGAGAGAGAGAGGGCTTCCCCCTGTTCCCCGCTGCTACCCCCCACGCCACCACACCTCTCCCCGCCCCCGGCGACCCCGAGTACTTTTCACCCGAGTAGTGAAGTACTCGAAAATCGCGGTATTCGGGCGAAAAAGGGGCGTGGCCGAGCACGTTCGCTCATCTCTAGTTTGGACTAACCCGATACGAACTTGTGAAAATTTTGACGATTTTATTGGCTGGCCAATCAAGATGAGCAGCATTAATTTTACTATTCAATATCAGCCCCACAATACAGGGTGCTGTCGGAGCTGCGGTCTTATCCCCGTCGGCCCCATCCTCAGGACTCCTCAGTCAGCGCCATGCCACGCGTGTGGATGTCATAGAGGCGGGCACATGTATGTACACCCAGGCAGAGTAAGGCTTGGCCGGGGCTGTTGGAACGATGACTGTAATATGAAACAGTTGTACAAAGATCCCTTCATGACATCCACCCCCATCCGTGCGTATAACCGCCATCCACTGCACATCCAGCACATCGCACTGGCGGCTGTAAGAGCTGGCGGTTTGTAGCAAGAGTCTGCGGACGCCTGCCGAGTGACCAGATTTGTATCAGACGGGCAGATCTGGAGTAACGAGTCCTCGCTGCATCTCACCAGCCTTCCCGCTGTCTGCCATGTGTCGCCACTTGGCACCGCCTACGTACGGACGGCGCCCACGGCTGCTACAAGACGCAGGAGGTTTTCTTACAGCCCCTGCAGTTCAGCTGGTGATACAATCTGCGCCCTCCTGAAATAACGTTCCGCGTCGTCAGCCGTCTGTCCGGACTACAAGAATCTTTATTCATTTTGTGCTTCTTTTTTTACATCCTGGAAATAAGTTCTTTGTGCAGTAAAATGTCAACATTTCCCACGGCTGCTGAAGAAACTGTCACCCAACCGCCATGCATCCAGCGGGACGGTCCCAGGAGGCAGGAGGCATCCCGCAGGGTGCAATGGCCCATATAAAACAGCCTACTCACCTCTTCCCCGGTCTGCGCCATTCCGGTCCCTCACTTACGGATAGTACAGTCACATGCCGTCCAGCAAGTGATCACTGCAGCTGACCGCTGGCATCAGCCATTCCAACACTTCCAACGAGGCCTGGTCATCGGTGCTAGACTAGCCGGGGTCTCACTGACAACTGCGGGGCGGGGGGGAGATTCGCGTGTAACAGTGTGGAGAGTATACAGAGAATGGTGCGTTCGAGGAAAGCCCCCAGCGAAAGGGGATCCTGCGGACGGAAACAACTAATTCCTGAAAGGGGTCGGAGGAGGATGTCAGGAATCGTTCTGACCAACAGGCTGCACAGTCAGCTGAATACAACGCTGGATCTCCAACTAACGTGTCCGAACGCACAACTCGCCGTTCCTCCGCACGGATGGTATAACAGCAGGCGACCAGTTCCAGCGCCATTGTGTCTAAGAGAAACAGGAAGACTCCAGCGGGCAAAAGAGCGCAAAACTTGTGTCACTGAGCAGCGGAGAAACATCTCCTGGTCAGATGGAGCCAGATTTATGTGCTGATGGGAGGGCAGAATTTGGCACAAGCAGCATGAATCGCTGACCCCTTCCTGTCAGCCGGTCAGAACATGTCAGCAGCGCCATCTAATCTGCAGCGACTACAAGAAGCTTCCTGTCCGCAGGGGCCGGTATTCCTGTAGGATGATGTCATCACCTTGTGGGATCTACACCAGAATGAACTACTGAAGGCCAAAGGACCCAACGCCACTAGAGAGCGGCGATAAAGGGGGTCGGTGTCTATAGTGGAATAATCTAGACATCTGAACACGATCCCTCTGGACAGAACGCCGGCGTCTCCAGAGAATCACAATAGGGACGTTGGTGTGATGAGACTCTCAGACTTGGACGTGTTCATGCAGGTTCTCCCCGCCGACGCGATTTCACGGACACATTCTGGGAATATTTTTAGATGTAATGTTGCATGAAATGACCGCTGACGGTCGCCCTCGCTGCGGACACTGGGGAATAGGATTCAGCAGGGAGGACTCTGAGGAGCGTCGTCTGCTCTCCGGACTCGATTTGCTCGTCTCCAGGAGTTATTAGGGCTCTTAATGTTGGGCCCCTCATATGGGTGATATTAGACAGACTTCGACAGACCTTTCTGGCGCTCCGAATGCCGACAATGAGCCAAGTCCGGGATTTCAACTGCTTTATGGGGCTGAAAATAGGAAGCGTCTGTATTGTGAGAGCGCACGGCCGAGGAGCCGTCGCCAGCCGCTATAAAGCTGATGGACCTTATGTGATTGACACACATTGTAAAATCCTACTGCTGGCCACCATAAAGGCTTCGAGAAAATGGGATTTAACCAATTACATATCGACTGCAGAGGAGAATTCCTGAAACAGCTGTGGTCCTATCTCCGACGTGGTGAAAAAGCAGTTACAGTTACCCTCCGGAAAGGTAAGTGCTCACGTACAGATGTGTCGCAATGGCTGGGGTGACAAGAAGATGGTGAGCCCTCTGCTGAAGACTCGGCAAACTTGGTTTCTTCTTCTACTGTGGGCAGCTTGTCCTCCTTGTAGGAGACCCGATCCTAGTCTCTTATTTTACTCTTCCTCCAGGTCCCCCTTCCATGTGTATCTGGTGGACTGAGGCCGAATCTGAGGAGATGGGGACCCTGGACACTTAGGGGCCACTGAGCCGATACATAGGCCTGATCGCAAGATATGGCATGCACAGCTGGGTTGTGAGGGCGTATGGTCACATGGTGAACAGTCCCCAGATTACTTGCTCAAGAACTTGTTTAATAGTAGACCTTAACAGTGGCAGCAATACAAAGCGTTCAGCTCACCATCTAGGAGGCGTCCCGCAGCGGGGTTTGGGTGGCTATCCTAGAAAATAGTGTCCAATAGTAGATATGCATCATACAGCATCCTCAGAACATAAGAGAAACATATAGCATGGGGACCCCCTTTACACCTATAAAGTAAGACTCTGCCATGGTGCACCATGAGCCTGGGGTACAAGAACCTCATGGTGGAAGAACTGCTGTCATACACTTAAGAGCAAGCGCCCCATTGGATCTCCTCTATTACCTTTGTTTTAACCCTTTGCAATCCAATTTTGGATTCATTGTTTCCTGGGGGGGCTTTTTCTTTCTGCCATTTTACAATGGCGCCATCTGCTGGCTAAAGCCAGTACTGTAGTATGTGACATGCCGAAGAGGCCCCCGACAATAGAGCGGCCAGTGATATACAGTAAGAATACCCTGACAACATTGAAGCTGCACAGGCTTCAATCAGAATGCAGGAATACATCAGAGAGTGGATTGAAAAGGGTTAAAATTGTATGAGTGCAAGTATGAACCAATGGAGCGGGTACCTGGCCAGGAGTTCCCCTCCTTACTTTCACACGGGTGACAGCGATATTGCTGCGAGAAAATCGCTGTGATATTGCAGCTGTGTTCTGCGCGGTATCGCTAGGTTTTCTCACAGCGAGATCACGATTTTGTGTCGCTACAAAGTTGCGCGACTTCATGTGATGCGATGCAACAGAAAATGTGTTACGCCCATAAAGCACCACGTCTCAGAACGGGCGCAAGATTGTGTTCATTTAAAATCGTAAACACTCCTATAGTTGCACTGACCAATTACACCTCTCCAGGCAATGATGGAAGGACCCCTGTCCCTTACTAGTCAGGGAAAGTGGGGAACCCCTGCCTAAAATTGGGGTAGTCGTCCTGATAAGGTCGGCCCCACTGTCTTCTTCTAGCACCTGGCTATCCCTGATCAGGAACCTGGAGAGATATACAAAACACACAGGACACGACATTGTTCACACACATAGAACACAGAACAGGACAGATCACACCTCATACCTGGCCACTTGTACAGACATACAACACGCATCACTGTCCACACCAACATACAACAGGTTGTACATACAAAATATAACAGGACCCCCACCCGGAGCTCACATGCATACAGAGGGTCAACCATAGCCAGTCCAAGTGTCCTCACACCAGGGGAATAGAGAGTCAGCCACCATGCTGGCATAGGGAACAGTGTCAGGCATCACCCATCACCCATCTGACACACACCCTACCTGTGAAGGTGTGCACAAGGAAACCTGTAGAACCACAGGTCCCAGATGTACAACCCTAACAGGAAGGCTGCATAGGGAAACATGAGCTACAATACATGGCTGTATAGAGCATGCCGCAATTTGTTTTCCTCATAGTGTTGCAGCCTACAAAACATCGCTAATGTGAAAAAACCCACAGGAAAGCATGGGATTTGTAGTGCAACATCCAAGGAGCGGGCCCTCAGCCTAGGAGACAGTGGAGTAGAGTTTGGGCATTGTCACGGGGCTCTACCATCGCTCACCCTGAGGGTAACAAGGGGACCTGTCCAAGGAACCGAGGGCAGGCTTTTAAATGGGGGTAACCCAACTGTGGCTTACCTTCAGTCTTTGTCATGGGTGACGCCTGGTGGATCCAGCAGGTATAATAAAGAGTCCGCACACACAGAGGTTACTTTTAAAGGCCGAACCAGAAACGGTCGGTAAAACCATTTACTTTAGGAATAAACTTGAACAACTTGGAAACAGTCCAACACAATTTACATCCCTCGGAGGACACTGGTGCAGGAGGACTAGGGTGTGACAGGGAGGAACCATAGGAGGACAGAGGAGTTCCACAGGCCACGATATCTGTGGTTCTCTGGTCCCGGCCACTCTCCTTCTCTCACTCTCAAACCCTCTACCAGTACACACTCCCGCTCCAGGGTAGGCACTCAGCGCTGCGCGGTGGCTCTCGCAGACTTGCGGCTTCTCTTGGTCTTTAGCATAGAGGCCTGCGTGGATGGGGCCCAGGGCACACAGGTCATTCTTTCTTCCTCTTCCATCTACCCTACACACAGACTTAAAGGGGTTGTCCCGCGCCGAAACGGGGTTTTTTTTTTTTAACCCCCCCCCCGTTCGGCGCGAGACAACCCCGATACAGGGGTTAAAAAAACAAACCGCTCAGCGCTTACCTGAATCCCGGCGGTCCGGCGTCTTCATACTTACCTGCTGAAGATGGCCGCCGGGGTCTGCTCCCTCCGTGGACCGCAGCTCTTCTGTGCGGTCCATTGCCGATTCCAGCCTCCTGATTGGCTGGAATCGGCACGTGACGGGGCGGAGCTACACGGAGCCGGCATTCTGCACGAGCGGCTCCATTGAAGAGAGCAGAAGACCCGGACTGCGCAAGCGCGGCTAATTTGGCCATCGGAGGGCGAAAATTAGTCGGCTCCATGGAAACGAGGACGCTAGCAACGGAGCAGGTAAGTAAAAAACTTTTTATAACTTCTGTATGGCTCATATTTAATGCACGATGTACATTACAAAGTGCATTAATATGGCCATACAGAAGTGTATAGACCCACTTGCTGCCGCGGGACAACCCCTTTAAGGTGTCAGTGTGCAGACAGGCTCCTATTCGGATGACTCCAAGTAGAAGACTGACGGAAAGACCTCACTCATTCTCCTTGCAACCACACATATAAAACAAGGTCACATGACATACAAAAAAGATACATTTCCAGACATAACTCCGTCAGTAACCCATTCAGTTCTGTAGCTATACAATACACATCAAATTAACTCACATAGAAGACACTGACAATACATTGGCACAAGACATACATGGATCATTCAGAAACATTTAAAAAGTTCTGTATACTCACTTCTGTACACTGCAGATCACTGTCACATTGTGAGAAAATCACGCAGTTTTGTTGCCCGTGTGAAAGCAGCCTTACACAGGAGTCAAGAGATGCCGACAGCAGTTGGGGGCCAGTCGTGTGGTTCCTGCTGACAGCAGGGTGGATATTTCATTCTTCCACTCTGCCATTCGATAGTGCCTGGCCTACAGGGCTTACCTTCTTTCCTCCGGTAGTGCTTGGTTTTTCGGCGGTGTGGAAGACCTCATCGAGGAGAACAGATGTAACGCAGCTGCACCATGGTTCTAATTTGTCCCCGCTGCTGTTCACGGACATCCGTAAGTTGCTTGCTGCGCTACTCTTACCCTTCACGTCTGCGCCACAATGACCATAACTCCGCCAAATAGACTGTTTGGATGTGTAAAGTTGTTCCAGAGGTTTAAAAGCAACCAATTCCTAGCTCTGTGGTCCTCTTTCTGACGTGGGCCCACCAGTAAGACCCATCACATCCCCTGAGACGTTGGAGACTCCTGAGAACAGTACCGAATGCTGCAGCCTGTGTCCCTGGGACGGTGATGCCGCAGCCTGTGTGCCTGGGACCACGATGCCGCAGCCTCCCAAGACCTGCTGCCTTGTTATGCAGGTCAAGGGTTAATGCACCATGTGCAGAGACTGCTGGGTGCTCTCTGTGTGCTGCATGCTGATGATTAGTCATTCCTGGGAGAAGGTTGGGGTGTGGTTCTCTAATTGCTCTGCTAGACCTCAGGTGTGGAGGTCTCAAACCTCTGGGGTTCCTGGGAGCGCATGCGAAAGGAGAGCAGCAAGAGGGAGACGGGGCTGTCTGCATGTTTGGGCCGGCGTCTCCGTTAAGGGATGGTCTGAAAGCTATGTATAAGGGTCTGTATTAAGGGGGTTCTGGTCTGGGGCTTCGTTTAAGGAGATGCACCAGAATGAATGGTGGGGGTCTCCCTGCTGCAGCTCCCACGTCCCCCTTTCCTCCCCACTGCATGGGACTGATGGAGATGGCCGAGTACAAGTGCTCCGCTATCGCCTGCAGTACCACTGAGGATGAATGGAGCGGTGCTGCACAGGCTCAACCGCCACTCCATTCAAGCTCCTCCTGACTGTGGAGCGGGAGGGAAGGAGGGCATAGAACCCCCAGTCCTGGGATTGGAGTCAAACTGTTGCTGATACCTGTCAGGTGAGTCTTAGCTCTTTGTAGGTCTTTAGTCTGGAGTTACAGTATTCGGGGGCCTAGCGCCTCTATTAGTTTTGGGGTCTGGTCTAGGATCTGTATTTAGTTTGGGGTACAATGAAGGGAGAAATATGTACGTTCCTAAAGTTGGAGACGTGTCTTATATAAAAGGGCAAAGCTTGGGGCCAGAACTATCGTGCCGCACGCCGTGGGGTGCGCACATGTAGCGCATTGCCCTGTGTGCGGTTTTGGACTAATGCGGCGTACGGCCGGGAGTTCCCTTTACACGAGCGCTTGTTGTCATTAATGGAATTGTCTGTTTACCCGGTGAGAATAGGCTTGGTGGTGGAAGGCCTCCGGCGTTGCGGCGTTCTCTTGTAATTCACTCCCTCCATTATTCTAGAGACTAGGAATAAAGAAAGAAATGAGCGGAGCTGTCTGACAGCCGCGCGGCCACTGTCGCCCCCGGGCCGCTTCATCTCAGAAATTCATTATTTTGGGTCCCACATTTATCACCGGCGCGGCTCATCATCGGCGGTTTACATTATCTTGTGATGTAATGATGCTGCTACAAAGCTCCTCTGAAGCTCCTCCGTCTCTCGTGACGCAGCTTTAAGTGACATTCCAGATATTTCCCCAACGGTCAGAATAACAACCGGGAGAACCAGAAGCCATCACTCCAATCATGTGCCAAGATGCGCTGAAGAGGGGAGATGCAACAAAACCCGCTGCTACCTGTGTGGGCAGTGACAACCTCCTGATTACAGGTGTGATAGGAGACGTGGGCAGGGTTTCCAGGTAATTCACCCTGAAGATGTGATCTATAATTATCCAGTATATTCTCGCATGACTCTGCCCAATATCGGTCATATAATCAGACGAGTGGAGACGTCGATGCCTCCCACAAGACTGGCACACTCCAGCCACTGCGGGCAATGATCCTTTCACAGTAGCTGTCAGTCTGTGACTTCCCGATTGCTGCAACCCCTTCTGTAATACTCTAAGCCTCTGGGGCCCTTGGTGTTTCCATTGTGTCACCCTCAATCCTAGAATGGTAGAGTTGGAAGGCGCCTCCGGGGTCATCAGGTCCTGCCCCCCACTCATGGTAGGATCACTAAATCATCCCAGACAGATGTCTGTCCGGCCTCTGAAGACTTCCATTGAAGGAGAACTCCCTACCTCCCATGGCAACCTGTTCCACTCATTGATCCCCCTCACTGTCTAATATCTAATCTGTGTCTCCTCCCTTGCAGTTTTATCCCATTGCTTCTGTAAGGACTGCATGCATAAGACCAACCTTCCCCATTTACAGTCCAGCACTTGACTTTTATAGCCACAACCCACCCAGTAAACAACCAGTCGGACACTTGATATTGGATATGAAGGGAGGGACTGTAACAGCTTTTATTAACATACTAGTAATTATTAGAAAATTAGTGTTTCTGGTGGCACATCACACACAGCTCTACTACATGAATCCTGACCCCACACTTCACACACAGCTCTACTATATCCATCCTGACCCCACACATTAAACACACAGCTCTACTGCATGCATCCTGATCCCACAAATCACACACACACAGCACATTACAAACGCAGCTCTACTACATGCATCCTGACCCCACACATTACACATACAGCACAGCACATCACACACATACAGCTCTACTATATCCATCCTGACCCCGCACATTACACACACAGCTCTACTACATGCATTCTGACCCCCACAAATCACAGACACAGCTCTACATCTATCCTGATTCCCACACATTACACACAGCTCTACTGCATCCACCCTGACGTCACACATTACATGCACAGCTCTACTACATCCATCCTGATTCCCACAGATTACAGACACAGCTCTAATACATCGATCATGATTAGCAAACCTTACCCACAGCTCTACTACATCTATGCTTATCCCACCAATCACATTGCACACAGCATATCACACACATCTCTGCTACATGCATCCTGTTTTACACATTACACACACAGCTCTACTACATCCATGCTGACCCCACACATCACACACGACACATTACACACACAGCTCTACTATATCCATCCTGACCCCACACATTACACACACAACTCTACTACATCCATCGTGATTCCCAAACATCACCCACAGCTCTATACATCCATGCTGAGCCCACACATCACATTACACATAGCACATCACAAACAGCTCTACTACATGCATCTTGTTCCACACATTACATGCACAGCTCTACTACATCCATCCTGACTCCACATATTACACGCGCAGCTCTACTACATCTGTCCTGATTCCCACACATTACACACACAGCTCTATTACATCCATCCTGATTCTCCCATAATACACAAACAGCTCTACTACATTCATTTTAATTTACACACATAATGCACACACAGCTCTACTACATCCATTCTGATTCCCACACATTACACAAACAGTTCTGCTACATGCATCCTGACCCCACAAATTACACACACAGCTCTAATACATGCATCCTGACCCCACACATTACACACACAGCTCTAATACATGCATGCTGATGAAACATTTCACTCACACAGCTCTACTACATCCATCCTGATTCCCACACATCACACACAGACCTACGGCATCCATTATAATCCCATACATTACACACACAGCTCTACTACATGCATCATGACCCCACACATCACACACACAGCTCTACTACATCCTGCCCCCGACAAATCTAACACCCAACTCTACTACATCTATCCTGATTCCCACACATCACACACACAGCTCTACTACATGCATCATGACCCCACACATCACACACACAGCTCTACTACATCCTGCCCCCCACAAATCTAACACCCAACTCTACTACATCTATCCTGATTCCCACACATCACACACAGCTCTACTATATGCATCCTGACCCCACACATTACACACAGCTCTACTACAATCATCCTGACCCCACACATTACACACACAGCTCTACTACAATCATCCTGACCCCACACATTACACATACAGCTCTACTACAATCATCCTGACCCCACACATTACACATACAGCTCTACTACAATCATCCTGACCCCACACATTACACACACAGCTCCAATACATGCATCCTGATGCCACATATCACTCACGCAGCTCTACTACATCCATCCTGATCCCCACACATCACACACAGACCTATGGCATCCATCCTAATCCCATACATTACACACACAGCTCTACTACATTCATCATGACCCCACACATCACACACAGCTCTACTACATCCTGCCCCCCACAAATCTAACACCCAGCTCTACTACATCCATCCTGATCCCCACACATCACACACAGACCTATGGCATCCATCCTAATCCCATACATTACACACACAGCTCTACTACATGCATCCTGACCCCATACATTACACACACAGCTCTACTACATGCATCCTGACCCCATACATTACACACACAGCTCTACTACATGCATCCTGACCCCATACATTACACACACAGCTCTACTACATGCATCCTGACCCCATACATTACACACACAGCTCTACTACATGCATCCTGACCCCATACATTACACACACAGCTCTACTACATGCATCCTGACCCCATACATTACACACACAGCTCTACTACATGCATCCTGACCCCATACATTACACACACAGCTCTACTACATGCATCCTGACCCCACGCATTACACACACAGCTCTACTACATGCATCCTGACCCCACATATTACACACACAGCTCTACTACATGCATCCTGACCCCACACATTACACAAACAGCTCTTATACATGCATCCTGATGCCACATATCACTCACACAGCTCTACTACATCCATCCTGATTCCCACACATCACTCACAGAACTACGGTATCCATCCTAATCCCAGACATTACACACCAGCTCTACTACATGCATCATGACGCCACACATCACACACACAGCTCTACTACACCCTGCCCTCTACAAATCTAACACCCAGCTCTACTACATCTATCCTGATTCCCACACATCACGCACACAGCTCTACTACATGCATCCTGACCCCACACATTACACACAAAGCTCTACTACATGCATCCTGACCCCACACATTACACACACAGCTCTACTACATGCATCCTGACCCCACACATTACACACACAGCTCTACTACATGCATCCTGACCCCACACATTACACACACAGCTCTACTACATGCACCCTGACCCCACACATTACACACACAGCTCTACTACATGCACCCTGACCCCACACATTACACACACAGCTCTACTACATGCACCCTGACCCCACACATTACACACACAGCTCTACTACATGCACCCTGACCCCACACATTACACACACAGCTCTACTACATGCATCCTGACCCCACACATTACACACACAGCTCTACTACATGCATCCTGACCCCACACATTACACACACAGCGCTACTACATGCATCCTGACCCCACACATTACACACACAGCTCTACTACATGCACCCTGACCCCACACATTACACACACAGCTCTACTACATGCACCCTGACCCCACACATTACACACACAGCTCTACTACATGCACCCTGACCCCACACATTACACACACAGCTCTACTACATGCATGCTGACCCCACACATTACACAGACAGCTCTACTACATGCATGCTGACCCCACACATTACACACACAGCTCTACTACATGCATCCTGACCCCACACATTACACACACAGCTCTACTACATGCATCCTGACCCCACACATTACAGACACAGGTCAGGATTAGTGATGAGCAAGCATACTCAAGCGAGCATTGCCCTTAGCGAGTACCTGCCCGATTGGGAGTAAAGATTCAGCTGCCGGCGGCGGGCGGGGAGCTGCAGGGCAGAGAGCAGGGAGGAACGGAAGGGAGATCTCTTCCTCCCTCTCCACCCCCCCCCCCTCGCTCCCCCTGCTCACTGCTGCAGCTCACCTGTCACCCGCGCCGGCAGTCGAACCTTTTCTCTCGAGCGGGCAGGTGTTCACTAAGGGCAATGCTCGCTTGAGCAATTGCCCTTAGCGAGTATGCTCACTCATCACTAGTCAGGGTAGATGTTGTAGAACTGTGTGTTATCTCAGAATACACAACTCAGAAGTCCTGGCAGAAGACACCGACCTACCACCATCATAGAGATCCGGTGGGCTGATAGAGCTGCGGTGACGTCATTGCTGTGCAAGGAGCCATTGTACAGTTTGCTTGAAAGTACAGTATACTGGATAAACTAACAGCAGTCACCAGGTAACGGCTTAGTTGTACTCTCATTGTGTTATTTTTGTCCTCCCCTTCCAAGAGCCCTAATTGTGGTGTTCCTCCGTCAGTCAGGCTCTGTGTTTTATATATGTTGTAGGACCTTTGATGACATCACCAGGGGCGGAGCGATGGCATCACCAAGGGCAGAGGATGAGAAGCACTCACATACTACCTGACGAGTGATCGTTACTAGTTTGATAAATATTTTAAACATTTAAGGAAAAACACTGACCTTGAAGGAGCAAAAACCTGAAACTCAACCGAAAGTCCTGTAATGCTAACGCACTGGCTGAACGGATAACATGCATGTATTTGCTTCATCACCTTCAGGAACCAAACCGCCATGGGGAAGAATGCGGACTCAAAGGGCTCAATGACCACCCCAACCAGTAAATCAACGGCCTTCTCTATGCCATCCTACAAATCCGACAAGAAGATGCCAAAGCTTATCGGGTTCAAATGGACCCCATCCGGGAGCAGAAGGTCACTATTATTCCCTTCCAATATCCTGTACTGGAGGGAAAAACCACCCTAGGACCGCAGAAACCGAGCCACCGAAGATTAAGGACCCTCCTTGTCTGCTTAATGGCTACCAAATCCCGCGCCCCCTCCAAGTGCTCCTAGCCAGCATCTGAGACCAAATAATCAAACAGTGTGAAAATATGCTTTTTATGTGGCCCAAATCCGCTTTACTTACAGAGAGCAACTGGACCAGTTCAACCTTCCCCAAATCATAACCTACAACATGCAGTACTAAAACCATGGGGTTGAATTCTTGACTACATATCATTAACTCTGACATTACTTGAAGCCACCGTAATCCCCGAAACCCCCGCCAGTGGATATCCTGTTCGGGCAGACTGTGGGGTCAACGACCTACCCATAAGGCTCCTCCCCCTCCATGTTGTCACTTTCAATCTTCTCAAAGTCAAGAATTCTAGTGAAAATATATAACCAATAAGAGCTACTATGTGTCGTTTTCTTCCGAGCAGCTAAACCCGGCAATCATTCCACTCACAGCAACTCTTCACTCTTCCCAGAATGCACTGGGGATATGCAAATTACCTTCCTGGTCTGCGGGAGAACTATATAAGGTGATTAGCGCTCAGGCAATGTGGTGGCAACAGTATCCAGATTGTGTGAGGGGCTGGAGAAGAGCGCCTAGAACGTGGCAGCGGCCATCGTGGGGCTTGTAGCATCAGGGCGTTGCTTGAAAAGACTGAGAGCAGCGTGAGGTGCAGAAGTGACAAGTTATGATCTGGACACAGACCGCGTGGATGGAGAGGGAGGCTCAGAGCATTGACAGCGCCGGACATCTGAGGTCGGTCTCTGACAATGAAGTGTTCACACTCTGGACGGACTAATTGGACTATGATGGACGGATGAGACTGCAAGGCAAGACCTATTATGGGGTGACCGGTTACATATGTTGATATGTGTACTGGTAACGCAGGGTTAATTACCAGGGAGAGTTAAAGTTTGTCTTTGCAAATAAAGGAGACGGAAAAACACCTCTGCAGCGCCACCTATTGGATGGCAGCATTCCTGCAAATCACTGTACCACTTTTTAACAAGTCTGCAAAAAATGACTGGGAATAGGAATCTAAGCCAGAGCCCATGCACAGAGCGCTGCTTCGGGGGGTCGCCCCTCGTCAGTCTGCAGTAGGATCCTGGATTGGCTAGCCAGTGGCCCGTGACGCGGGTCCACAGGGGTGTCGTCTCTTTGTAATTGTACTGGGATGGCAGAGTGTGCGGAGAGGTTACGTGTCGTACCGCAGCTAGTGCGGCTGTTGGTGCTTCAGGTCCTTGAGTAGGCGGAGCTCTGAAATTACATATAGATGAGAGTGCTAGTCTATAGTACGTGTGAACGGCACCTACGGTGAGCTGAGGCCGCCATGTTGGTGTGAGTCGCGGACCTTCTGAAGTGGAGTATGTAGTACTTGCAATGAAGACGGACAGACGTAAAAGGGATTGAAGCGCCGCGCCATTCCGAGATGAGACCGCTTCTAGTTGAGTTATAAAGTACTAGTGTCCGCCTATAGAGCGTACAGCCTGGCCTCCGTCTGTCAACTGTTGCGCCATTCTGAACCTACAACTACCAGCGACACGCTCTGGTCCATGTGTCCGTCCCTTTACTTCTGTATGTCATCCATTTTTCTTGCCTACAAAACATCACCGTCGACGTTGTTTTTATTTTTATGTGCATCTCTTAACTGTGGATCCATAAAATCTGGGCAGCGCCTATAGTGGGCGGGGTCTGCGTGCGGCCAATCGTTTTTAGCCCCCATTGACTTGCAAATTGGATCCGAACAGTGCAGTTTCACATCCATGTAAAGAAACTGATGCGCTAATAGGCACATTGACTCTCTAGTCCCTTGTAGATCAGGGACAGCGCAAAGACCGCTTGTTTGGAACACAAACACAAGATATCCAAGACATACAAGGAGCACTGAGGCCAGTCTGAAGTGACAGAGCAATAGTGGCCCCAGTAGTAATAGTGGCCCCAGAAGTAATACTGGCCCTCATGGTGGCCACAGTAGTAAGTGGCCCCAGTAGTAATACTGGCCCTCATGGTGGCCCTAGTAGTAATACTGGCCCTCATAGTAGCCCTAGTAGTAATAGTGGCCCTAGTAGTAATAGTGGCCCCAGTAGTAATACTGGCCCTCATAGTGACCCCAGTAGTAATAGTGGCCCTAGTAGTAATATTGGCCCTCATGGTGGCCAGGAAGCAACCCCACAAACACTTAACTCACTGAGTTTGCAGCTTTAGTCCGGCCGCCGCTGCTGTAGCCAGTCTGTGACCCCTGAGCTCACTCCCTGCGTTTGAGTGCAGGAACGCAGACAGCGGATGGAAAGATCAGGGATGACAGACTGGTTACAGCCACAGCCATTTGCCTGACTGGAGCTGCAAACTGAGCCAGTTAACTGTTTGTGGGGTTGCTGCCTGGCCGGCTCCCAGCTGGCAATTACTTCTTACTAGCCAGGTGGCAACCTGCTGAATCTTTGGGGTCCTGCAGGCTGCCACCTAAGCCAGCTGGCTGACATCGCCTCATAACTGGGGGGCCCCTGCTCCCACTTGTCTCCATTCCCCTCCTCTTATTGTGCTTGGATCATATGTAGCTTTGTCCACACAAATATCACATGATGACAGGTCACTGTCAAGATCAGTACACCCCTCTGCTGCTCCTCTTAATCTGCAGCCCCACCCACTCACATTAGACTCCGCCCCAGAGGAGCAGCAGGTGAACGCTTACTACAACATAGTGTTAGGGCTGCAATTAGCTCTACTTTCCACAACAGAATCCAGACGTGTGCAGTTTCTCTAAATGAGCCATCCACAATCTAGGACATTCCTGACATACTATTAGCTATACATTAGCTTAACCTAGTTTGTGTGGCGCAGGATCCTGCCCCCCCGATAACGGAGAGAGGAGGCTAGAAATAGACATGACCCGCTGCCATCAGTTTATTAAAGTGGCGGCGCTCACATTAATTACCAAATGTGTATTTCTGCATCTGATCTCAGTGACGTTCAGTAACTGGTGGAGCAATTAGCCGCTGATACGGAGCGGTCAGGTCCTAATCGCCCTTCCTATAGGAAATTAGCATACGAGAGCATCAGATTCTAATTTGTGGCTTTGCGCAGTCACTAAAATATTAAATCTGAATAAATAGCAGCGGGGGTAATGCGTAATTACGGCCTCCATGAGATATCACCCTCGTATATAATTTGCCGCATGTTATAAATGATATTCAATTTCAGCCGTATTTTAATGGGAGCAAATTGGAATTTAAGTTATAGTTTTATTGGTTGAGTGAAAAGACAGAAAGCGATGGAATTTATGGCGCTCGTTTATTTACCAGTGTTCCGGATTTAAAGAAGAATTCATTTGTTTGGCCGCCAGTCCTACGGAGCTAGCAATTGTAACCATGACGGGAACGTTGTGAGAACTCGCTGCTTAGCACTGCGCTTAAGTTATCAAAACGCTACATTTCAAGGCTAATGTTTGCTACATCTGTATCTAAGCTCCATGATGATTAACCCCTTGAAGACCAAGACCTTCCCATGCCTGAATGTCCACAGCAAAACTTCACCTTTTTGGATTGACACATTTGATGGGGGAATATTTTTTCTTTAACCAGGGGATGTTTCTCCGCTGCTCAGTGATACAAGTTTTGCGCTCTTTTGCCCGCTGGAGTCTTTCTGTTTTTCTTAGACACAATGGCGCTGGAACTGGTCACCTGCTGTTATACCATCCGTGCGGAGGAACAGCGAGCTGTGCGTTCGGACACGTTAGTTGGAGCTCCAGCGTTGTATTCAGCTGACTGTGCAGCCTGTTGGTCAGAACGATTCCTGACATCCTCCTCCGACCCCTTTCACTGATGAGTTGTTTCCGTCCGCAGGATCCCCTGTCGCTGGATGTTTTCCTCGATTGCGCCATCCTTGGTATACTCTACACACTGTTACACGAGAAAACCTCGGTGAGACCCGGCTAGTCTAGCACCGATGACCGGCCTCGTTGGAAGTCGCCCCGATCGCTGGATCTTCCATCTAATGTGGATTCACACTGAAACTGATCAGCGGAAAACTTGTCACGCGATTTTATGCCGCACTCCGGGGTCACGGGGAGAATTACCGTACAGGGAAGAGCCAGGGGGCTCTAATAAAGGGTCTGGAGCCTTTAATATAGGGTTGAGGGCTCTATTAAAGGCTCCTAATAAAGGGACTGAGGCTCTAATGAAGGGCTGTTAGCTCTAATAAAGGGGACATTGAGTACATCGCTGTGATAGGTCGATGGGAATCAGTTGTTACAATTTATCTTCTATCCAGGAATAATTTTGTAATTTTTACCCGTGTCGAAGAATAAAAGAAGCAAACAGCCCCCTTCGTGCCGCAGAAGATTCGCCGCACTGTTACCGTAGCAGAACAACAGCCAAATGTTTCGACTTGGAGAAGCTCCAGCCGATAGATCCAGAATTTGTCCCACAGGCCTCCGAGAAAAGAATCAATGAGACAAAGTGACTTTGGGAGTTTACATAAAGTAAGGCATGAAGGGGACGCTGCTGAGGAGGCCATGCTAATTCTATGCTGGATATTCACGGACGAGGTCAAGGAACAATGAAGGGGACGCTAAACGACTCCCTATTAGTCGTATTTAGATAATGGAGGAGAGAGGAGAATAAATAAATGTGCTGACATCTCAAAGCTCAGAGCAGGAGCAAACAAACCAAAGGACGTGGCGAGGATTCCGAGGGATTAGACTGATAAGCGGCAGCGCGGCGTATATCATTCAGCATCTCTACAGATAGGAATACGTGTGGAGAAGACGAGGAATGGAAAATAGATGGAGAGAGAGAAGCTTAACCCCTTATCAGAGGCAAAAACAGCTCCGCCACAAAAGACTTTGATATGAGTGATGATAGCAGGAACTTTTATCTGCGCTCCCAGGGGGAAATGCAAGGAAGGAACTTACTAAGACATTCATGCATTTTAGCACAAACCACAAGGAATTAAGTAGATGCTTTACTCTTGTAATACACAGTATTTATTCCCAGCGCCTGGAGCCCGAAAAGTTATCATCAAGTGCGGCGATTGTGGCTTCACTTCCAAGACGTTTCTAGAAGAATCTGAGCATAAGCCGGAGGTTCACGATGATGAAGGATCCGGAGACTTAAAATACCGAAGGTAAAGGGATTATCTAGGACTCCGAATTGGGAGAGGCCATCAAGATCAGATCGGAGGGACCCAACTCCAGGCATGAGGGCCAATCGGTGGGGCAGATGTATCTGGTCCTGCGGCCTCTTGCAGCTCGGTCTGCCGTACGAGGCACCGCTGTGCCATAGGGCCATAGACCATAGTCCCCTACTCCCTGCAGCCATCAGTCGGGTCGCCTAAAGAAAGGCCATCAATATCGGATTCTTGGATAACTCTTTTAAATGAATTCTGCCAAGTTTTAAAGCCATTCCCTCTCTGTAGTGGAGAACCGCTGGGACCCCAGTGATCCCAAAGGTCCTCAAATGAATGGATTGGAGGTCGAGCAATTACATGGGCATCTATTTCAGTAGGACTTCTGGAGATGGCGCTTGTCATCAGCTCTCTCTGACAGGCATAGTGGAACTTTTTATTCCTGTTTCATTCATGTGGGGACCTTCAGAGCTCCTGTTCTCAAGAATGGTAGGGATCCCAGCAAATCGACTGTAAGGGGTTTAATACCCATGCATACGGGGCTGGGTTAATTGGGAGGCAAACCTGGCAATTGCCCAAGGCCACATACCCA
This sequence comes from Eleutherodactylus coqui, assembly GCF_035609145.1. Classification (NCBI taxonomy): domain Eukaryota; kingdom Metazoa; phylum Chordata; class Amphibia; order Anura; family Eleutherodactylidae; genus Eleutherodactylus; species Eleutherodactylus coqui. Next base: position 301,107,481 of record NC_089840.1, on the reverse strand, counting down.
AAGTAGCCCCCTGTACCACCAGTGCTGTTAGCGCGACTAATCTCTGAACAGAGCGGTAAGAAAGTCCTGCTGCTGAAGAACACTTGCAGCCATAGAACGGTGGAGAAGGAAGCAGGAGCGCTGGAGCATGGCGATATATACCTTAAATTGTTCTGCCTCCGCTCCTCCAGCCCACGGGGTGTGCGCCACATATGGAAACATTGCAGTATTGGCAGTGTGAGTGGCCATGCAGGAACACCAGAGCGCCCATAAACCATCCATAGACTTCAGGCCACTTGCACTCGCCTATCGCCGTGGGCTACTTTAGATGACATGGGACAGGGCAGATGGATGCTCCAGTAAGGCCATAGCAGAGGGTGGAAGCCACCCATGACAGGGTTATCAGGGAGTGGGAAGGAAGGAGTTAACAGAAAAAGAGGGGGAAGGATGAGGTTACGGAGTTCGGGAAAGGAGGGCGAGGAGCTAGCCAAGAGTGGGAGCTCAGTTTCAGCGAGCGTTTCCTGATGCTGGCTCCGGGAGCAGACAAGGAAGCGCGGATATGCCCGCCTCAGTGAGTCACCTGACCAGTGCATCATTCGCTTTGGGTATGTTTTCGGCATACGAGCCGGCATGGCAGGAATGGGAGATGTGGTCACTGGAATTGGGGGACATTCGAGTGGACGAGGATAGAGTGGGTGCCTTACTGGGTTGGTTGGGGAATGCGTTATTGGGGGGGAGGGGGCATGTCGATGGCTGAGGTAAACCGCTTTATGACTAGAGATGAGCGAACGTACTCGTCCGAGCTTGATACTCGTTCGAGTATTAGCGTGTTCGAGATGCTCGTTACTGGAGACGGACACCACGCGATGTTCGAGTTACTTTCACTTTCATCTCTGAGACGTTAGCGCGCTTTTCTGGCCAATTGAAAGACAGGGAAGGCATTACAACTTCCCCCTGCGACATTCAAGCCCTATACCACCCCCCTGCAGTGAGTGGCTGGGGAGATCAGGTGTTACCCGAGTATATAAATCGGCCCCTCCCGCGGCTCGCCTCAGATGCATTCTGACAGAGATCAGGGACAGTGCTGCTGATGCTGCTGCTGCTATAGGGAGAGCGTTAGGAGTTATTTTAGGCTTCAAGAACACCAACGGTCCTTCTTAGGGCCACATCTAACCGTGTGCAGTACTGTTGAGGCTGCTTTTTGCAGTGTTGTACATTTTTTTTTTTTTGGTATATCGGCCGTGCAGAGCATTGCGCCCTGCAGTAATAGTCCAGGGACAGAAGTGTGGAGGCAGGGAGAGCGTTAGGAGTTATTGTAGGCTTCAAGAACACCAACAGTCCTTCTTAGGGCCACATCTAACCGTGTGCAGTAGTGTGGAGGCTGCTTTTTGCAGTGTTGTAAATTTTTTTTTTTTTGGTATATCGGCCGTGCAGAGCATTGCGCCCTGCAGTAATAGTCCAGGGACAGAAGTGTGGAGGCAGGGAGAGCGTTAGGAGTTATTGTAGGCTTCAAGAACCCCAACGGTCCTTCTTAGGGCCACATCTAACCGTGTGCAGTAGTGTGGAGGCTGCTTTTTGCAGTGTTGTACATTTTTTTTTTTTGGTATATCGGCCGTGCAGAGCATTGCGCCCTGCAGTAATAGTCCAGGGACAGAAGTGTGGAGGCAGGGAGAGCGTTAGGAGTTATTGTAGGCTTCAAGAACCCCAACGGTCCTTCTTAGGGCCACATCTAACCGTGTGCAGTAGTGTGAAGGCTGCTTTTTGCAGTGTTGCACATTTTTTTTTTTTTTTGGTATATCGGCCGTGCAGAGCATTGCGCCCTGCAGTAATACTCCAGGGATAGAAGCGTGGAGGCAGGGCCAGAAGACATATATTTTTGATTGAATATATATAGGCAGTGGGCCTTTTCTAAAAAATATTGGGCAAAAAATCTATTTGGCCTGCCTGTTACTGTGCTCAGTGTTCTGGGTCTGTGTGTGCTGGGTGTAGTAGTTCTACAAAATCATACGCAGCCAGCTAAGTGTTACAGCAGGCTTGCGCCAAATTATTTCCTGGCGTTCCGTAAGCGAACTCAGCCTCCAACCACAGGCCAATAAGCGGCACATTTAATTACAGTGTTCTGTTTCTGCATTACTGGTAATACAGCATGCTGAGGGGTAGGGGTAGGCCTAGAGGACGTGGACGCGGGCGAGGACGCGGAGGCCCAAGTCAGGGTGTGGGCACAGGCAGTGTGAGCAGGTCCTGTCGTGGATGGCAGAAAGTGCTTCCAGCAACCTATCGTCCACCCACAGTTCTGCGCCGTCCACTGCTGCAAGTCAGAATCCTCTGGCTGCTGCTCCTCCTTCCTCCCAGCCTCCTCACTCCATGAAAATGAGACATTCTGAGGAGCGGGTAGACTCCCAGGAACTGTTCTCGGGCCCCTGCTCAGATTGGGCAGCAGTGGTTCCTCTCCCACCAGAGGAGTTTATCGTGACTGATGCCCAACCATTGGAAAGTTCCCGGGGTCCGGGGGATGAGGCTGGGGACTTCCGGCAACTGTCTCGATGAGACACAGTTGTCTATCAGTGAGGTAGTAGTAAGGGCAGTAAGTCCGAGGGTGGAGCGCACCGAGGATTCAGAGGAAGAGCAGCAGGACAATGAGGTGACTGACCCCACCTGGTTTGCTACGCCTACTGAGGACAGGTCTTCAGAGGGGGAGGCAAGGGCAGCAGCAGGGCAGGTTGCAAGAGGCAGTGCGATGTCCAGGGGTAGAGGCAGGGCCAGACCGAATAATCCACCAACTGTTTCCCAAAGCGCCCCCTCGCGCCATGCCACCCTGCAGAGGCCAAGGTGCTCAAAGGTCTGGCAGTTTTTCACTGAGAGTGCAGACGACCACCGAACAGTGGTGTGCAACCTTTGTCGCGCCAAGATCAGCCGGGGAGCCACCACCACCAGCCTCACCACCACCAGCATGTGCAGACATATGATGGCCAAGCACCCCACAAGGTGGGACGAAGGCCGTTCACCGCCTCCGGTTTGCACCGCTGCCTCTCCCCCTGTGCCCCAACCTGCCACTGAGATCCAACCCCGCTCTGAGGACACAGGCACTACCGTCTCCTGGCCTGCACCCACACCCTCACCTCCGCTGTCCTCGGCCCCATCCAGCAATGTCTGTCAGCGCAGCGTCCAGCCGTCGCTAGCGCAAGTGTTTGAGCGCAAGCGCAAGTACGCCGCCACGCACCCGCACGCTCAAGCGTTAAACGTGCACATAGCCAAATTTATCAGCCTGGAGATGATGCCGTATAGGGTTGTGGAAACGGAGTCCTTCAAAAGTATGATGGCGGCGGCGGCCCCACGCTACGCAGTTCCCAGTCGCCACTACTTTTCCCGATGTGCCGTCCCAGCCCTGCACGACCACGTCTCCCGCAACATTGTACGCGCCCTCACCAACGCGGTTACTGGCAAGGTCCACTTAACAACGGACACGTGGACAAGCACAGGCGGGCAGGGCCACTATATCTCCCTGACAGCACACTGGGTGAATTTAGTGGAGGCTGGGACAGAGTCAGAGCCTGGGACCGCTCACGTCCTACCCACCCCCAGAATTGCGGGCCACAGCTCGGTGGTGGTATCTGCGGCGGTGTATGCTTCCTCCACTAAAGCACCCTCCTCCTCCTCCTCCTCCAACGCAACCTCTGTCTCACAATCAAGATGTGTCAGCAGCAGCAGCACGTCGCCAGCAGTCGGTGTCGCGCGGCGTGGCAGCACAGCGGTGGGCAAGCGTCAGCACGCCGTGCTGAAACTACTCAGCTTAGGAGATAAGAGGCACACGGCCCACGAACTGCTGCAGGGTCTGACAGAGCAGACCGAGGAGCATGAGGAGGATGAGGAGGAGGGGGAAGAGACAGCTTGGCCCACTGCTGAGGGTACACATGCTGCTGGCCTGTCATCCTTTCAGCGTGTATGGCCTGAGGAGGAGGAGGAGGAGGATCCTGAAAGTGATCTTCCTAGTGAGGACAGCCATGTGTTGCGTACAGGTACCCTGGCACACATGGCTGACTTCATGTTAGGATGCCTTTCTCGTGACCCTCGCGTTACACGCATTCTGGCCACTACGGATTACTGGGTGTACACACTGCTCGACCCACGGTATAAGGAGAACCTTTCCACTCTCATACCCGAAGAGGAAAGGGGTTCGAGAGTGATGCTATACCAGAGGACCCTGGCGGACAAACTGATGGTAAAATTCCCATACGACAGCGCTAGTGGCCGAAGGCGCAGTTCCGAGGGCCAGGTAGCAGGGGAGGCGTGGAGATCAGGCAGCATGTACAGCACAGGCAGGGCAACACTCTTTAAGGCCCTTGACAGCTTTATGGCTCCCCAGCAAGACTGTGTCACCGCTCCCCAGTCACGGCTGAGTCGGCGGGAGCGCGGGAGCACTGTAAAAGGATGGTGAGGGAGTACGTAGCCGATCGCACGACCGTCCTCCGTGACGCCTCTGCCCCCTACAACTACTGGGTGTCGAAGCTGGACACGTGGCCTGAACTCGCGCTGTATGCCCTGGAGGTGCTTGCTTGTCCTGTGGCTAGCGTCTTGTCAGAGAGGGTGTTTAGTGCGGCTGGGGGAATCATCACAGATAAGCGTACCCGCCTGTCAACCGACAGTGCCGACAGGCTTACACTCATCAAGATGAACAAAGCCTGGATTTCCCCAGACTTCTCTTCTCCACCAGCGGACAGCAGCGATACGTAAGCAATACGTAGGCTGCACCCGCGGATGGAAGCATCGTTCTGTATCCCCATCAAAAACGGGGACCTTTTTGCTTCATCAATCTGTGTATAATATTCATCCTCCTCCTCCTGCTCCTCCTCCTGAAACCTGACATAATCACGCCGAACGGGCAATTTTTCTTAGGCCCACAAGGCTCACTCATATAATTTTTCTAAACAATTTTTATACGTTTCAATGCTCATTAAAGCGTTGAAACTTTCACCTCAACCAATTTTTATTTTAACTGAGCTGCCTCCAGGCCTAGTTACCAATTAAGCCACATTAACCAAAGCGATTAATGGGTTTCACCTGCCCTCTTGGTTGGCCATGGCCAATTTTTCTGAGGTACATTAGTACTGTTGGTACACCAATTTTTTGGGGCCCTCGCCTACAGTGTAATCAAATGAATTTTTAGCCCACCTGCATTACAGCTGACGTTACATCCGCTGTGTTGGGCACTGCAATGGGATATATTTATGTACCGCCGGTGGGTTCCAGGGAGCCACCCATGCTGTGGGTCCACAGGGAGTTGTAACTACATGTGTCCACTTCTAAAGAACCCCAGTCTGACTGCGGCATGCAGTGTGGGCCGAAGCCCACCTGCATTAAATATGACATTATTACCTCAGCTGTGATGGGCAATGCAATGGGATATATTTATGTACCGCCTGTGGCTTCCTGGCACCCACCCATGCTGTGGGTCCACAGGGAGTTGTAACTACATGTGTCCACTTCTAAAGAACCCCAGTCTGACTGCGGCATGCAGTGTGGGCCGAAGCCCACCTGCATTAAACATGACATATTACCTCAGCTGTGATGGGCAATGCAATGGGATATATTTATGTACAGCCGGTGGGTTCCAGGGAGCCACCCATGCTGTGGGTCCACACAGAGTTGTAAATACATGTGTCCACTTCTAAAGAACCCCAGTCTGACTGGGGCATGCAGTGTGGGCCGAAGCCCACCTGTATTTCATCTGACGTTAGCTCTGCTGTCCAGGGCACTGCAATGGGATACATTTATGTACAGCCGGTGGGTTCCAGGGAGCCACCCATGCTGTGGGTGCACACGGAATTCCCATTGCAGAGTTGTACCTGCCTGTGACTATTTCTAAAAAACCGCGGTCTGACTGGGGCATGCAGACACCTTGACCGAATGAATAGTGTGTGGCACATAGGTTCCCCATTGCTATGCCCACGTGTCCAGCTCCAGATGGAGGTGGCACAGGATTGGATTTCTCATTGCTTCTGTACAGCATTGTGGACTATTGCCCCGCCCCTTTTAAAGAGGGTCGCTGCCTAGCCGTGCCAACCCTCTGCAGTGTGTGCCTGCTTTTCCTCTGGCAGACGCACTTATAAATAGACATGAGGGTGGCGTGGCATGAGGGCAGCTGAAGGCTGCACAGGGACAGTTTGGTGTGCGCTGTGGACACTGGGTCGTGCGGGGGGGGGGGGGGGGTGTGTTGGGCAGCATGTAACCCAGGAGAAGTGGCAGCGGAGTGTCATGCAGGCAGTGATTGTGCTTTGTTGGAGGTAGTGTGGTGCTTAGCTAAGGTATGCATTGCTAATGATGAGGGCTTTTCAGAAGTGAAAGTTGTTGGGGGGGGGGGCACTCTTGCCGCTATTGTGGCTTAATAGTGGGACCTGTGAACTTGAGATGCAGCCCAATATGTAGCCCCTCGCCTGCCCTATCCGTTGCTGTGTCGTTCCCATCACTTTCTTGAATTGCCCAGATTTTCACAAATGGAAACCTTAGCGAGCATCGGCGAAATACAAAAATGCTCGGGTCGCCCATTGACTTCAATGGGGTTCGTTACTCAAAACAAACCCTCGAGCATCGCGAAAAGTTCGTCTCGAGTAACGAGCACCCGAGCATTTTGGTGCTCGCTCATCTCTATTTATGACGACTTTGGCATTTAGTTTTAAAATACGTGGTATACCGGACGTGACAAAACCATTTCTGGTATGTCAAATCCCAAAAAGCCTCAGGGAAGGGGAGGACGGACAGGCGTAGGCCAGTATCATTAACTGGTTGGATAAATTGAGGTTGGCATTGGAAGAGATTTCTACGGGAATTATTCAGATGCTTTTTCCTTGGCATTCTCTGGGGCTTTGCTTTTGGCGGAGTTGGTTTGGACAGTGTCCCTGATATCTTGATGCTACATGTGGGAGGTAATGAACTGGGTAGGAGGCCTTTTCGGAATTTGTCGCAGGACATTCGATACGATATTCTACGGCTGTTGGTGTCATATCCTGGTCTGATACTCTTCTAGTCAGAGATTGTGCCCTGTAAGACGTGGTGCAATGCCAGGTCAGCAAAAAGTTTAAACAAAGCTCGGGTGAAGTTAAATTGGGAAGTGTCAAGGTTTGTGTGTTATAACGGTGGTATAGCGGTGAGGCATGTGGAACTGGAAACTGGAACTGGGAATATTTGGAGGAGTGATGGCATGCATTTAAATGAGGTGGGCACTGCCCTTCGGGCATTAGTGATCCATGGGGAACAAGAGAGCGGTGGTTTTGTGGGGTGCTACGCAGGCTTGAGGTGGTCGAGCCATGCTTGCTGTGACAGATGGGGGAGGGGTCCTTGGAGTCACCATAAAAGTGGGGTGTCAGTGGAAGATATGAGCTGGATAGCCATCTTCACCGCTTTTGATTAATGGTTCTGGTGGATCTGTCGCGTCTTGGCTCTGACGGGGCGAAGCCCTAGCAGAGGGGGTGGAGGGTCTAGTCTTGTAATAGCTGGCGAGTTGGGAGGTGGGCGGCTGGAGGCAATTGGTGATATTGGGTCTGCCGAGTCAGTTGGATTGCGGCAGGAGGCATTACGGATATTTCCGAAAATGATGAGGCAACAGATTTTGGGGCTCCAAGGACCTCCCCTCTATTGGCTTATGGTTAATTTGGGGTTAACAATATGGTAATTTTAAGTAAAGTTATGTTTATAATAAAATGGCTGCTGTGGCCAAATTATCCCAAATATTTGGTGTGTGTCATTATTCGGATATTTGAGGGGAGATTGGTGGAGGTATTAAATGGTTAAGGCTACAGCTGGGAATGACTCTGTTATACCCGGGTCCTGTCTGCAGCGGCTCTTGTGTATATATGTGTCAGCGTGTATGTAAAATGGTGCCCAAATAAGTATGTCAGTCTATGTGTGTGTGTATATGCATGTAGGCTCTAGCACCCTGTTGTACCGCCTCTAGCTTGGATACAAGATGTGATACAGGAGGGCATGGAGGATTTAGTACCCTGTTGTACCACCTGTAGCTTGGATACAAGATGTGATATAGGCGGTCATGGAGGCTCTAGTATCCTGTTGTACCGCCTCTAGCTTGGATACAAGATGTGATATGGGCAGGCATGGAGGCTCTAGTACCCTGCTGTACCGCCCCTAGCTTGGGTACAAGATGTGATACAGGCGGACATGGAGGCTCTAGTACCCTGTTGTACTGCCTCTAGCTTGGATACATGATGTGATATAGGCAGACATGGAGGCTCTAGTACCCCGTTGTATCGCCTCTAGCTTGGATACAAGATGTGATACGGGGGCATGGAGGCTCTTGTACCTTTTGTACCCCCTCTAGCTTGGATACAAGATGTGATACTGGTGGGCATGGAGGATCTAGTACCCTGTTGTACCACCTGTAGCTTGGATACATGATGTGATATAAGCAGTCATGGAGGCTCTAGTACCCTGTTGTACCACCTGTAGCTTGGATACAAGATGTCATATAGGCAGTCATGGAGGCTCTAGTACACTGCTGTACTGCCTCTAGCTTGGATAGAAGATGTGATACAGGAGGGCATGGAGGCTCTAGTACCCTGTTGTACTGCCTCTAGCTTGGATACAAGATGAGATATGGGGGCATGTAGGCTCTTAAACCTGTTGCACCCCCTCTAGCTTGGATACAAGATGTGATACGGGTGGGTATGGAGGATCTAGTACCCTGTTGTACCACCTGTAGCTTGGATACAAGATGTGATACAGGAGGGCATGGAGGCTCTAGCACCCTGTTGTACTGCCTCTAGCTTGGATACAAGATGAGATACGGGTGGACATGGAGGCTCTAGTCCCTGTTGTATCGCCTCTAGCTTGGATACAAGATGAGATACGGGTGGACATGGAGGCTCTAGTACCCTGTTGTACCACCTCTAGCTTGGATACAAGACATGATACAGGAGGGCATGGGGGCTCTAGCACCCTGTTGTACCACCTCTAGCTTGGATACAAGATGCGATACAGGCAGGCATGGAGGCTCTAGTACCCTGTTGTACCACCTCTAGCTTGGATACATGATGTGATACAGGGAGGAATACAGGTTTGTATGCTATCCTGCCACATATCGCTCCACATTTGCTGTAACTGATCCTCTGGATCATGTAAACCCGTAGGCTGTGGAAGTTGGCAGCCCAGACGGTTCTATTGGGGATTAATTTGGTGACCATAGAAGTGTGACAGTGTTGTGGGGGCTCCTGGGACCCCCTTGTGTGTGCGGCCGAGCATTATCCTGCTGGAAGCCGCCATGAGAGGAACACATGTGGCTGCAAGATGTCCTGAACATATCGCTGAACTGTCATTGTCCCTCGTACCACTACTAGGGGGGACTGACTGTCGTATGCGATGACCCCCCAGACCATCACACCAGCAGGTGGCATTAATGAGGCGCTCAACCCCCAAGGTCTCCAGACATGAATAGGGCCATCGTCAGCGCCCAAACTAAACCTTGATTAATCACTGAAGACAACCCAGTTCCCCTCTGTAGCGTCCAGTTTCAATGTTCATGACATCACTGTGAACGGAGGCGACGGTGGGAATCAGAGGCCGTACATGTTATGGGGGCCGTAAGAATGAATGTCCTACAGCTAATCGCCTGGAAATGGTTCAGACAGACACGGGGGTGTAACAATGGCGACCCCTATCTCTGGATTGCGGACAATGAAACAACTGGAGCTGCTGGTGCTCGTCGGATGATCAGATGGTCCTCTCTACTTGTGGTCTGTAGGGCGTGTCCTGAGCCCGGTCACCTTGCGTGCCCTCACACATCCACTGGACCCAACATCTCCTAACAGTCTGGTCAGAGGCTCCTCTCTACTTGTGGTCTGTAGGGCGTGTCCTGAGCCCGGTCACCTTGCGTGCCCTCACACATCCACTGGACCCAACATCTCCTAACAGTCTGGTCAGAGGCTCCTCTCTACTGTTGGTCTGTAGGGGAGTGCTAAGACCGGTCACCTTGTGTGTCCTCACACATCTACTGGTCCCAACATCTACTAACAGTCTGGTCAGATGCTCATCTCTACTGGTGGTCTGTAGGGGAAGTCCTGAGCCCGGTCACCTTGTGTACCCCCATCCACTGTCCCAACACCACCTAACAGTCTGATCAGACGCTCCTCTCAACTGGTGGTCTTTAGGGGGCATCCTGAGCCCGGTCACCTTGTGTGCCCTCACACATCCATTGGTCCCAACACCTCCTAGCAGTCTGGTCAGTCGGTCCTCTCTACGGGTGGTCTATAGGGAACATCCAGAGCCCGGTTACCTAGTGTGCCCTCATTCACTGGTCCCAACACCTCCTAACAGTCTGGTCAGACACTCCTCTCTACTGGTGGTCTGTAGGGGATCCTGAGCCCGGTCACCTTGTGTGCCCCCATCCACTGGTCCCAACACCGCCTATTCATGGATACGACCATCCAGCTCCTCACACCCCAATAATGCGCCCCCCTCTGGTAACAGGGTAAAATCTCATCTCTGCGTCGTTGGCCACTAGACGGCTCTACAAGCTCTACAAGCGGAAGAAGAGGTCACTGCACACAAGGAGCCTCCGAGAGCCTCCTATAGGCCAAGGGGGGTGGGGGGGGGGTGGGACCACACTTCTAGGGTGACAAGACCCTTCATCTAATCACCACAACTCCCATCATTTACATATAAATTGACGTGCTGTGGATTTTACGTTTTTTCTGCAGGTGTGGGTCAATCTACGTTGCAAATTGTTACCGCAATGTGTGGATGAGTTTTTGAGTTTTACTGAAACCTCATTCACATTGCTGAACTATAATATGCTGCGGTTTATAAGCAGAGATCCATATAGGAAAATGCATAGTGCATATATTACATGTGGGCATCCCCAAACTGGTTGTGCAAAACCCGCAGAGGTTCACAGAACCAACAAAGTGGATGACAGTTCAAGAAATCCCATCAACTGACTGCAGTGATTGATCTCTGCTGCTGACTTGTCAATGTCTGCTATGGATTGGGTGCAAATTAGTTCTGGATTTTCCCCATTGAGTTCAATGCCCATGTCAATGCCCATGTCAATGCCCATGGCAAAAGCCACAAGAAATCCAAATTGTTCATCTGTGAAAATTCCACCAGTAGGGACACAAAAAAGGGGACACGGCCAGAAGAGGGGACACGACTGTAAGCTAATTATATACGGCTTTGATGGATGTTTTAGTTTACACTATTTTTTCCAACAGAGGCAAACATAAGCTTTTTTTGGTCCAGTCTTGGGACCGGCATCTGATATACATTATTTTTTAATTTAGTCGAGTCTGGACGGACTGTGAAAACTGCGGTAAAACATGATTACATTTGTTGCAACACTTTGTCTAAAACCAGCCCTGCATGCGCGTCTGTCTATGCATCGTATTGCTGGAATTTATACATGTTCCCACTAAAACCTTGAGAGACGTCACATGACTGTGTTTTTTACTCTAATTTCGCTGCTGTGGATTAGCAGGACCTGAGCTGGACTCTGAGGGTCTGGGTATAAATGGAAAATCATGTTCCTAGACTCTGGTGGGACTCAGCCTTTTTGCAGAGAGCCTTGTGGGGAGTGAGCTGCCCCGTGCTGCTGGAAAGCTGGGTTTTCCTGTACCAGAGAGAAAGCATAACCTGGATTCCTGGAGCATTGTCACTCAGCTATTGCAACACGAGTACCCAAGGAGGTCTGTCAATATCTAAGGAGTCTTTAGCTTTAATTACAACTCCAAGTGCCGAGCTTCGCCATGGGAGAGACCAGCAGCAAGAGCGAACATCACTGGACGTTTGCTGATTGGTTGGTGCTCTGCTATAAAAAGGACATTCTGCGCTGTACATTGAGGTGAAGCAGGACTCAGGAAGCTGGAGGCTGTGCTGCCCGGGACGTGGAGGAGCAGTACTGTGAGCAGAGGGAGCACAGCGCCAGCAGCAGGAGCCGAGTGCGCTGGGAGAAGCGCTCATGGAGCCGGATAAAGCAACGGACTGACCCCTGGCGGTACAACTGCACATCAAACGGCAAAACCTGAATGTCTGAGGTCGGGCGCGCGGGTTGTTACATTTTCATTCCAATTATTTACAGGTACTTTTGCACCAAAAATGTGTCAAAAAGTCAGACCGCGCTCAACCGCGCCGAAGTCTAGTCAGCGGCAGGTCGGGCGAAGAATAAACGTCAACCGCAGAAAACTGAGCCAAAACGGCTGCAAACATGACGATCAATCTGCTGCCGAACAGTGTAAGAAACGCATGGCAGTAAGCGTGGAAGGTAAATACTGGGGGTTGTAGTAGCGCCGGTGCAGATATGTCGCTCTCAGCCGTCTTCGGGCTCCGACCTCAGAGAGCTTCAGAAACAAGATGGAAGAAGCAATTTCCCACACAGGTCATTAGGGGGCAGGTAAGGGATCGCTCCATGACTCAGATAAATTGGGGGCAGCGGCGGGGTGACGCGGGGACGGAGCGGCCACCACCTCTGTGTAACTGGCTGAGGAATGAATCCGTTTATGCAGCTTATTATCTCATTAACGGCGATTGTTGGAGGTCGGTGATTTATCATCCGCGCCGCCGCTCTCTGGAGACGCTGCTTTAAGGCTTAATGAGCGGCTGGGTATAAATTCTAGTGCTGACCGGTAGCCAAGACGTCTGTACAAGGCTGCCTGTATTAGAACTGGACAGATGTAGCAGAGCTCAACTTGTTATATGACAGTCATGACTTGGCTATGACAGGTAACACACTGGGGGCTTTTATCTAATGAATCGTGGGACAGAAGTGATGTAATGGTGCCAGTGGCGCCCCCTGTAGTTATGCAAGACCTGCACATGCTGGAATTGTAGCTCCCACAAGGGTTGTCACCAAGATCTCCCCAGACCTGACAATCAGAAGACAATCTCTGTGGTCTCCCTGAGGACATCATGGTGGGGGTCCGCTGCTCAGGGCCCTTCTATTAATAAGAGCGGGGAGTCATCTGCAGGGTATGTGGGCGGTCGCAGATGTACCTACCTCAGAGTGGTGTCTTCCTCTTGAGAATTAAAGGGTTCTCCAGAACTAAAATACTAATAAGCTGTCCTTGGGATAGGTCAGTATGTGATAGGTGGGAGTCCGTTGCTCAAGACCCCTGCTGGTCAGCTGTTTGAAGAGGCCGTGGCACTTGGGTGACTGCATGGCATAGCAAGTACAGTGCCATACGTTTCCTAGTGACTGCACCAGGTACTGCAGCTCATATGAATGGGACTGAGCTGCTCTTCGGGCCACCTGACCAATTAATGTGACGTCACAGGCCTGGGGAGAGGCTACGGCACTTACCGCTGAAGCCACCTCAAACAGCTGATTAGTAGGGGTCCCGAGTGCAAGACCCCCCACTGATCAGATATTAATGACCTATATTAATACCTTCCCACAAATGGGCGTACACTTATGCCCTATGGGTGACGGGCGATCAGAAGCTGAGCCCGCACCATCCGTTGTTGATTGTGGCATGTAAAGGGTTGACAGGTGGAAGGTGCATCGTCTGTGCTGATGATCCAAATGACCGCAGTCAGCAGACCCGGCCTTGCATACTTAGACTCCAACAAGCCAATCGTTTCACCACATCAACATGAAGACCACATGCGTCTGCCGTTGTTGCAGCGCCAACCTGAAATGAATGGGTGCCAAAATCCAAGGACTCAAACCCTTCCGCAAACAAGAATGGAAAGCAGCACTGAACTGAAACCGCGTGAGCGACAAGCCCGACCCGTGAACTAAGAATTCCTTCTAGCAGATGAACCACCAGAATCCAGAGACTTAAGAAATAGCCACGCCCCCTTGTCATTCATTGTTTATTTTCTGATAACACTGGGGAACTATTTTTGGTGTCTGAGATGTTAGATTCTGCAAACACATTACTTTTTCTTCCCCCGGCCTGCTTATCAATATATGACATGTCCATATAAAGTATCCATGTACACATGTATCATACATGTAATGACGGCCAATCAAGAGCTGAAAGTACAAAGATAAATCCCAAGAAGCCGTGAACACGGATAAAGCAAGAGTTTCTTCATTGAGATGTCGATGAAACTACATTTCTCTGATTTCCGGCAATGAGATGTTCCTGGACATTCACGCTGGATGTGTCCCCAGTGGTCCGCCATCATATGTATATCCCATCGGCCGCAGTCCTGTTCTCCCTCTGTCCTTATTTCCTGGTGAAGTCGTTCACCCTGTTCATTACTAAGACAAAGCAAATCCGTCCTCAATCATTGCAGGTCCTGCAATCTGATGCTTATGTTACAGCCAAGTGTTCTGAAACAGAAGTGAGCATATCCCGCACTAGTGTCTGGATTCATACCTGCGACCTCCTGCACTCCAAGCAGTAGTCCTACTTACTGAACTATTCAGCCTGCTGGACAGCTCCCTGCTTAACCTGGCCCAGCTCCTTGCTTCTGCAGTCCAGCTCCTGATTAGCTCCACCCGCACTCATTGGACTTTCTCTTTAAACCTGGCCCTGTCCTCCCCTCAGTGTGTGTTTATTGTGTTCAGTTCCTCAGCATATAAACCTGCTCCCTACAAGAGAAGATGGTCATCTTGTGTACCAGACCGCTGCTACTGCTTGGCCACACTATCCTCCGGCAAGTGGCTACAACACGAGATTACAGTCCAGTGTCAGATTTGTGACAGAATAAACACGCCCAAAGATGGAGCCTGTTGTAGCCATGTCACGGAAACACGTGGGGGAATTACAAGACTTCTGTGCCACGTATCCGGAGAAGGTCTCTACCCTAGAAAGAGGTAGATATGTTGCAGTGACAAGTATGTGAGTCACACCCAGGCCGATGTTCACATACCATTACCGTCATGATTGGGTGGGGACTGCTGCCAATGCAGAGGGTTCCTGAACCAATGCATCTTTTTCCAGATGAGACCCGGTCCATTTACCAGTGACCGAAAGAAGGTGATGTTTATTATCAACCTGCTGGAAGGGGGGTGCTTGCTGGGCCTCCCCATATGTGGAAACGACAGCAGCCTACTCAATAAGCTCCGCACCTTCATTGTGGCTATGGATCACGTGTCTGATGACCCCAACCACTGTGCAACAGCCGAAAGGATATTGCCTAATCTCCAACAGGGCCGGCGTTCGGCCACTGAGTATACGGTGGAGTTTTGTCACTCTGCCTATTCATTCAGTCCATCCACCCGGCTACTCCTTGACCATTCCAGTCCCGCGCCAGATTCATGACAACTAGTTCACCGGAGTTTACGACCTTACAGGTCCCAAGGACAGGCACATGCTAATCTTTCATACACAATTAGGGCCATTTCCCAATCCCTCTCTCTCCCCCTCTGCCTCTCCCACTGTTACGGCACTCTGCCCCCCAGAGCGCCAGATGGGGTGCCCTGATCTTCCCGCACCCCACTGTCCCTGCCTACTTGCCTCGGCCCTGGCTAACCCCAGGCGGACAACTGGGCGGCGGTCCCTGCGCTGGCTAGGGACCTGGCGACTACCTAGATGGAACTACTAACAGGGGACAGAGTGCCGACAGAAGAGGCAGGTGGAACAGACCAACAAAACTTACAAGCAGAGTAAGGCTGGAGATGGAGCTCACAGGTAAACAGACAGGATACTGATTAGCAACTAGAACAGACTGGAACAGACCTGACTAGAGGCTAGCAGAACCAATAACTGGCAGTGAGCTCAGGTCACTGCCAGCCTTTTAACTTAAAGCCTCCGCCCAGGGGCGGAGAGTGGGAGGAGCCGACTCCCACTGTTGCATAAGGAAGGTGGGGGAGAGCGGGCGGCACCCTACGGGCGGACACGCCCACGCCGCTGCACGCTGGCTGCTCCACGCCGCTGCACGCTGGCTGCTCCACCAGCGCCGCCCTGCATGGTAACATTACCCCCCCTCTGACGGGGGACCTCCGGGCCCCCGGAAACTCGACCAGGCTTATCCGGAAAACGACGGTGGAACCGCCGTACCAACACGGGAGCGTGAACATCACGTGCGGCCACCCAGGAGTGATCTTCTGGTCGAAACCCCTTCCAGGCCACCAAATATTGTAGGGTTCCTCGACACCGACGAGAATCCAGTATCTCCTGGACCTCGTATTCAACTTCATCCCGGACCAGGGTGGGCGGAGGGGGACCGGAGGTGGGCATCACCGAAGGGACAAAAGGTTTCAATAGCGACTTATGGAATACCCTGTGAACCCTCCATGTGGGTGGCAGCCCCAGCTCGTAGGCGAGTGGGTTCACCACACGTGTGATGGCGAACGGCCCCACGTAACGTGGCGCCAGCTTCAAGGACGGAACCCGCAATTTGAGATTTTTAGAAGACAGGTATACCTTCTGTCCCACCTTGTAAGGTTCAGACACAGACAGACTCTTCCCACTACGCAACTGCATACGGGCCCCCGCTGCCTCCAAGTTTCTCTGTACCTCTTTCCATACCCCCTGAAGCGTATCTGTGGCGACATCCGCTGCAGGACAGACCGACGGGGTAGGGACTGCTGTAAGGAAGCGAGGATGCTGACCGTATACACAAAAAAAAGGAGACACCCCAGTGGAAGAACAAAGGCGGTTGTTTAGTGCAAACTCTGCCAATGGCAGGAACTCTGCCCACTGATGAGCCTTTTCGCTAGCAAACAACCGTAAATATTGCACTAAATCTTGGTTCTTCCGCTCAGTCTGACCATTAGTCTGCGGGTGGAACGCTGAAGAGAAGGAAAGCGACGTTCCCAGGTTTCTGCAGAAGGCACGCCAAAACTGCGACACAAACTGAACCCCGCGATCAGATACAATATTTTGGGGAACCCCATGTAGGCGAATTATTTCCTTTACAAAAATCGTGGCGAATTCTTTTGCCGAGGGTAGCTTTTTTAACGCCACAAAATGTGCCATCTTAGAGAACCGGTCGACCACCACTAAGATAGTGGTGCACTTCTGGGATTCTGGTAGGTCAGTGATGAAATCTACTGATAGGTGCGACCATGGGCTGGAAGGAACCGGTAGCGGTCTCAGAGGACCCTCCGGAGGACGCCGCCGACTCTTATTGCGAGCACAGACCGAGCAACCCCTCACAAAGTTGCGGATCTCCTGAGACATGCCTGGCCACCAGAAGTGTCTGGAACAAAGCTCCAGGGTCCCCTGGAACCCTGGATGCCCGGCGAGAACCGACGAGTGAGACTCATCCATGACTCTAGGGCGTAGGGTCTCTGGCACAAACCATCTGCCCTCCGGCACCCCCAAAGGAGCGTCCTGCTGAGCATCCTGTAGTTGAGGGACGAAGTTAGACTCCACAACTGCCACCACCACGCCGGGGGCTAAGATATTCTCGGGAGTCATGGTCTCACTATCCGGTACCCCGAAACTCCGTGACAGGGCGTCCGCCTTCACGTTCTTCTCTCCTGGGATATATGTCACGACGAAATTAAACCTGGCGAAGAACAGCGCCCACCTGGCTTGACGAGCTGTGAGTCTTTTAGCATTGGCGAGATATACCAGATTCTTGTGATCAGTATATACGGTAATTGGGTGTCTAGCACCCTCAAGATGGTGTCGCCACTCTTCCAGGGCCCATTTGATAGCCAATAGTTCGCGGTTACCCACGTCGTAGTTGCGCTCTGCTGAATTGAACTTCCGCGAAAAGAACGCACATGGGCTATACCCAGACCTCCCACTGACTTCCTGCGACAATACTGCTCCTGTCCCCACTTCAGACACGTCTACCTCAATAAAAAAAGGGTAGTTGTGTGTCCGGCTGTATTAGCACCGGGGCAGTCGTGAATGCCTTTTTTAGACGGCTAAAGGCCTCAAGGGCTGCAGGCGACCACTTACCCAAGTTGGCCCCCTTCTTAGTCAGGTCGGTCAGAGGTTGAGCAATAACTGAGTAATTCCTAATGAATTTGCGGTAAAAATTTGCAAAACCTAAGAACCGCTGAAGAGCCTTGAGGTTGTCTGGTCTGACCCATTGGGAGATTGCTGCTACTTTATCAGACTCCATCTGAATCTCCGTGGGTGAGATTACATAACCAAGGAAGGATACTTGTTTAGAACCAAACGTACATTTCTCTAACTTGACAAAAAGTTGATACTCGCGCAAACGGGTCAGGACCAACCTCAGGTGCTGCACATGTGAGTCCCAGTCAGGCGAGTACACCAGAATGTCGTCAAGATAGATGACCAGAAATACCCCCAGGAAGTCGTGGAAGACCGCGTTCATAAAACCCTGAAACACAGCAGGGGCGTTACAGAGTCCGAAAGGCATGACCAGACATTCAAAATGTCCTAACGGGGTGTTGAATGCCGTCTTCCATTCATCTCCCTCTCTAATGCGAATTAAATTGTAAGCCCCCCGCAAGTCCAGTTTGGAGAACCAGTGGGCCCCTACCACCTGATTCAACAAGTCAGGAATTAGGGGCAAGGAGCACTGGTTCTTCACAGTGATTTTATTCAAGGCCCGATAATCCACACAAGGCCTTAGTGTCCCGTCCTTCTTTTCTACAAAGAAGAGACCTGCCCCGGCAGGGGACCTGGACGGCCGGATATGCCGGTTGGCCAGAGCCTCCGAGACATAGGACTTAAGGGCTTCATGCTCACGGCCTGACAAATTGAAAATGGCTCCCTTAGGGATGGGGCTGTCGGGAATCAGATCAATACCACAGTCCCACTCCCTATGAGGGGGCAGAGCCTTAGACAGTTTTTTGGAGAATACATCCTGAAAGTCTGACAAATACTCCGGAATGAGCACCGTATCTGCGGTGCACACAGCTATGGTAGACAGGTGATCATGACAGGATGATCCCCAATGAGTCAATTCCCGGGTGGACCAATCAAATTGGGGATTGTGCAGTGCCAACCAGGGCATACCAAGCACCACATCAACCGACATTTTCTCCATAACCAGGAAGGACAGTTCTTCCGAGTGGAGGATCCCCACCGTGAACTGTAATCTTGGGGTCCTCCATCGTACCAGGCCTGTAGAGAGGGGGGTAGCATCAATACTGGTAAAATGAATTGGCGTCTTCAGCGCCACAAATTCCGCCATCAGAGTACGGACAAAACACAGACTTATCAAGTTGGCGGCTGCTCCAGAATCAATAAACGCCCGCCCTGAACGGGAAAAATCCCGGAATTTAACATGACACGGTACCAAAAGTTTAGGAAGTACCTGAAGTCCTAGGCGATCCTCCCTGCAATCGCCTAGGACTCGGAGTTTTCCGCTGGTTCCGGCTGCGAGCGTTGAGCCCTCAGTGGGCAGGTTATCACCCGGTGTCCGGCTTTCCCGCAGTAGAGGCAGAGACGGTGCAACAAACGGATCCGGCGTCGCTCTTTGGGGTCCAGCGGATCCACCTCCATCGGCTCGGACACAGGGACTGGTAAGGAGGAAGAGGGACCAGGGCAACCGACCTCCCTGACTCTACGTGTCTGCCTGTCCTGCTTCCTAGACCTGAGCCTCCTGTCTGCCTTCACTGCTAGCTCCATAGCCTCCCTTAAGGACCCGGGAACGGGGTGGGAAATTAACAGGTCTTTAACTGCGTCCGAGAGGCCCTGCAGAAAGACATCTTTCAGCGCGCTATCGTTCCATGCCGTATCCCCCGCATAGCGTCTGAAGTTGGAGCAATAGTCCTCCACACAAGCCGACCCCTGCCGCAGCGCCAACAACCGCGAAACCGCCAACCCCGCTCGGTCCGGTTCATCGAAGATACCCCCGAGTTCCTGAAAAAAGGAGTCCACAGACTGCAGGCAGGAGGAACCCTCGGGGATGGAAAAGGCCCATGTCTGGGCAGAGCCCTGCAGCAGGGACATTATCAGCCCGACCCTCTGAGCCTCTGACCCAGAAGAACGGGGACGCATCCGAAAAAACAGGCGACACGCCTGTCGGAAAACAAAAAACTTGTTCCTCTCCCCAGAAAGCACCTCGGGAAGAGGGCACTTGGGTTCGGGGCTGGTTGCGGCGTCCGACCCCTGCAACACCCCCCGCTGCTCCTGGGCCACCATGCGGGCGGATAAGTCCTGGATCACCGGCACCAGGGCCTGTAGCTGGTTTGCGAGGGAACTGATCGCCTCCATGACAAACTGTTTTTAAAGGCCAGTTATTATGTTACGGCACTCTGCCCCCCAGAGCGCCAGATGGGGTGCCCTGATCTTCCCGCACCCCACTGTCCCTGCCTACTTGCCTCGGCCCTGGCTAACCCCAGGCGGACAACTGGGCGGCGGTCCCTGCGCTGGCTAGGGACCTGGCGACTACCTAGATGGAACTACTAACAGGGGACAGAGTGCCGACAGAAGAGGCAGGTGGAACAGACCAACAAAACTTACAAGCAGAGTAAGGCTGGAGATGGAGCTCACAGGTAAACAGACAGGATACTGATTAGCAACTAGAACAGACTGGAACAGACCTGACTAGAGGCTAGCAGAACCAATAACTGGCAGTGAGCTCAGGTCACTGCCAGCCTTTTAACTTAAAGCCTCCGCCCAGGGGCGGAGAGTGGGAGGAGCCGACTCCCACTGTTGCATAAGGAAGGTGGGGGAGAGCGGGCGGCACCCTACGGGCGGACACGCCCACGCCGCTGCACGCTGGCTGCTCCACGCCGCTGCACGCTGGCTGCTCCACCAGCGCCGCCCTGCATGGTAACACCCACTTAGTCATTGAACTGTTCTGAGCTTGAGGAAGGAGGACCAGACTCCAAACCGCGTTGCACAGTCCCGTTTGTTTACAGCTTTTTCATTAAATAAATAATAGTTTCCAAACACAAGTGAACTTTATCACGTGGTTCTGGAAAACCAACCAAGTCTTTAATACGCTGCCGTCTTGGATGATAAGGCGGCTCTCACACCGGCTGCTTCTTACTGCAATTAGTGCAGCGTCCAAAGTGCTGCGCTAATCGCGGTGCAGCGCTCACACTGATATCAATAGGGCCGTGCAGACCCGCACTCGAACGCGGCATTCCTAAGGTCACGATTTCTGAGCACCGTCTGTTCTATCTTTCCGGTTTTCATTAAGAAGCTCTGTCAGACGCTGTGACCTGCGTTCAAACATGCCACTCAAAATTGCGGTACAATGCTGCAGCTTGAGCGGCGTTTAACTGAACGCATGTGTGAGAGTGGCCTAAGTGGTCCAGGCGGCCATCAGACTCGCCTCTCAAGTAGGTACCCGTTTTACTATCTCACCCGATTCTGGGCACCATCTGGGGGCTCTTGAGCGCAGGAGTTTAGTCTGTTTTTGTTGTCACACATATTTCTGATATTGTGACACAAACTTGTAAGACCCTTTACAGAACCAGAACATCCCCAGACATCAGACCGCCTTACTTACGTCTGCCGGCCGCGATCAGTCCGCTGGCACTTAATGCTGCCTGAAATTAACAAAACTCCCACAAATCCACACACTCAACCTCGAAAAGCGAGAAGAAGCCCCCGGCGACGGCCATCTGTTCAGGCCCTTAATTGTTTCCAGCCTTTAACAATCTGATGAACTGCAAAATGTTTTGTCACATCGCACCTCCGTGCAAGTAAAAAAGCATCAGCAGAAAGATGCTTCAGCGCCACCCAGAGACACCCCCAACCGCACAGCAGAGGCCACAAGTCTATGAAACCTGTAGCAGATGATCTTCAGTTTCAGGAAAAACTCCATGGTTGTGCCGTAACTCCTCTGTGTCAACTCAGATACCGATGCTCAGGCCAACTTTACCAATGTCTCTCTATCAGCTTCCATAAGAAAGCTGGGCAACAGCCCCTACCGGCTCCAGCGGCAGAGGCAGCTCTGAAGGCTGTGAACCACGCTTAGATACGCTTAGAGTGAAAACATGGTTATGCTGTAGACAATGAAAAAATCAGTGTGTAACCAAAGTGGACAACGGTAAGGAAGACGAAGATTGGTTATCCCCGTCCTGGACTAACGCTACATTGTCTGACCAAAATCATTTTGTTTTGTTCGCCATCTCAAAGCTCAATCACAACCACTACTGGGAGTAGCTCCAGCAAAGTCATGTTCTTAGTAAAGTCCTACATGACCCGAGCGGCTGGTGGGAGATCGGCACTAGTGATCACCAAGAATTCTCCCGAAGCTGCTGATCCCACTGTTTCTGCAAACAAGAGAAGCTCATCGTTAGAAGCTTACGGCTCCTGGCAGATGATCCAGTTAACGAGTGTCTGCCATGTCTGAAGGTCAGCTTTCATACCTTTCAAAATCCTGATAACATGATGGGGTTGACTCACCCCTTTAGATGCAAGTGAAGGCCTCTAGAGAAAACTCTTCCATTGGCATCACTTTACATGCAAAAATTAGTAAACCCAACAAAGCTTACAGCTGATGTAAGGGAAGCTTCATGCAACAGACCGAACCGACTCCTCAGGACGGACCATTGGTCCTCCGGCAAGAATATACATTCGTACAGTAGCAATCTGTGGACCCAGAAATCTAACTTGTGACCAGACCGACGGTCTTCTCCCTAGACAACGGCGCGCCGATCTGTTCTGTCAACGACCTGAATGTCCCTATCAAAAACGAAGCAAGATAATAAACGAGAGAGAAAATCCCATCGCCAAACACGGCCACAAAGAACTGATCTTCCAAGTAGCAACCAAGCAGGTGGAAACAGTCAGCATGAACTAAATGAGCCTCCATGCCCACCGGTATCACATCTTGTATCCAAGCTAGAGGCGGCTGAACAGGGTACTAGAGCCTCCATGCCTGCCTGTATCACATCATGTATCCAAGCTAGAGGCGGTACAACAGGGGGCTAGAACCTCTTTACACACCTATATCATATCTTGTATATAAGCTAGAGGCGGCTGAACAGGGTACTAGAGCCTCCATGCCTGCCTGTATCACATCATGTATCCAAGCTAGAGGCGGTACAACAGGGTACTAGAGCCTCCATGCCCGCCCGTATCACATCATGTATCCAAGCTAGAGGCAGTACAACAGGGTACTAGAGCCTTCATGCCCACCAGTATCACATCTTGTATCCAAGCTAGAGGCCGTACAACAGGGTATTAGAGCCTCCATGCCCTCCCCTTATCACCTCTTGTATCCAAGCGAGACCTGGTACAACAGGGAACCATGCCCCCTCCCCCCGTATCACATAGTATCTAAGCTAGAGGCGGTACAACAGGGTACTAGAGCCTCCATGCCCTCCCCTTATCACCTCTTGTATCCAAGCGAGACCTGGTACAACAGGGAACCATGCCCCCTCCCCCCGTATCACATAGTATCTAAGCTAGAGGCGGTACAACAGGGTACTAGAGCCTCCATGCCCGCCCGTATCACATCTTGTATCTAAGCTAGAGGCGGTACAACAGGATACTAGAGCCTCCATGCTCCCCGTATCACATCTTGTATCCAAGCTAGAGGCAGTACAACAGGGTACTAGATTCTCTGTAACCACCCTTCTCATATCTTGTATCCAAGCTAATGATGGTCCAACAAGGTACTAGAGCTTCTTTACCCACTGTGAGGTACTGAGGGGCGCGATAGTGGATGGTCGCCCCTAGGTTCCGCTATTATGCCTAGTGGGGCTGGAGGAAGTTCATGTCCCGCTGTTTGAGACATGAAAAGCCAGGAGTGCAATGTAATCTCCAGCACGTAGTTGCTGGATGTCTTCCTCTAAAAGTCTTTGGGCCTGGTTTTTTGGAATGGATGTCAGGTTGGTAGTGGGGCCATCCATTCCACTTCCTCCACTCCAGGGTGTGTGTGAGGTCAATCAGCACAGGTGCTGAGGCTGAGCCAGGATAGGTGTGCATATAAATAACAGTGTGCACTGACACGGGGGGGGGGGGGGGATAAGATGGCTGCTGGACCCTGGCAGCCTGTGATACCTGCTAGAGCTGAAAGCTCTGCTGTGTGTGCACCTGCTAAGCATGACCCAGTCACACACGTGCAATTGCGTTTTTTGTTAACGCGTTTGTCAATGGGACTCTCTAATGTTAAAAATGCAACGCACCAAAAACGCAGTTGCGTTGCATTGCATTTTTTACAATAGAAAGTCCCATTAACGATTGTGTTAACAAAAAACGCAATCGCAGGTGTGTGGGAGCCCTGATATCGGACTGCTGGACTGTTATTTTCTTGCCTGAAGCTAAGGCTGAATTTGTGTTGATTATTCTGGACTGAAATAAACGCCGGTCGCGCCCGCACTTGGACTTTATCCACTTGTTTCCGTTTCTGACTGCCACCAACACGCACTTTACCGAGCTGTCCTCCCACACCACCCATATCATATCTTGTATCCAAGCTAGAGGCATCTGAACATGGTACTAAAGCCTCCATATCACATCTTGTATCCAAACTAGAGGCGGCCCAGCAGAGTGCTAGAGCCTCCATGCTCCCCCATATCTCATCTTCTAGAGGAGGCCCAGCAGGGTTAGAGAGGCTCCATGCTCCCCCATATCTCATCTTCTAGAGGAGGCCCAGCAGGGTTAGAGAGGCTCCATGCTCCCCATATCTCATCTTCTAGAGGCAGCTGAACATGGTACTAAATAGAGATGAGTGAACGTGCTCGGCCACGCCCCTTTTTCGCCCGAATACCGCGAATTCCGAGTACTTCCGTACTCGGGCGAAAAAATTCGGGGGGCGCCGTGGCGGCACGGGGGGTAGCAGTGGGGAGTGGGGGGGAGAGGGAGAGAGAGAGGGCTCCCCCCTGTTCCCCGCTGCTCCCCCCCCCCCGCACCGCCACGCCTCTCCCCGCCCCCCGGCGCCCCCCGAATCTTTTCACCCGAGTACTGAAGTACTCGAAAATGGCGGTACTCGGGTGCGTAAGTACTCGAAACGAGTACGTTCGCTCATCTCTAGTACTAAAGCCTCCATATCACATCTTGTATTCAAACTAGAGGCGGCCCAGCAGAGTGCTAGAGCCTCCATACTCCCCCATATCTCATCTTCTAGAGGAGGCCCAGCAGGGTTAGAGAGGCTCCATGCTCCCCCATATCTCATCTTCTAGAGGCGGCCCAGCAGGGTGCTAGAGCCTCTGTGCCCCCCCATATCTCATCTTCTAGAGGCAGCCCAGCAGGGTGCTAGAGCCTCTGTGCCCCCCCCCCCCCCCATATCTCATCTTCTAGAGGCGGCCCAGCAGGGTACTAGAGCCTCCATGCTCCCCCACATCTCATCTTCTAGAGGTGTCCCAGCAGAGTGCTAGAGCCTCTGTGCTCCCCCCCCCCACACCCATATCTCATCTTCTAGAGGCAGCCCAGCAGGGTACTAGAGCCTCCATGCTACCCCATATCTCATCTTCTAGAGGAGGCCCAGCAAGGTACAAGAGCCTCCATGCTCCCCCATATCTCATCTTCTAGAGGAGGCCTTAGCAGGATACTAGAGCCTCCATGCTCCCCCATATCTCATCTTCTAGAGGAGGCCCAGCAGGGTTAGAGAGGCTCCATGCTCCCCCATATCTCATCTTCTAGAGGAGGCCCAGCAGGGTTAGAGAGGCTCCATGCTCCCCCATATCTCATCTTCTAGAGGCGGCCCAGCAGGGTGCTAGAGCCTCTGTGCCCCCCCATATCTCATCTTCTAGAGGCAGCCCAGCAGGGTGCTAGAGCCTCTGTGCCCCCCCCCCATATCTCATCTTCTAGAGGCGGCCCAGCAGGGTACTAGAGCCTCCATGCTCCCCCCACATCTCATCTTCTAGAGGTGTCCCAGCAGAGTGCTAGAGCCTCTGTGCTCTCCCCCCCCCACACCCATATCTCATCTTCTAGAGGCAGCCCAGTAGGGTTAGAGAGGCTCCATGCTCCCCCATATCTCATCTTCTAGAGGAGGCCCAGTAGGGTTAGAGAGGCTCCATGCTCCCCCATATCTCATCTTCTAGAGGCGGCCCAGCAGGGTGCTAGAGCCTCTGTGCCCCCCCATATCTCATCTTCTAGAGGCAGCCCAGCAGGGTGTTAGAGCCTCTGTGCCCCCCCCCCCATATCTCATCTTCTAGAGGCGGCCCAGCAGGGTACTAGAGCCTCCATGCTCCCCCACATCTCATCTTCTAGAGGCGGACCAGCAGGGTACTAGAGGCTCCATGCCCCCCATATCTCATCTTCTAGAGGTGGCCCAGCAGAGTGCTAGAGCCTCTGATCTCCCCCCCCCACACCCATAGCTCATCTTCTAGAGGCAGCCCAGCAGGGTACTAGAGCCTCCATGCTCCCCCATATCTCATCTTCTAGAGGAGGCCCAGCAGGGTTAGAGAGGCTCCATGCTCCCCCATATCTCATCTTCTAGAGGCGGCCCAGCAGGGTGCTAGAGCCTCTGTGCCCCCCCATATCTCATCTTCTAGAGGCAGCCCAGCAGGGCACTAGAGCCTCTGTGCCCCCCCCCCCATATCTCATCTTCTAGAGGCGGCCCAGCAGAGTACTAGAGCCTCCATGCTCCCCCCACATCTCATCTTCTAGAGGCGGACCAGCAGGGTACTAGAGGCTCCATGCCCCCCCCATATCTCATCTTCTAGAGGTGTCCCAGCAGAGTGCTAGTGCCTCTGTGCTCCCCCCCCCACACCCATATCTCATCTTCTAGAGGCAGCCCAGCAGGGTACTAGAGCTTCCATGCTCCCCCATATCTCATCTTCTAGAGGAGGCCCAGCAGGGTACTAGAGGCTCCATGCTCCCCCATATCTCATCTTCTAGAGGCGGACCAGCAGGGTACTAGAGGCTCCATGCCTCTCATATCTCATCTTCTAGAGGTGGCCCAGCAGAGTGCTAGAGCCTCTGTGCTCCCCCCCCCCCCACACCCATAGCTCATCTTCTAGAGGCAGCCCAGCAGGGTACTAGAGCCTCCATGCTCCCCCATATCTCATCTTCTAGAGGAGGCCCAGCAAGGTACAAGAGCCTCCATGCTCCCCCATATCTCATCTTCTAGAGGAGGCCCAGCAGGATACTAGAGCCTGCATGCTCCCCCATATCTCATCTTCTAGAGGAGGCCCAGCAGGATTAGAGAGGCTCCATGCTCCCCATATCTCATCTTCTAGAGGAGGCCCAGCAGGGTACTAGAGCCTCCATGCTCCCCCCATATCTCATCTTCTAGAGGCGGCCCAGCAGGGTGCTAGAGCCTCTGTGCCCCCCCATATCTCATCTTCTAGATGCAGCCCAGCAGGGCACTAGAGCCTCTGTGCCCCCCCCCCCCATATCTCATCTTCTAGTGGCGGCCCAGCAGGGTACTAGAGCCTCCATGCTCCCCCCACATCTCATCTTCTAGAGGCGGACCAGCAGGGTACTAGAGGCTCCATGCCCCCCCATATCTCATCTTCTAGAGGTGTCCCAGCAGAGTGCTAGAGCCTCTGTGCTCCCCCCCCCCCCCCACCCATATCTCATCTTCTAGAGGCAGCCCAGCAGGGTACTAGAGCTTCCATGCTCCCCCATATCTCATCTTCTAGAGGAGGCCCAGCAGGGTACTTGAGCCTCCATGATCCCCCATATCTCATCTTCTAGAGGCGGCCCAGCAGGGTACTAGAGCCGTTGGACATGCCCAATACACATTTTTCTTTCAAATCTTTTTTCTTTTGCCGCGCCGTCACCAGGCGACAACACGGAATCCATGACCGCCCACAATGTCAACGGAAGCCGTCCGTGCGGACACCGCACAACAATGGAACATGCTGCGATTTTTCCTCCACTTGTGTAAATCGCAGTTTGTTTGCGTGAATGCACAATAAGTGATTTTCCATAGCGGGCTGCGAATGGTGTGTGTAAACCCATTCGTGTGCATCTGGCCGTAGGCGGCCGTCACACAGGGGTATTCGCTGTGGGCTTTCTGCAGTGGCATACCTGCAGCCAGTAGACTGTAAGTCGCGCCTGAATAGTTGGGATTTGTCTACGGATTTTTCTGCGGTTTTCAGCCTTCGCACTTCAAAGATTAAAAGCTGCTGCCAGAATCCGCGGCATACATGAGGAATCTTTGGCGTTCTTACAATCTGCCGCAGATTTTGTGCAGGAACGTTCCTCTCCGTGTGGATGAGATATTTTGCGTCTTGTGCGCGGCTCGCGGTGTAAGACCGCCTTCACACCCGGCGTAATGGCTGCGGCTGTTCCTCAATGGAAAACAACAGCGGCCTTACCCGCATGTCATTGGAGGGGGTTTGGCGGTGTTTTCTCTTCTGGTCCTGCTCCGGGATTTAACCCCTGTGGTTCAAGAGCCAAATTCCGCATCAGAACTCCGCAGGTAAATAGACATTTTGTGGTTTAGGATTCGCAGCGCTTTTCAAAAATGCTGCAGATTTGTTGCGGAAAATGTCTGCTGCTGAAGCTTTGTGGAATCGCCTCCTCGCGGCTCGTACAGGAAATGCTGCAGGATCTGCTGTAGAAGGCCCTCAGCGGCCCGTGTGATGCCAGCTGTAGAGTATTCACACGGGGCGGACCTGCCAGCGATTGTGCCAACCCTTGGCATCTACAGCCGCAGCGCAGGGGAAGAGGTTTCCGCTTAGCATTGTCTAGGGGAGTAAACAGACCTGCAGATGTGATCTTCATGCAATCTTTTATTGTTCCCACTGACACAGCACGCGATTTCCACGCGTAGATTACACACATGGCAGCCGCAGGCAACATTGTGGGTCTGCAGGCACGCTGCGGGTCTGCTTTTGGAGTGCTGTCATGCATGTCTGGGTAACTACAGACTCGATGACTGTTTTTGTTTTCCGTTTGGCAGCAGGTTTGTGGCGATGCCGAGACCTTCCCCCTCTCCGATGGATGGATCCAACAGCAGTCTCCGTTATTTTGCTGCTGCGACTGCTTGCGTGTGAGGCTTGCGCCATTCTGTGGACAGTGATTGGCTGCTGCGATTACACGTGAGTGTGGGGCAAACAGTAGTTATAAAGCGCGTATGACAGTGTTAAATCTCCTGGGAAAAGGCGGCAGTAGTTAAATGGCACACAGAGATGTTGCAGCAGGCCACTCGCCCGCTATGTCCTACAGGCGAGTTCAAAAGATGGCATTGCCCTCACATGTGTAGATGCAAGTGTGATCCGATGTTTAGGTTTTCCCATTGAAACAACATAGAATTTCCACACGTGTAAAAACTGCGATGCCTTTTTGTCATAAAACACATTGTGCTCACCCAGAGTATCACAGGTCTGTAAATGCACCCTAATGTTGCTGGGATTAGAGAGGGGCAGAAGACAAAAAGGACCCAGTGAGATAATCCCCAGTGCAAAGCCCAGCAAGTGGAAGGAGCTCTGGGAACGGCTACAGCAGGGTGAGGACCAGCGGTGGCCTAAGGGACCAAGGGTCCAAGTTACTGACAGGGCCCTGGAGAGACTTGATGCCAGAGGGCCCGATGTGAAGGTTGGTGAATCTGCTGCACCGCCAGGAAGTTAAGAATCCGCACTCCAGTTATGATAAAACTGTTGGCCGCACTGTCTTATCCACGCTTTCTGTTCTAGGTCACTGCGGCGCAGGTTTGAGCGTGTTACTTCAGTGCAAGGAATGGCGGCCTACTTGTCATTTGCACATAATAGGAGCAGCGTGTAGGGACCTGTTCTTTGGGGTCGGAGGGTGTCTGACGACGATATTTATTGAAGACTTGGTACGCAGCATGGAGAAATTTATAATGTGGATGTTGGGTCATCGGAAGGTCCCAGCCCAGCAGCAGTTATATCTTCGGAAGCAGGAGGAGGCTGTAGACCCAATGCAGTTACTCTTGTTGCTGTAGACCCAATGCAGTTACTCCTGTCACTGTACGACCCCCCAGAACCACCAGAATTGGCTATTTGTGTAGACAGTCACCTGTCAGCTATCATGTTTGGTATCCACAAGTAGGTGGATTCCTGCTATTAAACATGGCTGCCATATCTTTCGTATTAGAGAACCTACTGGAGAAATATGTCTGAAATGTTACATCAGGATTCCACCCAGATGATCCACACATATACTCAACCTGCCCGCTGATGACATCAGAAGAAGGCCGGCGAGGCTGTGGTTCTATGAAGGCTTTAAAGTCAAGGGTATCTGCAGCCAGCTGAAGTTGACCGAAGGGTAGCCTGAGTGGTTGCGCTATATCTAACTGTGTCATGGTGGTGGCTACACTGCCTGTAAGAGTGGCTTGTGGACTAGGTGGATTGCAATTGGCTTTGTGGCAATGACAATTAGTAATTTGTGTTCTGTTTGAAGTGACGCCAGTGCCTTTGAATGAGTTAGGATAGTGAAATAAAGAGACAAGTCCAAATAGGTTGCAGTAAAACTGAAGGCACAGAGTTACGGTATACTACCCTGGATACGCCAGCCCAGGTTGCCCTGGATCTTACTCGCACACCCTGTCCCTGCTTACTTGCCTCCACTCCTGGCTAACCCTAGGCGGGCAACTGGGTGGTGGTCCCTACTCTATCTAGGGACCGTGGAAGGGACGATGGCGTACCTGGGTGGAATGGGTAGAATACCAACAGGAAAGGCAGATGATAATACCAACACGAACCATCGATAAACTGAGGCAGATGGAAAAACCTGGCGTATAGTAACAAGAAAGCAGACAAGCTCACAGAGGCAGGAGACGTACAGATGCAGACTAGCCATCAACCTGAGGGAAACCAATAACTGTGAGTGATTGCAGTCACTGCCAGACTTTTAAACCAAAGCCTCCGCCCAGAGGCGGTGAGAGGGAGACGGCCAACTCCCCATAGCACATCAAAAGGGAGCTTGTGCATGGCAGCTGCACTCACCGGTGCGCGCACACAGCGCCGCGAGCCACCAGCACACCGCCGGCCAGGCACCGGACCCCCCGGCAGCTGGACCACAAGCCGGGAGGACATGCCACGACTGCGGGACCCAGCACCCCACCACCCCTGGAGGAGACACAACCACTGCATGGTAACATTACCCCCCCCCCCTCTGACGGGGGACCTCCGGGAGCCCGCCACCCTGTCCAGGCTTATCCGGAAACAGACAGTGGAAACGCTGCACCAACACTGAAGCATGAACTTCACGTGCAGTCACCCAGGAATGATCTTCAGGACCAAAACCTCTCTAGGCCACCAAATATTGCAAGATTCCCTGGCGCAGACGTAAATCTAGGATTTCTAGGATCTCATATTCGACTTCACCCCCGACCATGGTGGGCGGTGGGGAACCGGAGGTCAGCCTCACCGAAAGGACAAAAGTTGTCAATAATGACTTGTGAAAGACCCTATGAACCCTCCATGCAGCTGGCAAATCAAGTTCATAAGCGAGCGGATTTACTACCCACGTGATGACCTGGGGACCCATGTAATGCGGCGCCAGTTTCAAAGACGGAACCTTCAATTTGAGATTTCTAGAGGACAAGTATACCTTCTGTCCCACCCTGTAAGGTTCAGATACTGACAGACTCCTCCCACTACGCAGCTGCATACGAGCCCCCGTTACTTCCAGATTCTTCCGTACTTCTTTCCATACGCCCTGTGGCGACATCAGCTGCAGGACAGGCAGACGGAGTAGAAATAGCTGCAAGGAAGCGAGGGTGCTGACCATATACACAAAGGAATGGAGACACCCCAGTGGAAGAACAAGTACGATTGTTTAGCGCAAACTCTGCCAACGGCAGGAACTCTGCCCACTGATGAGCCTTTTCACCAGCAAACAACCATAAATATTGCACTAAATCCTGGTTCTTCCGCTCAGTCTGACCATTAGTCTGTGGGTGGAATGCTGACGAGAAGGAAAGCGACGTTCCCAGGTTTCTGCAGAAGGCTCGCCACAATTGCGCAACAAACTGAACCCCGCGATCATATAGGATGTTCTCGGGAACCCCATGTAGGGGAATGATTTCTTTTACAAAAGTCTTGGAAAATTCTATCGCAGAAGGTAGCTTCTTTAAGGCAACAAAATGTGCCATCTTCGAGAAACGGTCTACAACAACTAGAATAGTGGTGAACTTCTGAGACTCAGGTAGATCGGTGATAAAATCTACCGATAAATGCAACCACGGACGAGAAGGCACCGGTAACGGTCTCAGAGGCGCCTCCGGACGCCGCCGCCACCGACTTTTACTGCGTGCACAGACAGAGCATCCCTTAACAAAGTCGCGGATCTCACGAGACATGCCTGGCCATCAGTAGTGTCTAGTACAAAGATCCAGAGTCCACTGAACCCCCGGATGGCCTGCGAGAACAGATGAGTGAGACTCTTCAATGACTCTGAGACCCAAGGTCTCTGGCACAAACCATCTGCCCTCCGGCACCCCCGAGGGAGCGTCCTGCTGACAACTCCGTAGATGAGGAACAAGATCAGATTCTACAGCTGCCAGCACCACCCCGGGTGCCAAGATATTCTCGGGAGCCACTGTCTCACTTTCCGGCGAACTGAAACTCCGTGAGAGGGCGTCTGCCTTCACGTTCTTCTCCCTTGGAATATATGAAATGACGAGGTTAAACCTGGCAAAAAACAACGCCCACCTGGCCTGACGAGCTGTGAGTCTCTTAGCATTGGCGAGATATACCAAGTTTTTATGATCAGTATACACGGTAATGGGATGCCTTGCCCCCTCAAGATGGTGACGCCACTCTTCTAGAGACCACTTAATCGCCAATAACTCACGATTACCCACGTCCTAGTTACATTCCGCCGAACTGAACTTCTGCGAGAAGAATGCACATGGGCTATACCCAGATCTCCCGCTGACTTCCTGAGACAATACAGCCCCCGCCCCCACCACAGATGCATCGACCTCAATGAAGAACGGTCGCCGCGCGTCAGGCTGTACTAGCACTGGGGCAGCAGTAAACGCCTTCTTAAGATGACTAAAAGCCTCTAGGGCCTCTGGCGACCATCTTACCAAGTCAGCACCCTTCTTGGTAAGATCGGTCAGGGGTCGAACAATGACAGAATAATTCTTAATGAATTTACGGTAAAAATTTGCAAAGCCTAAAAACTGCTGGAGAGCCTTAAGGTTATCTGGTCTGACCCATCGGGAGATTGCTGCCACTTTATCAGACTCCATTTGAATCCGTGGGTGAAAACACATAACCAAGGAAAGACACTTGTTTAGTACCAAAAATGCATTTCTCCAACTTGACAAAAAATTGGTACCTGGACGGCCTGATATGTCGTTTGGCCAGAGACTCTGAGATATAGGACTTAAGGGCTTCATGCTCACGCCCAGACAAATTGAAAATGGCTCCCTTAGGCCTCCTTCCCACGAACGGATTTCCGCCACGTAATTCGCCGCGAAAATCCGCTGCGTTGCCCGCAGCTATTAGGTTCTATTGAACCTAATAGCTCAGGGCACACAGTGCGGAATTCCACCGTGGAATTCCGCACCGTGAAATCTCCCGTCCTCACCCGCGGCATGCTCTATTTGCCGCGGGTGTACGTGCTGACGGCTTCCATTGCAGTCAATGGAAGCCGTCCGTTAACGCTATCTCCCGCTGTAACACAGCGGAAGATAGCATGAAAACGCTTTCATGTGATGCGCTGGGCGTGTCATGTGATGCGTGGCGGTGGGCGGGGAAGCGTCATGCGGGAGCGAAAATGCCGGATCCGCTGGTAAGTATGGGGTCTCTGGGAGGTGCCGTGACGGGCTTCGCCGCGGAATATTCCGCGGCGGAGCCCGTCACGCTCGTGTGCAGCCGGCCTTAGGGATGGGACTGTCGGGGATTAAATCAATGCCACATCCCACTCCCTATGTGGAGGCAAAGTCTCAGACAGTTTCTTGGAAAATACATCCTGAAAATCAGACAAATACTCCGGAATAAGTATGGTATCTGCTGAACACAAGGATATAGTAGCTAAGTGACTATGACAGGAGAACCACCAATGTGTCAATTCCCGAGTGGACGAATCAAATCGGGGATTGTGCAGTGCCAACCAGGGCATACCAAGCTCTACATCAACAGACATCCTTTCCATCACTAGGAACGACAGATTCTCAGAATGGAGAACACCCACAGTGAACTGTAACATGGGAGTCCTCCATTGTACAACCGCTGCAGACAGAGGGGTAGAATTAATACTAGTGAAGCGTATGGGGATCTTTAACGCTGAGAATTCAGTCATCAGAGGTCTGACAAAACTTAAACTAATCAAATTGGCGACAGCCCCCCGAATCAATAAAAGCTTGACCGGACCGAGTGAAATTCCGGAAGCCAATCTGACAAGGCACTAACAATTTAGGGAGTACCTGTCATCCTAGGCGATCCTCCCAAACATCGCCAAGGATCTGAAGTTTTTCTGCCAGTTCAGACTGATGTTGTAGACGCTTCTGTGGGCAGGTTGCTACACGATGTCTGATTCCCCACAATAGAGACAGAGATGATGAGCCATCTGGAACCATCGCAGTTCCTCGGGACTTAGGTGATCCACTTCCATAGGCTCGGCACCAGAAGTTGGCATGGGAGAAGTGAGAGCGGGTCTGCCGGATTCCCTAGTCTTACGGGCCTGAAGTTCCTCTTTCCTAGATCTCAGCCTCCTGGCAGCTTTGACCACCAATTCCATCACATCATTGAGTGTCACGGGAGCGGGATGAGAAATGAGCAGATCCTTGACAGCGTCAGACAGACCCAATAAAAACACATCTTTAGGGCGCTATCGTTCCAAGAGGTTTCACCTGCATACAGTCTACATTTAGAGCAATAGTCCTCTACCCACGGCTGCCCCTGACGTAGAGACATGAGATGAGATACCGCCAACCCCGCATGGTCCGGCTCATCAAAAATACCTCCAAGTTCCCGAAAAAACAAATCAACTGACTGCAGGCAAGCCGAACTCTTGTGTAAGGAGTAGGCCCATGTCTGGGGGGACCCCGAAGTAAGGACATAATCAATCCCACCTTCTGGGCGTCTGAGCCGGATGAGCGGGGCCGCATCCGAAAATACAATCTACATGCCTGCTGAAAAACAAAATAATTGCTCCTCTCCCCTGAAAACACCTCAGGAAGCGGACACTTGGCCTCAGGAATAGAAGGGGCGGCAGAAACATGCACTAACTCCCGCTGCTCCTGGGCCACCATACGACCGGACAGGTCTTGAATCACGACCACTAAATCCTGCAACTGATTTGTGAGGGCACTCATGGCCTCCATTGGAGAGCAATTTTAAGGCCAGTTATTATGTTACGGTATACTACCCTTGATACTCCAGCCTGGGTGCCCTAGATCTCACCCACAACCGCTG